>NC_138145.1:31304264-31544264 GCF_964199315.1 Orbicella franksi | reverse complement strand
GCTTTTGTTGCGTCCACCATTGCTGACTTTCCCACCCACCCACCCAAAGATTTTAAGTTTTAACACAAAACCAGTATAATGTACTAGCCTTGAACTTTGTTTGTTATTTCCGGTCTCTAGCGTAATGCTACTTGTATTAGCTTTGATTTTGCAATAAAGTTCAGGCAGCGGCAGTCAGCTTGACATGGTTACCAGCAGTGTGTGAGAAGGGTACTTTTGAATAAAATATTGATTTTATAGGAACCCTTTTCTTTAACAATAACAATAACAATAACAATCACAATCACAATAATAATAATAACAATTATTATTATTATTATTATTATTATTATTATTATTATTATTATTATTATTATAATCAACAGTTCCCAACATAACATTTTTCAGTAGTATTATGAATACACACAAGATAATCACAGTGCATGCTACTTCAAAAACAGTTACAAACAAAAAGCCTACATAAAAATTCAGGCTTGGACGGGATTCAAACCAATGAGCTCTGGATACCAGTGCAATGTTCTACCAATTAAGTTATTAAGGATATTCGTGCCTATTGTTTCTTCACATCCTTACTGTACATGTAACTCATGTCCCAATTACATGCCACATCATGCATCAAGTGCTAACTTACTGTGATAATCATCAATATCTTTCACCCATAGTTCAAATATATGAAATTTCATATGTTCAGTTCTAAATAATTATCATTGAAGCTGCACATGAACTCCACACAATAAAATTTGTCCTTGAGATGCCAGATAATCAGATCTTGTTGAGTTAAACAATGCTCATAAATTTATCTACTTACCTCAATAAGTTGCTGCATCTGTGGGTTACTAAGAATCATTTGTCTGATAAGATCAGGATTTGACATCATGCTCTGCAAAGAGATAAAAATCTCAGACACTCAAATGATAAAATTGACAGGTACTCAGACATACATTGTGCAGAGTTCTGATGGAGATCAGCCTGCAAAGAAAGTCATGTTCATTTGTATAATCTGATCACTCATAGATATGCTATCACTCGTCAATTACCCGCTAACAGATTAAAATTATCAACACCAAAAGTTGATGGATGATTGACTGGCTGCTCATTTGCATAAATCTCATCACCTCTATGACTCCTTCTAGCTAAGCTATCACCCATTAAAAAAGCATATTAACTACAAACTACAGTTTACAAAAATCTACCTTGAAACAACAAATGTCATTTACCACAATGTTTGCAATATCACTCAAGTTGGTTTTGTTGGAAATTTAGAAATTTACTCAAAATGAACTTGTTAAAGAGAGATACACATGGCTGTCAATAAGGGTTGTAACCTATCACACCTGTTATGGCTGAGTATGTTTGATGGACCCTTGATGTCACGGTGAACTGACCTGTAGTTGATACAGTTCACCCGTAAAGTAACAAGTTTGCTACAGGTGTGAAGATCAAGGCTACAGGTGAATTAAAACTTAATGTCAGCCCTGAAACATAATCATAGCATGTTGATATTGTATGTAATTACCTGCACAATGGGACTGTCCATCATTTGTCTTAACATCTCTGGGTTAGACATCAGCTAAAAAAATTAAAGGGGTAACAATAAATACCAAACAATGCTAGGGCTCTGGATGTTCATAGACTTTATGTAAGGTACATTTACTGTTGTGAACTGTCCAAATACATTTAAGAATTCATTGCTTAATTTGTGTCAAGAAAAATTTTTAAGTAAACATTTATGGTAGTTTTTTCCTAAAGAGCCAAGTGCATCACTTCATTTGAAGCATGTAGTTGTTTCACAGTTTTGTTGCTGTTCTTTCAACATGAGCGATGACCACAAACCTAAAATGTTCTAGAATCCAACATAAACAGGACTTAAATTACATAAAGCTGTTCAAAAGTATTTCCATTTTGTTTATTTTATTAAAGCCACAACTTTGTGCATACGTGTCAATTTAAGTAATATGTTTACTTTAATCACATTAAACAGTGAACCAACCTGTTGTGACATCTGCTGAAGGTTTCCTGTTAATAAAAAAGATTTAAAATTTTCAAAACAATGCTTTAAAATGACTAAACCCTAAAGTGCATGTACGATTGAAGGTTGAAATAATAAAATTAATAAGCATTGAGAACAGTAAGATTTACTTTAATAGCACTTTAGAACCCCAATAATGAGAGATTCATGGTGATCTAACCTAAATGTAAATTCAGCTTATCATGAAAAGTCACACAGAAGAGGCATTGTTGGCAGACAACCACAAAAGCGGAGATTTTTAAAAAAGCAGTCACTTCAAACAATACAATCATTTGTTGTTTCCTGACCCATTTTCCTTGTTGGAGTTCCAAATGGAAAGAAAAAAACCATATACATCTTATAGCCATGGTGTCATCTGTCATCTAAATACCTATTAATTTTAACTATTAGACAAGTTCAGTCTTGAAATGTTTAGTGCTCATGTGGTTTGCCGCTGATGCAGTGCAATAGAGACGTAATCAAATTTGAAATAGAATATAAACATACCTGCATTTCCAAACATGTCAAGACCCCCTAATCCACCTCCAGATCCACCTGAACTTCCTAATCCAGAGCCAAATGGAGATGGCGTTGGTTGGGACTGTGGGGCACTTGATTGAGCCAAAGGTGTAGTTGATGGAGACTAAACATTAGATTGAGCAGAGCAAGCAATGACATTAAAATAATGATATTACTCGACAACCAGAGTTACATGTAATTGCAGGTTGGAACTTTTCATTATTAATGGCAAAGTGAGACAAAAGTAGATGGTAGAAGATTGGCAAGTAACTGGCTGTTTCGGCTGGCTACCAGCCCCTGATAGCCCTGACTGTCACTGGACCTTCAGTTCTAAGTCTTAAGTGGTGTGGGCTTTGGTATATTCCTGGAAAATCCCTATTTTCTTTAATAGCCTAACTCTTGATTTCCCAATATACTGTAAACCACACCTCTAATTTTTGCAAAGTAATAGCTAAAACAACCAAGTACATGTAATAGGTTTTAAATTAATATGTGAGTTTTTGTGGCTTTTATAAACAAGCTAGATTCATAATGCATGAATCATCTACATAACAATACATTTTTGGTTGACCAATAACAGAGAGCAACTCTAGCTTCTCAAGTGCACTGCAAACTCCTAAGTGCATACAGAACTTAATAGAAACACACTTTAAGCATAAACCAATACATTTATAATATAGTAACAGAGATCAGACCCAGAAATAAGCAAGAAGCAACTTTTCATAGGATGGTGAAATCTAATTCACTATTATAATGTAGTAGTCTAGATAAACAAACATAAACAGTATTTCTCATTCTTCCAAACTTTCACATGCATTTCCCTAATTTAATAGAAACACAGAATATGTTTCCTGTTTCTTGACAATACCATGGAACACTTACCTGTTGACTGGCAGTAGCGTGTTGTGCTGCCTGTTGCTGGGCCTGGCATGGAAAAAAAAGTTTATTTATACAGTTGAACTTCTATTAAGCGGCCAACCTTTGTTTAGCGTCCAGCAGCCAAAGTCCCGGAAAAATTGTCAGCTATACACTGTAATAAAAACCTCTATTCAACAGCCATCTCTATTAAGCAGCCGCGGCCAGCTTCTTGCCATCCCAAGGGTGATTTTGTTTTGTTCTATACCTCAAGTAATTGGCCAGAAAGATTTGAAATTGGAAGTTTTTAGCCAGATGAAGGTAAAAGAATGACAATGTGGAAACGTAATAATTATTGTTTCTTTGGCTTTTGTTAACGTCATGGATTGCATTATAACCATTATTGTTCTTCTTTTTCTCCACTTGCATTTGTTTGTACTTATATTTGATAAACTGAAAACTGGACCACACCCAGCATTGTTTTCAGGTGAACCTCTGTTAAACGGCCATCTCTAATAAACAGCCAGTTGTCTCATCCCTCAGAGTGGCCGCTTGATAGAGGTTTGACTGTCGCACTCATATAAAAATGCATGGTGTACAAATGAGCTAATACTTTGTACTGTCTTATAAGACCCAGCTCCAGTTTTTCTTAAAAAGACAGTAGAGAGCACATATTGAATATAGTAAGGAGACATGAGTGCCGAGTGAGCTATTCCATTGACTATTCCAGTGAGTTAACTATTCCAATGTTTGTTAGCACACACTGTTTTATGCTCGTTTGTGCTCAATGTTTTGAAAATTTAACAGCTTTACACTATATAAAATTTTAGAAAGTTCGACAACTATGCAAAGACTCTAAGTCTAAAGTTCCCAGAGTTATCATTACTCATTTCCTTAAAGGAGGTCACTCCAAAAAGCTTATTTTTTGTCTCCATCTATAGCAAGCCAACAATGGGTTTTTCCACTCAACAAAGTTTCAGCCTCTAAAGTGCCTGCTATCCTGAAGAAATTTTTCTCAAAAGAAGCCTAAAATTTGACTTTGGATGCTGCCATTTTGAAATTGTACTTGACAGCTGGGCCAAGTTTATGAGACATCACTCCATCCAACTCAAAATTGGCGGGAAGTAGAATAACATGCAAATGACTTGGCATTCTTCACAAAGTGACTGTCAGCAAAATGGATTTTTTTCCAACCTATTATCCACTTCACTATCTTCACTGCTATCATTTTCAGAGTTTAGAGCATGTTTGGCTTCAAATAATACGGCTCAAGGGCAGTCATAACGTAGAGTGGTAGTTAAAAGGCTTGTTGGAAGCCATGTATGAATTACACGGCCTGGCTGCTGAGTTATGTTCAAAATGGTGGCAAAGATGTCAAATTTTGGGCTTGAAATTCCTGAGGGAAGGAAAAGACCCTACTGGAACAGAATCTCCCAATGGGATTGGGGGGTGGAAGGGGGAATAGGACTGAGCTGGATATTGTCTTGAGTCACACAATTCTAAATTATCAATAATAACTACATATAAACAACAGTGAGTTCTTTACGAGAAAATCTCCACCCAAGACCTGCTGTATTGACCTCACTATCGCTTGATCAATATGGCAAGGCCGAGGTTTAAGATTTTCCCACAAAAACCGAACATTCAAGGTTAATAAGTTGTTTATTATGTGGTTTTGTGGGCCCGTGATCAACCAGTGGGCATTACGGGAGAATGATGCACTACAAATGGTCCATCAGAGCACATGTTCTATTGGCTATAAACACAAGCCATATAATAATAGCTATTAATTAATCAGTTATTGATAACAGTTTTTTTTCCTAGTTTTCCACAAATCAGATGAAACAACTTTTTAAACTGGTTAGCAATTCAGCAAAATTCAGCCATTTACTGGCATACCTACAAGAAAAGAATGTTGGCTCATGCTGGTCAAATTTAATTGTGGCCTTCTAAGTAACATATTATTAACAACAAAAATAACCTTTCACTGTTGAAAGGATTGTGCCTACTTCCAAGGCTATAGATGTTAACTACTGCTTACATGAGAAATTATTTGCTCTTGGCAGTAAAAAGTTGAGTCAAAAGCTGCAAATTTTACCATTTTCTGCACTGGGTAGATGAATACTGTAACCTTCCCCAACCTGAAGGACTCTCATTTTGAGGTAACCTATTTGGTGGTATTTTTCCTTTCTTTTTCATTTTTCTTTCTACTTCCCCCCGACTATCATGTATAGTAACACCCCTCAAAGATTTCTATCTCTTTGAACAATATTGACAAACACCTAATATACTATTGACAAGAAGAACAAGGAAACAAATAATTATCCTAATTTTCTGATTTATCCAAGAATTTGCTAGATTCAGAACAAATCTCTTGGTCACCTCTAGACACTAGAGCAAGTCCTTGAATGATGTATTTCCAAACTTATTTTTTGCCATTGAGTGATTTCAAAGGGAATGTTGGATATCTGACGTGTTTGGATGGATGACTGGACACGGATCGTTTTTCTCTCTCACTTTCTGAGGTCTATTTAAGAGCTATCTTGGCACAAAGATGAAAATTGTTCAGGCTTGCAACTGTGGAACACAACATCAATCTAACCTAGAATGTTCTGAAAAGGTTTCATATCTAAACGTAAGCTTAAATATTACATCATCGAAAGATCCAGCTTTCGTCAGTTTGATGAGTGCTTGTTTATAATTACGAAATTATAATCATTTGATATAGTCAAAGCTTGAAAATAATACTTTACTTTTTATAGGAACACTGAATTTTTTGCCATAACGTTTAAACAACGAAAACACCAAAAACAGCACAGAAACAAAAACAGTTACACGACTAACCCTGTTGTCAGACTTGATAACAAGATGAACTGTGAGACCGTCTTTTATAGCTGCAAATCAACCAAGCAATATGTTAAAACAACCCAAAACAACAACCGCTAACTCAGAATTCATATTTGTCCAATGAAATACCGAATAAAACTTACAATAAGACTCCAGTGTGTCTCCATCTTTCAAAATTCGACCGGCGAATATCAAACACAACTGGGAAACCGGCGCGTTGAACTTTGCCGATACGAGTTCTTTGAACTGAAAATAAACGAATTGTTCCAGTAAAGACCATGTAGATTTTTCCTTATTAAAATAAAAGAATACCTCTAGTATCGTTGCAGTTGGTTCAGTTTCTATAGTCTCTTTGCCTTTTGAGGTTTTCACTACAACGTTTATTCTCGTATTCTCCTCTTCCCTATCGTCCGCCATGATGAACTTTGGGTTAAACGTAATCTTGTTCCCAGATCACCTGCGGACGAAGCGATGGCTCAAATCAGAGAGGAAACTAGGCTTTTGAGGAAATCAAACATGGCGCTCATGTTTCAAGCGACTTCCAGGTACTTTAATACTGATCCACTGTAGATTTTTACCTTGTATCTGCTATTATCAGAGTGTGCGTGGAATGTTTCAAGACCTATGTCACACTGTTGTTAAGTTTCGCAACTTTTTGACTCAGCCCACGGCTGGGAAGTAAGAAAAATAAGTAAGCTAAAAATGCTACATGTAGCTACAAACCTCGTCTGTTTTGGGCTTGAAGATCGATGAAAAGCCGTCTATCAGTCGCTAAAAATCGATTTCCTAGTGAGAGTACTACTGAAGCTGATTGGAGCGCTTTTTAGGCTGACTGGTGTGCAATGTGACCAGTGACGTATTGAATTGACTCATGACTCATCATGGGACCTCATCAACAATGAAATGGCTAACCACATGTTAATCAAGTTCACTAAGGCTAGCCAGAGTGCTCTTTAGACTAAACAGAGTTCTAGTTAGGTTAACAGGAGTGCTATTTAGGTTAACCAGCAAGCAAGCCATGCGAGTTAACCAGGTGATATTCAGGCCAGTCAGACTATAATATTTAAGCTAATAAGAATGGCTCACAAGGTGGTACGCATGACTTGCTGGCCTACTCTTTGTGCAGACCCTATTAGCCTAGCCCTGCAGTGCAGGCATATTTTGGGTGCGCAAGTGCACATTTTCATATTAGGCGCCATCTTGTATTTGGTGCCTGTGGAGGGTTGGAGCAGGAGAAATTTGTCAAGGGAGTAGGCGTGAGGTGGCCTCCCTCCCATCCCCCTCTGCCCCTTTACTGGTCAAGCATGCAATTACAATCCAAGATGGCAGCACTGAAAACCTGGTTTATCGAGCGTTTCGTTTGAAAATAACGCCCACACTGCGGCCTTTTATTGGCTGAAAGTGTATTGAACAAATTTGAGCTCACTTACAAACAAATTTTACATAAATACAGAAATGACTTGGGTATAACAATATGGGTCAGCTGTCAAATCATGACTAGTGACTCCTGTTCTGAAAACCTGGGTCCATCTATAGACTGCTGAAAATTGGCTATAGATCAAAATCTGAATCATCAAACATTTTCTTTACTCTGGGATGTAGGGGCTTCATCAACATTTTTCAGGAGGAGGACAACTGGCCTTCACAGGTGACAAAACTTTTTGAACTGAACTTTTTTATAAAGGACTTTCTTCTAGACAGTCAAACCAGGGGGGCAAACTCATCCTCACATGCCTGATGCCCAGTCCTTAATGAAACCCATGCTGGTTGTGTGGAATATCATTTTGGAGACTAGCTCCCAGAGTTAAGTCTATTAGAACATGGGAACTCATGCATTAAGTTAAACTTCCATTAGGGGTTTCATTAGGGGGGTTGGGGACAGGGAACAGTTCTGCCTGCCTGATTTGACCATCTCAAGGATATTTTTTATTAGTGAGAAGTTTATAGTTCAAAAAGTTTTGCCTTCCAGTGTAAAACCAATCTCTTCCCTGCTGTGAACCTCATTGAAAATACCAGTAACAAGGTACACAGGATTGTCACAAAGTTTAGAAGTAGGCAATGATATTGCTGAACTAATCAACTGATTGTAGCATCTTTTCCTAAAGATGCAGAGAAATGCTCAGCAGAGTAGCTGTCTCAAACCATGAAGTAGATGGTGGTTTTCAGTGGCAGCCAGCTACTTTTGACAGCCCTTGTACTCCTCCAGTTTTGCAATAATGAAGGCTACTGTTAAGGAAATGAGCTATTCTTATAGTCAATTCAATTGATATTATGCATGCATACATTTGGGGTATGGAAGACCACTGCAGGGTATTTAGACCTCTTTGGTCAGATCTATCATGAACTAACACCTGTTGGCAACCACATCTGTTGACATTTAAAAAAGTTGCCTATGAGAGGTTCAACTGTAGTTTCTTTGTTGGAAATTGCTTCAAAGGTGCTGTGAGAAGAGAAAATAATTTAATGTAACTTTGTAGCAGAACCTTGAAAGAGAACGTTTCATGTTAAGTATCATTACTTATTTTTTTGTACAGGTTAAAGAAAGCAGTTGAACTGATTAACAGCTTAGACACTGCCAAGTTTCCTCTGTTGCTTAGCAGGATTATACAAAAACTACATTTGAGGGTAAGTGCTGTTTTGGAAAGATTTGTGCCCATAAATCTAATATGTATATTGCAAAGTTGAAGGTTTTGATTCAAAACCCAGTTTGCAATGAATCCTTATTACTAGTAGTTGAATACAAAACTGAATTGAAAATCAAAACATATATTTGACACAACACTAAGCTACAACTTTTAGATTGGTTAGATATTTTCAATTTATTATCAACTACTTAATAACCGAGAGTGAGGTCGTTGCAGGAAAAACTCAAACTGACGCCTTGCCGTATTGACCTCGCTATCGCTCGGTCAATACGGTAGGCCGAGGTTTGAGATTTTCCTGTAACGACTGAACGGTCAAGGTTATTAAGTTGTTTATTATATGGCTCATGAATAAAGAAAAAAAATCATTCGAGCGGAAGTCGTCAATTTACATCCGGTGATGTGCACGTTTACCGATTCATTCATTGTCTCAAACCCAGGGCAGAACTACCCAGTCAGTGCCCTTCACCACTGTATTACGTATTCCATTAAAAACACTTATTTCTTTACCGGAAAAGTGACCGTCACAGCCTCAAAAAGGTATTTTAGTATCATGGTACCACAAGTTGATGGGGAAGTTTTTCCGACTTTTGTGGCGAAACGTCAATGCATATGGAAAAGACAGAAAGTGCTTCAAAATTGTCCAAACCAACGGTCTTTCGGTGAAAGAAAATACTAATGCTTCAGAATGCACTGCTCAAAATAAGCTTAACTCGATCTTCGCATTCGCTTTCGACAACATATCTTCGCCTTCTTCATTCTGGGATTTATGGATGAACTTTTCAAGCCTTGTGAATGTCTGCAGTTATCAGAAACACTGCTACTGACAGAAACAGCGTGCGATTGTTTACATCTGATGATCCTGGAAGCTGATTTACACTTGCTTGTGTTAAAGCAAGGGAATCTATTTGATGAGAACTTTGACGGAGTTCAATACTTCGGTAATTGATGTGAGTAAGATGATAACTTCTTCATGGTGTTCTTGCTCAGGATGCATGACAGATCTGCTAATGGTGTTTTACACTTAGCAATTTTAGCTTTACTTAAGACTCGGCAAACTTTGATTGTTTTTCACTAGTGCCCGCCAAGGTTACCGGCTGGTAAGTCTATATAAATTTTATTAAGGAAGTATCTCTAAACTTTTAGCTACTTACATTCTCTTACTGATTTTAATCGGCTTTCATTGCTTCAATGCGCTTGAATTTTCAGAGTTGGGCTCTTCCTAATTTGCATAATCTGTAATCGGCCCGTGGGCATTACGACTGCATAATGATCGCTCAGATCTCACTCTTAGCCAATCAGAGCGCGTGTTATATCGGCCACAAGCCAAAGCCATATAATAATAATTGAGTAATTAATTCCAATTGTTCAAAATGAGTAACAGTTAAAGCATTTTTTATTTGTCATTGTTGTTAGACACTAACAATTTCTGATTAATTATAATAATCTTATGTAGGATGAGAGAGCATTTTCTGAGGATGAAGAGGAGAAGCTTCAAGGAGCTCTAGCACTAGAACCTGATGATCTTCACATTGTTTTAGAGACTTCAGCATTTATCCTTGAGCAGGTGACTGTATAGCCTGAATATTAGACCCGTGGATTTGAGATTTAGAGAACAGTATCCCTGCACAACTGCTGTTAAAAAAGTGAACAGTTTTGTTTTACAGTCTAACTAGTAGTTAGGCTCTGTCAATTACTTGGCTATTAATCATTTGGTTCAAAAACAAAATTACAGCTTTAATTAATACCATGTTCAAACCCGTACATAGCTCTACTATTTAAGCGATAGGAATTATTGAATATGTGATATATTTTTTTTAAATTTATTATTTGTTTTATTTTGTTGGTGTAGTAACTGAATACTATATATACATCATTTCTTTTATTTATTTTAGGCTGCTTATCACAATGCCAAGCCACAACTGCTTAAACAGCAGTTACAGAACATTGAATTACAAGATGAAAAGGTATTTGTTATCTTCTGTGGAGTTGTAAATTATAGCAAGTACAGTGTCTTTGAGTGATCTGGCTGATTAGCGGTTGAAAACGACTGATCCTTCATGATTATTTTTGAGTTTCTCACACCATCAATAAAGCATCAAGTTAAAACAATTAATTGTAACCTTCGAAGTTGTTTAATAGTTTTTCCATTCAAGTGGTCCCAAGTTCAAACAGTGCAAACCATCACTCAGAGAAATTTACCACGGCATAAGATGGCATTAGATAACACTCAGTCCAATTCTTATTATGTACTTTAAGGTTCAGGCCCTTGTAGATTTGTGGACTGCAAATGGAAAGTCTGTTGTAGAAAAGCTGAAACAAAGATGTCTTGCACCTAAACAGGTAAATGAACATTACTTTGACACCTGAGAAAACACACACAAATCACTTTATATGACAGCAACACTACAGAGACCTGGACACAGAGCAGGATAAGAGACCATATTCATATTCTGGGGATTGGACTGGAACTAGCTTACAACTGAGGCTAATGCAGGGAGTCTTTGAATGCAAATGAAATTAATTCCTTTGTAATGATGTTGCAACGCATGAGCCTCCATTGCAATCTGGTTCCAGTCCAACACCGAGAATACAAATACCGCCTATTAACAAATTATCAAGCACATTTCTCCATGGTGTACACACTGTTAACATATAATGTAATAGGAAATAAGTAGACTGCTAAATTTTCTTACAAAATTAATTTGACACAAGAAACTTGTTCATTGTTGCTTTTGTTTGAAATAGCTTCAAGCAGTAAACTGGAGGTTGAATCTGCAAATGGCTCAAAGCAATATGACGAAGATGAAACTACCTAATGTCATGTTTGATCTGAATCTGTCTTCTGGAAGTCAGGTCAGTTCATCAATTCAGTAGTTTGACTTGCATTCCTTTCATTTGTATTTCAGGTGAACTTTAAGGTGTTCCTTTCCTTGCAGGGTAATACAGAACAAGTTCACCTCGAATTTACTCATGACGAACTGTATGCTTTTTATAATCAAGTATGTGGGTTCTATTGATTATTAGTATTAGCCACGCAAATGTGTTGTTTCCTCAAAATCTTATCAGAGCCAGAGTGTCTCAATAAGTAACTCAGATTTTATTTATTGATTTTTTTTTCAGTTGGAGACCATTCAGAGTCAGCTTGATTCACTCAGTTAACCTCACCTGTTGTGAAAGCCAAGCAACTGACAATAATTCTAGGTTGACTGCAACTAATACTCTTCACCAATTAACATACACAACATTCAAGATTTTTATTAAAATTCAAATTCATTTTATGCAAGCTAAATGCAACACATAGACAAGAAAATGCAACCCCTAGCAAAGCTTGCAAATATTTGCGAGAAGTATAGAATAGTGTTAGCCTAAGTCTTCTGGTACATTGTTCTGTTTACTGCAAGATGATTCCTTCTTCTAAGCAATAGTAAATGGCATGATGACCACACATTGCAATAACAATATTTTTTTGTTGATCTCCTGTTATGTGAAATTCTGTGCTCAAACTATTAGTCACACAGTTAATCATTACCTACAAATGAGAAATTTATAACTACTAACAGTGTTTAGTAGACAGTTTACAGCCCTCTATTTTCTTGTATTTTTATTCGATTGTTGAATGCGTGGATAGAATTGTGAGAGAACTGGACGCCATCACAAAACGGAGACTTGACTGGATAGGGGGTAGGGACTAACCCCTACCTAGTGAAGTCCAGCCCTCACCCATGCATGCATCGCGCTCACTTCGCTCGCTTTTTCTTTTGCATGTGTAACTAGAGAGGTTGTGAAGAGTCTAAAATCTTGACTCTTAAATCTTCACGTTTCTTTGAGTGGTATATGTTGATCGTAAATAAGCCCCATAATAGATACATAAGGTAAGGAAAGATGGATGGATTGATAAATAAGGTCATGAACCACAGTTTTTGTACATTTTTAAAAAATAATAATAACTTTTATAAGAAGATTAATAGCAATAAAATAGCACAATAGGCTCGCCGAGACTTGTCTGCTCTTAACCAACATGTAGGCATGGTTCACACTAGCGAGAGAACAAGATAATGATGTAATCACTTACCGTAAATCCTTGAATTAGCACCCAGGGCACTTATTTCAAATTTAGGAGAACACGGGGGCACTTATTCAAGGGGGGGGGCACTTAATCAAGGGGGGTGCTTGTTTAATTTTTCCCAAATTGTGGCCTGACATGATCATTTTTTCATACATCATCTGCGCATAAACAACAACATAAGCTGTTTATCGACATAAGAAGCATATCCTAAAGTTTAAATTGTGGCATCATCAGTACTAATTTTTTTTCCAGAGTTAACATGTTCACAAATTCAAACAGTGTAGAATCTAATACTACACAATGAAAACTATACATCCTTTGTTGTCTCATTACTCGTCCATAAAATGGAGGGAGGGGAGGGGGCGCTTATTTTAAATTTGGCCAACAGGAGGGGCGCTTATTCAAAGGGGGGGGGGCACTAATTCGAGGATTTACGGTATGTCAGCAATGTGAACATCGACATGAAAACAAGGAAAAAATCAGGTTTTTTCCTTATGTTGTTATGTTCATGTTGCTATGTTGCTATTAAGTCAGGATGTTCACTTTGCAAACATAACAACAAAACATCCTCCTTATGTCGTTATGGTTTTGTTGTTATGTGGCTAGTCTGAGCTACAGTATGCTCTACTGGTCCATCAAGAATTAATACACTTACAATGCAGCCAACTAAGTGGAAGGTTTTACTCTACAAATTTAACCCATCCTAGGTGGCAAATCATCACCATTATCGATTTACTCCAAAATATTACACTAGAAACTTGCATAGTTTGTATCCTTCAGCATTATGGGTTGTTCAAATGACCTAGTTCAAGTAGTTCTGTTGTAAACAAAACTGCTCTGTTCTCAAATGGCTCTTATAAACCACATATATTTGAAACTCAAGTCCACTTATTTCCCTTCTCCTCAATATTATTTTCACTTTGCTTCATTTGTTTTTCCTCTCTTCCAAGTCCTTGTTATTTTCCTGTAATCTGTGGCTTGCACTATTTTCAAGGCAAAAAATCTCTGTTCACCAACTGTTTCACTTGGTTTGATCATGGCTCAGACTTTGGGTTTTGGTGAATAAGACTTCCAGAGTAAAGTTTGCCAACTTGGGTCTTGATCTGGCACTTTTTGTCATTGACATTGACTGTGCAAAAAGCTGCAATCTTCCACAATGATACACACACCAGCCCATGGGTGTTATTCATTAGCCAGAACTTGGTGCTGTTGATGCCATTGTGGTAGCAAACAAAGTATCCAAACTACCAAGTAACTCAAATCCTTTCTGTTGAAAGTCTATCTCAGCACCAATCTTGTTGCGTAACTTGGTGAATAGCTGGTCAACTTTTTCAGACTGTCCAAATACAGGTCCATAGATATCTGAAAGAAACCGCATGCCTTTCAGAAGCTTGTCATATGTTCTAAGTTTGAGAAGACAGGATCCGTAGTTGTCCTCCCAGCCAGTTAATTGGTTGACTTCACATAAAATCTGTAATAACATTACCCTAGGCATATGTGAATTTCTCAGTAAAATTTTCCTGCAAAGTTCCTAGAGTAATGGCCCTCATTAGGTTTGGATTTAGCAGCCTTTTCCTGTTGCCGGTTACTACTTTTGGGGGTGGTTACAATTGTCCTGTAGCTAAAACATGTGGGCTGATTAGTCTGTCTTACGGTGCAATCAAATAAAAAAGTTGTATTTTCCACTGGCTGAGGAATGAAATAAGTGGAAAATGTTTTCTCACACACTGCTGGGGCCTGGTCCCGAGGTGTTGTTTTTTGAGTCACACGCTCAGTGTTGTTTGTCAGTTGCTTTTTTGCTGTCCCCCATTGCTGACGAATATTTCAGAGCCCCAGTTCCCACCCAACCCTTTGTTTGATTTAATAACATACACTCTGTTAGTTACATATTTAGTAAATTAACCTCTTCTGGTGCCTGGTATGTCGGCTGATAATGTCCGCAGCTGAGATATTGTTCAAAAAACGAATATTTCACCGAGAAGCGAAGCTTCAAGGGCAAATGTGAAATTTTGAGGACAATCTCTCAGCCAAGGAAATTAACAGCCAACATACCAGCGAGCCCTTACTTTCGGGAGCTCATTACTTTTGGGAGAAGGGGGTCACCACTTTCAGAACTTTATGATAGCCAGAGTTTCATTTTATCCACTAAATAAATATTAGATAACACCTACAGAAATTCAAGGGACTACATGGAATTTACAAATGAGTTGCAGCAGAAAAAATGAGGCAAATAAGAAATGCATCTGCTTGTCACACTGTCTCACTTAAACCGAGTCAGTACTACAGCAATAACTGCGATGTTGATCTTTTCCCATTGAAAATTTCTGAACATAGTTACAAGAACATAATTGACTTACCAAGGACTGTATTTGCCACATCAGTGAGTAGGACGGTATACCGGGGATTGCTGATGTATCTGCAGGAAGACAGTAGCTTGGTTAATCTAAAACCTCATTTATAATTATGAGTCTACTGCCCCAGAATATGTCACATGCATACACTTAACTCTATAAGTCATCTATAAGTCCTTCTGCATATAAGTACTCTTTATTGATGGAATGAAACATCCAAAGTTTATGTGTTTTATACCCTGATAAGGATCAACATTTCTCTTTCTCCCAAATTCCATAAAATATAAACTATGTGTTTCTATAACTTGACAGAAACATGATAATTGTGAAGAACAGCTCCCAAGAAAACCTGTTGGCCTCCTATCAGCCTTCTATCAGCCATCTGTCAGCTGACTGTCAACCGTTTGTCAGCAAACTCTTCGCCATTTGTCAGCCGCCTTTTGGTCAACTGCCGGCCGTCTTTCGCTCAACTGTCGGTCGGCTGTTGTCTGAGAGACGGCCAACAGGTTTTTGCCAAAGCACACCCAACAGTTGGCCGACAGTTGGCCAACAGTTGGCAATGTTTCGGTAAGTTGTCATTAACATGTTGGTAATTAAGTTGTTGATACTATGAAACACTTACCTTTATGTTGTTTCTCCATACTTCATCTTCACAATTACCATGTTATCTATTTCTTACATGTACATAATATTTTAGCAGTGTTATAGTAAGGTGGTGAACTGGTGTATGGTTTTAACAATTTGTAACTCCAAATAACTTGAACCTTATGAGGAACTCTAGAATGGGGACCAGGCCATCTTCATCCTTTCCAGCCAAAGCTCTCCTCAGGCCCCTTCTCCGAATCAACTCTTGAAGAAGACTGGCAAGGAGAGGAGCACGACCAAAGGCAGGCTAAAAAAATAATATTATAGTAATTCAAAAAATTATGACAAAATGACATTCCTTAGGTTAGGTCAGTCACACTTTCAGGCATTTGCTAAGGCCAAGTGTAACACTGATGAATCACAGTATACCATTAAGTAAAAGACGACAAGTTTTTAAGGCAGGGTGTCAACAAGGAATTCCAATGGGTCGGTTCCCACTGTTCCCAACAAATCATTATAAATGTTCTTTTACTTTGTAGGGTCATGTAGCTGACCTTGTCAGGTTTTTGACTTATGATCTCTCACTTGTCTGGAACACTGGATTACAAATTTTGTTTGAGAGTATGAAATAAGGCCTGTTTATTATTCATAGTGGAACAAAGTACAAATTATTTATCAGCTGTTTGCACTACTGAATCAGTAAATGGAATTTCTTGTCTAAATTTTTGTTGTAAAGCTCCTGGCATCAGATTGGTGGTTGCCTTCTCTAACATACGTAGCTATAGCAGGGTGTGACATTATAGAGACCAACCTTTCGTAGTACTGAATCAAGGGCCTTAGAATATTCAAACTTCTTTAATAACTGATCATGTTCCTTCAACTTGTGCTTCCTGGGTGCTGAGACAACAAAGTCATCCTGAAAAAAGACAAAATATTGCATAACTGCAGTTTGACAATGATCACGTGTAGATCAAGTAATATTATTTTAGGGAACTGTTTGTCACATATTTAATTTTGCCTAGTCATGCAAGTACGTACAATGTTTGCATCCGAAATACATTTAATTTATTACTAAGCACACAAAACTGAATTGGTACATAAAGCAAAGAGACTTCTCAGTACATTTGTTTGATAACTACCGTATTTACCCGTGTATTAGTCGATCCCGTGTATAAGTCGACCCCCAATTTTTGAGGCCAAAAACTAGATTTTCTTAATTTCCAGGTAAGAATTTCTTGGAAAACTTATCTTGTATTTCTCTCTCAGCTACCACAGATATGTAAACAAATCACAGCATGTTTCAATGCGCAGTTTTAAAGCTTATTATGGCACGTATACGAGCGTTTTACCCAGTTTAGCAACACATGTGCATGCAGACTTTTCGATGATAATTTTTGTAAAATGCTCACAAAAATCAAACGTAAGGATTTCAAACAAGCCTTTTTAAGTGCGAAGAGATTAAAAGTGGCTTTATAAGACAGGCAAAACACCAAAGAAGCTCACGACTTTCAGAACGACGCCATAAACAAGGTGCAAAGCGTGTGTTGGGAACTTGGTAGTCAAGCCTTGAAATCGGTCAAGTACTGGTACAGATGTCCTCGCACTCGTATCCTGCCAGGTTACCAAGCAGAGAAGTTCCAAGCGCGAAAGATATTTTCTCCGAGCGGCTTTACTACAGCTTTATTTAAAGGAAAAATATTGGTTCTTTATGACAAAATTGAGCCAGTGAGTGTCTACAAGATCCAGGTTAAAATTTAACGAATAAATGTTGATGCATTTTAACTTGAAGCTCTGATATGGAGAGACAGATCGCTAAGCGAACGTACGTTGTAAACTGTGCTGCCGTTTATCACATGTTTGTTAACATTGAAAGACAATTATTATGCTAATTATTTGACTGGCGCTTGGATCTCAAGTTTTGACCCATGTATAAGTCGAGAGCGAATTTTTGGACTGATTTTTAGGTCTTGAAAGGTCGACTTATACACGGGAAAATACGGTATACATGTGCATATTATATATAGTACCTCCTGATCACCATGCAAATGCGTTCACGATTCAACTAATAGTTCTATCCTGACCAATGATTATATTCTCATTAGGGTGTCTGGAAAACCCAAATAGCGAATAGTCCCGAATAGTGCGAATAGTCTCGAATAGTGCAAATAGTGGCGAACAGTCGCGAAAAGTGACAAATAGTTGTCAATAGTCACCACTTTAGATCTAATATCCTGCATTAATTAATTATCCAAATAAGCAACAGAATTTCAGTGAATTTATTACCTTTTCTTCTCCAGACACAGGCTAGGGCTGTCTATCACCAACATTAAGAAAACAGAAAACACAAGGATAACCTGATAAAGATGTATTTACGCTTTTGCAGCGGTTAAAACAGAAGAAATTACGTTTAGAAACACCTTTTGTCCTGATAAGTGTCTGCTTTTTAGCGGGAAAATCCCATCCTACGTTGCTGTGAGGTTGACTGCGAGATACTGGGTACCCTATTTGCTACGATTTGCCACTATTTGAGACTGTTCGCCACAATTCGCACAATTCGAGATTATTCACACTATTCGTACTATTTGCTATTCCAGTTTATATGCTGTTCGCTACTCGTGACTATTCGCTATTCGCTATTCGGGTTTTCCAGACACCCATTCTCATTATCCTTATTGCATTTCTGTTTAATTATAATGTCAATAACACAAGGAGAAATTGCAAAAACACTCACAGGTAAGCAATACCTTAAGTATAGACTGAAGCCAAATTTTTTAACTCAACGAAATGGGGATTGAATGTTCAAACCAGAATTATTCCAATATTATATCTTCCAGAAAATAATCTGTCTGCCTAGCCATCTTTTTTGATAATTTCATCACTAGGATAAAGAATCGTTGATACGATGTACTGAAATATAGTTGCTTTTACAATCTGTTAGTTTTGTAGTCTGGCTTGAACAGCCACAGATCAGCCATGAAGGCATTCTTCTTATTGAGTGGCGATGTAATTTGTAGTCTTGATGTAGTGTAATGTGTCTTTATTAATTACAGTTAAACAAACAAATGTAGACAATATACCTCCTGTGGCTTGAAATTTTTGCCACGCACAAAGTAACGATATGTTCCAGCAGTAAGCTTCTTAGTTGTTGGAACCTGGTCTTCAGCTGTTTGTTTCAATCGATACTTAATGGAGAGGAATCCATTTGTCATACCAGTCACAACATGTGTATCATCAGGCTGTCATCATAATCAAACATAACATTTACACAATTAGAACAATTGCCATAGGTTTATCACAACATCTTGCCAAGAACAAAGGACTCTGAGGGCCTAGAAAGTGAGTTTACAAAAAAAGAAACTATTAAGTTGTTGATAACACCAAAAATATCAAAATGTCAGCCAGTGTGTGAAGGTTATTGACAACAGTGTCAAACATTATTAGTACATGTACTGTGGAAACCTAAACGTTTTCCTTTTCAAATGGAACACTAGTTACTATACAATAGTCGTGTAGTTGTGGATAACAAACAGTTTTTCCTAGTCTCGTGGCCAGGGGTTTCATTGCCATAACATGCCCTCTGACACAAGTAATGAGAAAGCAAGTATTAGTTACATTACCACAACACTTGAGCCACAAGTAATTAATTCAGTTAACATAAAAATTTAGCTTTCAGTAACTTAAATTGCCCTCTCCGTGACAGCATTAGAATATCTGATCTTAATTAGCCTAGTTTTTTCCATTTTTGTTTTGGTAGTTTTAGACAATATTTATCAAATACTCAAGACAGTGCTTAATATCACATATTTTCAAACACCTCAAAGTGTGTCAAAAATAATCTGAGCTTTGCAACTCTTTTCTCCATCTTTGGAAATGTGCAAAACATAGTCTCTAATAAGCAATTAGATTATGAGCTAGAGATTTCTATTGTGTGATAGTTGACAAGTCGAGAGTGAATACTCTGAGCTATACAACTCATTTTCTTCATCTTTGGAAACATGCAAAATATAGTCTCTAATAAGCAATTAGATTATGAGCCTGAGATTTCTATCGTGTGATAGTTGACAAGGGCACATCTCAGACATCATAGATTTTAACATGCCTGCAGTATTAACGCAATAGTAGCAAGAGTCATTTTTAGACAGGTCCACATCAGCTTATTTTGGTACCATAGTTTAACCTACATATCAGTTATAAAGCCCGAGTCAACTATCACACAAAGAAATGGAGAGCAAATAATCTTATTATTTTAGTATGAATCTACCAGTCATTCAAAACTTCATCTAAATCCCCTTCACAGACTCTTCGAAAAAGTCAAGAAGCGGCCATCATTTTGTTAACAAGCGCACATTACTACGCTACTCACTATCTATCACAGAATAGATAGTGAGCAGTGTAGCCAATCAGAGAGCAGTATTCGTGATAGAATGCTAGTAGATTTATACTAAGGTTTGATATATTATGTCTAGTAATTGACAACCCCTGTTCTACAAAATCTATGAAGGCCATGAGAAAGAAATCTGAATCTGAATACATTCTATTCTACATGAACAAATTTTTAAAGAAAGAGTAAATATGAACAATGATACAAAGTTTAGTAAATGTCAAAAATTATTGCACAACTGAAAAAAACTTACTGAGACTGCAAGACTAAGAATGGGTGAAGGATAATCCATGTTGTGAACGACTGTATAATCTCGGACATCATAGATTTTAACGTGCCTGCAGTATTAACGCAATAATAGCAAGAGTCTTTTTTAGACAGGTCCACATCAGCTTATTTTGGTACCATAGTTTAACCTACATATCATTTATAAAGCTTGTATCTTTGTAATCTGTACATATGTACATATATATGTACAGTCACAGTTATATGCAAAACTTAAACAGTTGCCTGAAAGCTTGAAAAAAATTCAGGCTGGAACAAGATTCAAACCAGTGACCTCTGTGATATCAGTGCAGTGCTCTACCAATTAAACTGTCGAGACAACTAGGGGCTAGTCTTGTTCAGAGTAAGCAAGTGAAGCAAATGAATATATGATCATCTCAGATTTGTACGCAACTTAAGTAGTTGTGAAAATAAAAGCAACAAATTAAGTTGCGTACATAACTCTGATGATCTCTCATGTCTTCCTCCTACAGTTGAAATATATGGTATTTCATATGTTCACCCACATGTACCATCAGGAGGTAGTTATTGAATCGTAATAAATAAAAAAACAAACAAACAAATATATAAATAAGTAAATAAATAAATATAAAGGATTAGAATTGCAACCATTGTAGATCAAACTGCAATTTACAACCAGGGGGGGGGGGGGGGGGAGAGGAGCAACACATTACATCTCCTGTCGTGAATATTTTTTTCAGCTCAATACCCAAAAAGGTACAGCAGAAGTTCCCACTGTGGACCTTTTGAGGCTGAACACCCTAAAAAGCACCCGTCATTTTTATATGGGAGTACCCTGAAAATATAAGGCACCTTGATTTAACTGCTTGCTTTACAAAATTTGACAAGTGAACAGTTTGCAACAGAGATTTAATCTCTGTTGACCAAGAAATTCTTATAAGATTATGCTAAAGGACAGTGCAAAACTATGCTATTGTCTGTCCACTCAAGAGTTGAAGAAGCAAGATAGCATCCAGGACATTAACATTGTGTGTTAGTAAAATTCTACTTAGTCTAGTACTGTATACTAAATTGCAAATACCACTACAACTGACTGCATTGGCTGCGCTATTGTACACTATCAGCCGTCAAAGTACAGCGGCTGGATGTTGTGTACAAATAGCACCATTTTCTCTTTTTTGCCTGGTTGTTTTGCCACCTTGGTTTGATCATGCATTAATCTTGCATAAATGTAAAGAAACTAGCTTTTCTATAGTATAAACTATTTGACTGTACAATAGCTAAATTAGACAATCTTTATACAATTTGATGATTATTCTAGCTACTATTTAAATCTCACTGCCCCTGCCCCCACCTTTCCTATGCACAAACATACTTCATATCACTGAAAAAATACCAAAAATACCTGTCAAGTGACCCAGATAAAAGATGCTGGTGTTCTCCATCAAAGCAAATAGATGTTATTGTTTTTTGATGGTTTGAAAACCCTGCTAGCAGTCTGCCACCTCCTAATATGTCCCAGACTTTGATTATGTTACTTCCTAAAGGAAACATTGCAAGAGAAAATCAGAATGTACATACCAGAAGAGTAACAGCCAACATATGTTGGTTATTCAAAGTGGCCACTATAGATATTAATTATAGTAAATCAGACAAGATTTATCCTTTTCATTTCACTATATTTAAGTACAATACATTTTACTAATAAAATTAAATTAATTTCATTATACATTAGCAAGGATCAGTTAAAATATGGAAGCCATCTTAGGCTGTGTTTCCACTTAGTGCCTGAGCACTGGAGCCTGGGCACTGGCATAAGATAGTGTTGTGTTCACACTAGTGCTCAGCAAGAATCGTACTCAGGCACCATGCTTAGGCAATGTGAACATAGCCTTAAGTCCCCAAAAGAAGTCCCCAAAAGTAGCCATAAACAAAGACTAATACAATCTGAAAGAAACAGGAGTCATTACTTTTGGAATTTATCAATAAAAACTATATATTAATATATCTTAATTGACCACTCCCCCAATGAGGTTTTTCAGGGCCAATGGAAACAAATGATCAAACAAATACAATGTAAATAAACATAACTTGGTTAAAAATACCAAACTGGCAGGAGGTGGACCAGTTGGTTATTTACAAGCGTGACTGAGGGGTTGAACTTGGGACTACTGAGAACAGCACCAGCTGGTGGTCAGAGCAGGACTTGAACCCATGGCCTCCAGATTTCAAGATCAGCCCTCTAACCACTCGGCCACTCTGCTCCTTATCACTGACATTTCTATTCATATTTCCTTTCTTTGTGTGTTTAGTTTCCCATCACATCAAAGTATTCAATACATTATAAATTAAAGCAGAATTTTTTGAAGAATCGCATCTGGTCGTCAACTTACTTACCTGCGGAGATACAAATTCCACCTGTCGGAAAGATCTGCACACATTCCACTGGGTGTCCATGGTCCATGGATAAAACACTCCCTTGCCTACGTTTGTCCCAGACCTTTAGACAATGGTCATAGGAACCTGCAACAAAGCATGAATGAGATAACACATATAACTGCAACTTTCTCATAGACCAAACTTGATTTAGCAGCACCTACCTTGAAATAAGCACCTTTTCCACTACTGTAAGTACCACCAGGCCTCCACCAAAAACAAGTTTTTTTTTTGTTTTTTTTGCATAAGCGGCCCTATACATATCTAATCTATTTTATGTTATTTTCTTTTACATATATTTGTTCACATACAGAATAACATACAAAATAACCGTAGAGGAAAAAAGCTACAAAATTCCTTACATTAAAATACCTAAAACAGGTTTAACAACAAACGATAAAACTAGTGGTAAAAATACATAAATAAAAAGAAAGAAAAAAAAAAGGTGACTCCTCTGCCCGGTTTTTAGTTTTTTTAAATATTATTATCCAATAACTACATACTTGATATAGTAATTTTATTAACAACAATTACTAATAATCAACAATTAATCATAGATACAATTAAGAAATAAGCAGTGCAGAAAGATTTCCGAGATAAGTAATTTAAATTAAAAATGTTGGTGGTATGTCTAACTCTCAATTGCACTTTGGCCTTGGTGCGCTTGCAGAAAGTAGATAGATGGCTTTTATGGTACCATGATGTTGAGAAGTGGAAGTAAAGGATTCCATTTCTTAGAAACTGCATCGAGGTTGTTGGACTCTATGCAAAACTGCGATTTTAGGGACACAAGAAAAGTTGTTAAAATCGGGATCTTCTTGTTGACCCTGCAGCTCCATATATAATATCTTGCCAGAAGAAAGCAGAAATTTAGTTGAAGTGAAAACTTACAGGTGTCCGGTCTCAGACCCAGATATATGGCGGTGTGTTTTGAATAGTCTATTGTCATAAGATTGACCTGCTCAAGTTTTTCAGTCAAATTTTCCCAAAAGGTGGCTACCATTGTACAGTTCCAGAAGAGGTGGATCAGGTTTTCAGAATGGTTGGTACAAAAGGAGCAGCTCGGGTCCTGCTTTATATCAATTTTTGTTAAGAAAAGGTTCGTTGGTAAAATACGATGAAGGAATCTGAATTGAAAGTTTACGAGTTTTGTGCTTTTTGTGCACCTAGCTGCCAGACAATAGGCGCTAGTCCAGTCAGCAGAACATCTTTCATCAGATTTAATGCTGTCATTCCATTTCTCTTGGCTTTTAAAAGGAACGGTACTTTTGAAAGAGAGGAGCTTCTGGTATACAACTCTGTTCGCTTTATCGTTCTTAATAAAAGTCTCACAGAAGGTATTGGGAGTGTCTGTGCTACTTGGTTCTTTACCAAGAAAGTTAGTGTTATAATGGTGCCGAAGGGCAGAAATAAGGCCGAAATACTTAATGGGTTGTATTCGTATATTGTAAGTGCTGATAACATCTGCAAGGGGGAGAAAACTGCGCGAGTCAGTCATTAACTGGGCTACCTTAGTGATTCCATGCAGGAAAAGATGTTTGTAGAAGACCGGTCTGTTTTCGATCCTAATTTATTTAGCAAATTATGCCATATGTGTTGTTCAAGAAATTGCTGCTTGGTTTCGACTTTATCATCAAAGTTAACCTCTGACCATATTTCTAAAATTTCTTGTAGAAAAGGGTCTTGGACCGATATCAACTTTGAAGTGTCAAGCTTGTTTAAATTACATGTAAAGACTAGTTTGCTGCCATATTTCCTAAGTTCAAGTTCAAAAAAATCTTTCCATTTTCCACGGTTAGAATCGTCAAGGTATTTTTTAATCCAAGCAGTCTTGAGCGATTTGGTAAACGAGGCAATGTCAACCATTTTTAACCCTCCATTTTTATAGTCGTTTATCATGACACTTCGCTTAATCTTATCGCCCTTATTGTCCCAAAGAAAGCTGTAGAAAAGATTGTTTATTTCTTTGACAGTTTTACGATTTGTTGCCAGCGGAGCTAAAATATACGTAAGTTGAGATGCTGCTAAGCTATTAATAACTTGGATTTTGCCGTGTAATGTTAGCTGGCGATATTTCCAATTGCTTCAGATGTTTTTAATTTTGTCCGCTTTTTCTCTATAGTTTATATTTAATGTGATATTGGGATCAGCAGAAAGCCAGACACCAAGGACCTTTACTTTGTTTTCTGGCCATTTAAAGTTCTTCTCGGGAAAAAGTTTTTCCTTATTTCCCACCATTGATCCAATCCATAGAGCTTCGGTCTTTTTACTGTTGAGTCTGAGGCCAGACATACTGCCGAAAGTTTCGATCGTCTGAAGTGTGGCGGATAATGACTCGCTAGTGCCGTTAAGAATGAAGGTTGTGTCATCTGCATACTGGCTAATTTTAATTTCTGAATTGTTTACAGATATTCCTTTAATGTTCTTGTTCGATCTGGCTGCTTTAGCTAAGATTTCAGCAGATAATATAAATAGGTATGGTGAAAGAGGGCAACCTTGCTTAACACCTCTTTGTAGTTGAAAAAAAACAACTCGCCCAGCCATTGTTTAGGACACAGCTTTCGATGTTCTTGTAAAATGTTTGAAACCAGCTTATCAAAGAAGAGCCAAATCCAAAATACTGGAGCGTGCGCTCAATGAAGGACCATTCTAGCGAGTCAAATGCCTTTTCAAAATCTATAAAAAGCAATAGCCCTGGGATGTTTTTATGAGAAGCATAGTTCATAATGTTATCTATCAATCTAATGTTTTCTCCAATAAATCATCCTTTTAGGAAACCAGTCTGGTCATTATTGATAGGTTTTGGGATTACAGATTTTATTCGGTTTTCTTTTTTATGTTATGCTCTTGAAAGCATGTTATATTTTTTTGGCCCTATTGATCAGCAGTGAAAAAGTGAAGTTCATTCTGATATGACCCATCACGATAATAAAAGAGTTACCCATATCCTTGAATGCAAATTATGTGACCAAATACAGAAAGAGACCTTTCTTTCTTGGAATTTTGGCAGTCAACTTTGGACAGGGCACTGCTAACAAGAGTGCACCACTCTCTCGCACATATAAAGTTACAACTCATAGTAAGTACTATTGACAAATAAAGGATAAAAACGTGGGAGTACCTGTTATGAAGATGTCTTTATTGGTTTGGCTAACAACACCACACCGTACATAATCCTACAGAGAAAATCAATTTAATATTAAGAACATGTAATATAATCTAATGTAACTTTTCTTCCTCTTTTACAAGACTTAGTATTAAAAACCAATATTTAGCATGCCATGTGTAATATTATGCCTAATAGTTCCCTGCAGTGGCATACCAGGCGAGTTTGGTCGAGCCATGGTTCATATTTTGGTGAGACATTGTCAAATAAATAAAATAAAATTACAATACTGAGAGAGGAAGCCACATCAGCCTTAGCTGGTTTTCATACAGATCCTCTATCCTGGTCAAATTGGAAATTGGAGAAGTTAGTTTTTGTAGAGGGAGAAAACTGGAGAACCCGGAGAAGCAACTCTCAGAGCAAGGTGAGGACCAACAACAAACGCAACCCACACATGACACCAGGCCGGAATATTGCACCTGGGCCAAAATAGCCATGGCGAGACCAAAAAGCCTGATATGCTGCCGAAGCATACCAAAAGGGGTATGATTAGGTATTTACTGCACCCAAATTCGGCCAAGTGACCATGATATCATAGCCATAATTATAGCTCAGTGACGTGACATTCCAGGATATCAGGGCAGTAGACACGGTTTCTGATTGACTAATTGTGAATATGGGACTGGTATGGTAAAGACTAGGTATTATGCTGTTAATAACATGAGCATATTCTGTATTACTGGTTTGGATTGTGCAGTACTGACCATGGTATAAAAAGATGACATGCCCCAAGAAAAGAGATTTTTCTTACTGGAGTATGGCAAAGGAAAACTATTTTTTGCTTCCATAGAATAGAAGAGCCTCACAGTGTGGAAGATGATCAACAGGTGTTCCTGGAATTTCTAGTTGGCAACTTTACCTGATGTTCATTGAATGTGATGAGATTTTGACCTGTTGCTATGTCCCAACACATGACAGAGTTGTCATCTGATCCAGACATGGCATGCAAGTTATCCAACAAAAACTTGGTAACCTGAACAGAGCTGTGGATCACAATAGAAAAAGCTACAGTGAGCAACTTGGGTTCTTAAGGTGGCTAACAACAGTCTCCAACTCTTTCCCCCACTTACACTTTGATGGATCATTAGTTTTACCCCTTTTTTTTCCGATGAGCGTAAATTATGTAAGTTACTGCATTAACCTTTTTGTATGGAGCTGTATGATGCATGACATTGAATGGAAAATTGAGTTTTTGCTAGACTGCGATATCAATGCATACATTAATGTTCAGACCAACATAATCAGATTGTACTTGATTAGTATATTGTTATATAAAATCTTGATACAGACTGGACTAGGATTGCGTTACACTTCGTGAACACAATAAATAGTAATTGTATCTATAATAAAATTCTGATTGGTTCTCCGTGCACCTATTTGTCATATGACAACTTTTGTAACTGGATAACTGTAACTGGACGCCTTCACCATCTGCACATCAAGAACATAGAGCGGCCCACAGGGGACATGCTACAATTTTAAAAGTTGCTGCAATTTTTAATAATTTCTGCTCAAATTTAAGAGTTACTGCAATTTTAAATAATTTTCCACGAACATATAATAATAATAATAATAATAATAATAATAATAATAATAATGATAATAATAATGATAATAATAATAGTAATAAAGATACTGGCTACAATTGCTTTAAATGTGCTGCAAATATAAACAGTTTGTACTGCAAAAATAAAAAAGTTGCTGTCACAGGCTGTCACAGTACTCAATCTAAATTGCTGTGAAATATTCATTACATGCAATGTTTAAACTTGATCTTTGTTTACATTGTATTTATTGCTCACCCAGTGTGTTGCCTAAATTCTCTTAAAACAGAGCGGGTGTTGACATCAAAAAGCTGTAAAACAAAAAGGGGGAACAAAGAAGGTTTACAGCTACTGTACACACAAGTTTACAAGAGTTTCTCACTAGTTTAGATTTCAAACAGTTTTTAAGACCAATCACAGTTCTATGTTATCAAAAGGAATCTTAAAAGTATCTATTTGATACATACCTGTACTGAGCCATTCTCTATTCCTGCAATTAGTAACTGTCCATCATTCCTAAAACTGCCACAGTGAACTTTGTTCTTAAACTTTGAAAATGACTTTTTCACTTGGTGTGTATTGGAACTGTAAATCTGGATCTGAAACAGATTGAACATTTCCACTTCAAGACCTGTACATGCCTTTCAGAAATATCCATTCTAATAGACATCCATCTTATATACCAGCTAACTTTTTTTGAGTCACCAGATTCAATAAAACAAACTAAATATCATTAGAAAGCTTAACAAAGGAAATGGTTTGAACTCAGAAGTATCAGCAGTTTGTATGGTGTGATCGTCCAGGTGAGGGTAGTTCTGAAAAGAAGTGTTGTTGGTGACTGACATTTCGACAACCTGGGTGGAAGTCATCTTCAGAGTCAAGTGAATAGTGTTTGTCAGTTGATGGCGTTATAAGTCTGGTCCATTGAAACTGATTGGTCTGTTTAGCTGTGATGGTATTGGCTGCATTTTGTGATGGTATTGACTACATCTTGGGCGATTTTTATTTTTTGCAGTATTGAGCTAGTTTTTGGCAGACTGGCTTGTTTTGACATGAAAAGCATCATTGCACAATCGTTTTTGTTGATTTGCATTTTGTTTTCGAGAAATATCGTGTGCAAAAAACTCAGTTTTCCAAGGGTATCTTTTGGAGATCTTTTGTTGAACGAAAAACAAAAGAAACGTTTTGTTTAGGTTGTAAGAAGTTGATAGCTAAACAAGCCGAAAGAAAACAGGATTTTTTTAAAGAAATACCATTATGTAGATGTACAATTTACACCACAAGTATGGTGTATTTGAGAACTTAAAACAGTTTCGTTTTGTAGTGATTAATAAGGAAAAGGTTTCTGGAGGGTGAAAGTTCCTCGCTTCCATACAAAACCTTAAATTTTTAAATCTCACCCTTTCATGGCATTGGTCTGAAAATTGGTGTTTTGACTTTTTAAAACATGCTCTTTTCAGTTCTGAAATTCTTGTAGCTGTAGCTAAACATTTAGAAATTAATGATCATGTGACCAACTGATGCAAGGGGCCTGTTAATAACTGAACCTCAAGTCATTAAGATAATAATCATGCTGGTAGTTTCAAATCCAGTTTGAGATCACTCAAAAAGTTTCTCTAGATCTGAATGGTATTTCACTCAGTCTAGTTACTTCATACAAACATTTACTCCATTCTTCTAAGTTTTCATCCCTTCATTCAAGCCCATCATCTAGAAATTTACTTTCAAACCCATCAAGTCAGGAAGTGGCTTATGAAAGATGATCTACACAGCTGAAGCAACCAAAAAATATGACCTAAAAATTACCAGCTCTGAGTTTGAGACAAGCCTCAGCCGCTAACGACCTGGGCCCATCTAATTATAAGCTTTTGTGCTTACATCAGTGCATACTTTCTTACGCATATTCATTAAATGACAATAACTTCTTACTTTTTGCTCCACTGAAAGTATCAAACTGAAGAAAACGGAGGAATACTTACACGGGATGAACTAGTGGCGACAAAGTCATGTGGCTTGCTACGACAGAAATCCACGTGGCTAACAGCACCATATTCTTTGACAACAATCGGAAACTGCAACAAAAAAAAAACAATGATAAAACAATGTTTTCTATTTTAATCAGTACTTACAAACAAAGAAATTCTCTTATTACGCTGAGTTTCCTCCAATATCTCGTTTCGCTTGTTTGACTTTTAGAAACTTTGGGAAACTTGCGGATTCCCAGCCGCTGAAACTCTGCCATTTTGTAATTCGAGTGAGAAAGTGACCAGCGGTTATCAGCGATTTCATCGTAAGTACATCATATATGCTAATTATAATGTGACACCAAATTTGTGTGGGTTCGCGGTTGGGATTTGTGCCGTTAACCTTTTCCACGATCCGCAAAAAAAAGTTCTCGTAAAAATTTACTCCACTAGCAAAATTATAGATACAGACAACACAAGCACAATCTTGTTGCTGTTATCACCCACACAAAAGGACGATGTCATTGTGATATAGAGACACTGATTACTGGATTACTGTGTTTTACATCTCCTCAAGTTGTTTCACTTTTCAATTGCATGAAACGCAACTTCTTGAAAATCGCAAAAATTAATACCCAGCAAGAAAAATCAGCCTTTTACAATCGCAAAAATTAGTTCCCGCAAAATAAAAAAATCGCTGATTTGCAAAAAGAAACTCCCGCAAAAATTTAGTACCACACGGTAGAACCAGATATTGTCCCAGATCCTTTCCGTTACATTTGAAACAGGTATAACAGAGGATTCAAGTAAGACACCAGTCTGTCTTTGCTTAGTTCCTAGGCCTCAATATTTCGCCGCCGTCAATCGTTTCGGGTCACGTGGTCCGGGGCGAACGTGTACTCCGGGCCGTTCGTCTGGGATACGTCTCAGAAATTGGTTGACCGCGAAGGCCTGGGAGAAAGCCGTACAGGAAACTAGGCAACCTAGGACCTCCCTAAGGAAACGCCTTGCCTAATACTGTGTCTTAAGTCCTAGTCAAACGGAGTCGCAAGTAGGCGCAAGTTCTCAACTTGCGTCACTTGCGAGTCCGTTTGACCAGGAATTCAAGCTGACGGTCATAACCAGTTAGCAAATCCAGGCAAGTTAGATCGATAATCATCTCGTTTCTCTTTATCAAACGTCTGCGCGCGGAAGTCTATGTTAACTACTCTCTATGACATCACATTGTTACTACAAAAAGAAAACACTCTCAGACAGTCATCACCGAAGAGGAGAAATGCTAGCGTCTCGCGTGGTTGTGCTTTGGCACAAGATTGTGTTATCACCACCGGTTTCTAGTGGAGATCGTTGCTAAGAAACCGTTGAAATGGAGTTTATACAGTTCGCTGGCTTTCACAAGTTTCCTTCCAATACTCACGCTGACAGCGTTCACACTGGGATCAGTCATGTCCGGCTTGATCGTTCTTTTCCTGTTACAGTTTGGACTATTGACACTGGCAATCGTTTCCTTTCTATCATCAGTGGCGTTTCTTGTTCCTGCAGCGTTTACACTGACATGTATGTGGATCTCAGAGATTATCAGTCAGCTGTGCTTTTGGCAAAATACAACAAGGCGCCGAGAAGAAACAAACTCTGAAGTACGGTCGTGGGCAGTTCATAGAATACGAAAGAGAAGTTCACCTCTATTGCTATATTTCAGAAGAAAGCCAAAGGGTTGGTGGGCTGGGCTGAAAGAAATACTAAGTGATAGCAACATTTCAAATGGCGACAGGGCTTTCGTAACTTGTCCACACAGTTACAAATTGAACCTTTCAAATGACGGAAGATATTACGAACGTAGCTGTGAAATTTGCATAGAAAGAGGGTCAACAAGTTGTTCATCGTCTGATGAAGAGACAATAAAATTCACCTCAGGGCCTGGCTCGGACTCGTATCACACAGCGGATGAGTGGCTCGTTGATGATTACTTTGGTAACATTATCCCAGACGTGAAGTTGAATTAATCAACATGACACGAACGTGGGACAAAGAAAAATTCTGAGTCCCCGACAGGAATCGAACCCATGACCTCCCCAACACCGGGCGGGCGCTCTTTCCACTGAGCTACGAGAACTCATGGAGAGCAAGGTCATTTAACTGAGTTCATATATGACAGGTGTACTGCATACTGCTAGGATCAACGCTATCGAATTCATCGTGAGTAGTGATAAGTTAATAAAGATGGTGAATTTTAAGCTCGGTAATGAAATGTGAAGGTGAATTAATCAACATGACACGAGCGTGGGACAAAGAAAAATTCTGAGTCCCCGACAGGAATCGAATCCATGACCTCCCCAACACCGGGCGGGCGCTCTTTCCACTGAGCTACGAGAACTCATGGAGAGCAAGGTCATTTAATGTTGGGGAGGTCATGGGTTCCATTCCTGTCGGGGACTCAGAATTTTTCTTTGTCCCACGCTCGTGTCATGTTGATTAATTCACCTTCACATTTCATTACCGAGCTTAAAATTCACCATCTTTATTAACTTATCATTATCCCAAATTATAGAGACCGAGAAACAAAGATGTACGAAGCGCTTTTGAAAAGGGATTTTTGCACCGGCGAAGAGAGAAATAATTATTATTAAATTATTTCTCATTTAGAACGAATTATTTTTAATCATCTCGCACCACCTAAGCGATCACCCATTTTGAACCCATTGTTTTTTGTTGTTGTTGTTGTCGTTGTATTGTGTTTTAATTATCCCTCTCTCCCCTTTGAAACTTTGAGCCAAGTACTTCATGAAAATTTCACTGAAACTTTGAACCAAGTACTTCATAAATTATACTTCTTTGAATAACAGCCTCTTCTTGGTCTCACTGAAGAAATAATTATCCTGGATTATTGGAGGGAGTACAGTATTGTAATTTGAACTTTGTTTTTCAATCTGTTTAATTTTGTAGCTTTTTTATATATCTCCTTGAATTAATATCAAGAAATGCTCAATCGTACTTTGTACATTCTATTTTATTGAGATTCCATAAAACATAATAATGAGGCCAGATGAATTAATAATTTATAAGTACAATAAATGATGAAATTAGAAAAGCACTGCAAGGTGCAGTGCAAGGTTTCTGATTATATTCAAGTAAAGTAAATCAGCCGTGTATAAAAAGTAAAGAATACTACTATCGAAGTTGTAGTATTTATCTTAGCAAATATCTTTGTAATGCAAGTGACAAGTGTTGATGAAATAAATAAATGAATAAATAAATAAAGAGAAAAAAAGACAAAAAAAAAAAAAGGTTGCACGGCAATTTTAATTGTCTATTAAAATAGTTATAATTTCGTCATAGACACCAGAATAATGAGTCAGTATAAATCAGGCTATCCTGAGCCTAGAACATTGCAAACAATACACCTAAACTAAAAACCTAACTTAGTCATAGTGATACTGAACAATTATAGTAGTAGTATAGTGCTAGTCCACGGACTGGGGGTCAGTGTTTCTTCCATCATCAGCAGTTGCACACGCTATTCAGATCGCGCGAATTTTTCAACTATTTTACGAATCATTTGGCAGGCAGTCACAGTCACAATCACTGGTAAATTGATAGAGGAACAAAGCATTTTAGATTTTTCAAGAAACCTTTTCAAGAAACCTTAGTTTAGAATATGATTGGTATAAAGCGCTTCTCGAATTTAGGAAACTACGTTATATGTATGCTACAACAGTCCAACAACCTTTTCCTATTACGGTTTCCTCAAGTTACAGTAGGTTGGACATTCACTTCATTTGTGAAGCCCAAGTTTGTCTTTAGCAGTCAGTTTCTGAATCAGCGCTCAGCCTCCTGTTGCCATGTTGTACTCTTAGAAGAACGCTCGAGGCCATTTCCGGATCATCTTCAGCATTCGATGTTTTTGTAATCTTAGGAATCCTGACGGAGTAACGTTCACAACAGTAGCAAGACACAGCACCTAGGAATAACACACATGTGACCTTGAGTTGTATGTGAGGATCGAGACGTCAGTATAAGGGATAGCAATACCTGCATGGGTGTCAATGTCTTTGTTTGGTGTGGAATACTATGAGCAAGACGAACCTGTTGGTAGGGCTGGTGGAATAAGGATTACAATAGAATCTCGACCGCCTTACGACCACCCCGTTAAAACACCCACTTACGACGTTCATTTATGACCACATTTCGCGAACCGAGCAAAAGCTCACTCGGTTTTTAACCTAAAAACGTTTTTCGATTTTTAGAACAGAGGTGAGTTCTGGCCGTACGCCGCGGCATTCATATGTTTCGTTATGGAGGACTGACTCCACAGAAAATCCTTCCCGCAGGCCAGCTTAACTTCCTGAAGATCTATAGCTGTTATGATCGAACCAGTTTAGTTACAGATCATGCAGTGGAGAGTTTTTTTTCGAAGGAAACCAGCCTCGTTGAATAAGTGAAAATCTTGTTTTAAGGAACCATGTCAATTAAATTTTGTGTCTCCTGACCTTTACCTCGTGCACAGGGAATTTCCCCCACCCAGGCCCCGCCCCTCCTCCCCCACCCCACCCCTAAAAGACACAGGTGGCTCAGGGGACGAGAATGCATTCAAGTATTAACTACACTATATTAAAAAGGAATATAAAAAAGCAAAACTAACGATCAGTAAATTGACTCATTTCAACTACTTACAAACTAACACTAGGCCAAGTATAAAAATACCAACAACTTGCCAGACCAGCAGACCCCAGAGAGGTTGATCAGGTACTGTGGAGTCTTCAGATGCTTTGCGGAATGCAGAGTACGGGTCCAGAGACTCCTCAAAGTTCACACCATCATTTTCCAATTTTATCGCGTGGAAGGTAATGTCGTATTTCCAAGCCATTTTGATAGCTTTCGGGCAGAAATTAGAGACAACTCTTCCGACTTCTAATATACAGTCACAGATAACGAGAGAATCATAAGCAGAAACGCCCTGGCATAGCACTTGAGGTAAATCTATGAGAACTGCTGTGATTTAATTCATTTTTTTTCCATTTGAGTAACAGAGGCGGTTTTTTTTTGGCCGGTTCTCTAGGCATGGTATTCAGATGGTTCTTTGCTGAGTACTCCCCACAGAAAGCCACTTTAAGAAGTGTCTCTCGTAACCACAACAAAATCTCGTTTTCCAATAAGAAACCATGGAAAACTGCCATTTACAATTTCGTATTGCCTTGAAATTGATTCAGTTGAATCATCTTCAGTGAAATGAGTTCTATCAAATAACCCCCCGAGGACTCTCAGAGGTAGTTTTCATTCTAAATGTAAATTATGACTGGGTTAAATTATAGTTTATTCTTTATCGGCAACTAGACCAAATTCAGATTTTTTGCCCTTGAACATTCTCTGTCTTAACTTGATGACTCTTAGGAATTGCATTTCAGTATTATAACGTGCTATCACGTGACTGACGTATGCTGAAAGGTTTCCGAAAGCTGCCAAGTTGTCAATAATAGAATCGTCACTTCTTACATTATCCGTTTGAAAACAGATAACGAAGAAAGCAATACTGGAACGGATGCAATATTTCAGAAGTCAAATACCTTCGCATGCTCGAGTTTCGAACCACGCTTTGAAGTATTAGTTACAGAATTTTCTAAACATCTTACCTAATAAGAATTACGATTGCGCTGAAAATCTGGTCTTTTTTGTTCTCCAACCCTGCACAACCAATTCTTTTATGTCCTTATTTAAAGAAAAACGTTTGTCATTTGGATTGGCAGGTGTTTTAAGCGTGCACATCGCTAACTTATACATCAATGAAAAAATTAGCATTTTTAGGGTACATACAAGTCGATTAATTATCAGTCACCAAGGTACCCATTCTTATCTTGAAACAACAGTCGTGCCGTTCACGTCGATAAAGGGCGTTTTTTTTTCTTCTTAGGACTAAATTTTACCTCATTGGGTTTAGAGAGTGGGAAAGATGTAGGATTTGAAGATATGACTCATTTTCTCCCTTTGAGATAGAACATTTTTCCTGTTTTGCCTATTTTTGTAGCTATTCTTTCCGAGCTAAATCCACCAAACATTAAAAGTCATTAAAAAATATTTTCAAATACACAGGTGCAAAAAAGTGTTACTTTTAGCATTAAAACAAAGCAACACAAGTATCTGAATAAGGTACCCAACGTTTGAAAAAAAGGAGCGCGCTTTTTTTCTACAATTATGCATGGAAAGCCCCTGGTTCATAAATGATGGCTCCAAAAGCCACGTTGGGCGGGGAGGGATACATAGACTTCCCTTTCGAGGATCGTCAAGGGCAAGGTGACCTCACCATGTTCAGTCAAGCAACGAAGCTACAAGCCTTTTTATCAACTAACCGCCTTACTGTAGGGAAAACTGACGTTTTAAGCGTGAGCACTGAAAAATTTCGCGGGTTTCGTTTACTAACCGACGCAGTATAGTACTTTCTCTCGAGACTCGTCACTTTGTTCTATTGGCAAAAGCTCCATTTTGCATACATGGCTTATTGACCAACGGCTGGACATTGGCCAAGCTCTTTTTTGATGTTTATGGGAGCTAGTCGAGGTTCATTAACACGCCACAAACAAAAACGGTAATTTCCAGCTATTATGAACTCACGCCTGGTCAACACAAGATTTGTTATATGGCATACAGGACGCGATTTTCTTGAGGAATACAGAGGGCAGTCCAGCGGGCAAGCTTGCTCATTTAGCAGTGTAGGATTTGGTACCATATCAGAAGCCTGTTTATTACAATCAATAAAACACAGCAAGTGAACTGACTCCAAAACATTCGCACTTAGTATCTGCTTTGGTACGATCAGAGTTAATAATGGCATAATCTTGCAGAATGAAGGCTGGCTTTCATTGGGGCACATCCATAAAAAAAATGTGCACGAGATGTTAAACGTTGATAGAAAAACTTATTAACAAAAGGCGGCACTTGATAGCACCTTACTGCATCCGTGGTTGGTGCTTATGTTCAAGTGCTACTAAAACCCAGCCTCACAAGGATAGATTTGAATTATGGGAGTTGTTGTTCTTGGACTGGAATCTTAGCTTATAAATGAGTAGTGACAGGGATAGGGTGGAGAGGGTTCTGGAGATTAAGCAAATGAACAGATTTTCATCTTGCTAATTGATAATTCATCAAGTTTAGACAAAGCAAATCATGATCACCACCTGGTTGGATATCTGATCCTCATTAGCATAGAATTTTTTCATTTTCTCTCTATGCTTTCTCCTTACTTTTAGTTTCGATTGAGAAGATATATCAAACTCTCAAGACAGTGTTTGACCACATATCCAAACAACCTGAAGTTTGCCACACATACTCCACTGCACCTTGCACTGTTAACCCTCTTCTCAGTGGAAATGTGGTCAAACAGTCTTTTGAGTTTGATGTATTACATGAAATTTGACTAGCAATTGAACACTTATTGAAGCTTGGAACAAACTTGACTGTTTTCCATTTTTTCCATAATTATCATTATTCTTTGTACTTTTCTTTTTCAGACCTCTTATTGGAGGAGTTTTATGCTACTGACTGTATTTGCTTTCTCTCAATTTTAAAAAAAGTAGTTTTTAGACTTAAATTACCCAAACTAAGTTTGGAACAACAACCAAAACAAAAGTATGCAGGTGTTCAGTTAAAACTTCAGAATATCCACATTTTTTGAGCACATGATTTCACAGAGCAAGTGTTGTAATTAGAATCAAATATTTGGAATCACTATATCAGCCCCATATTTGTAACATAAAGGAAGGAAGCCTGTTTGCTCATTTGCAATGTCTCAAAAAAAATTTCTTTGGTATTGTTCACTGGCTATTGCTAGAGTTCATTTGATGAAGTGATTCATGAAGAAAAATGTTAAAATGCGTCAAACAGGTTGGACAGTGAAGACTACATATAAATAACAGCTTAATATATTTTATTGCAAGTTGGTTCACTACTTCAGAGGGATGAAGCGAGATGAGTGAGTAGCACCAATACCAGGTCGGCCATGCTTGACAGGCTTGTATGTGATGGAGAACTCTCCAAGATAATGTCCAACCATCTCTGGCTGTCAATACAAAGAGAAAAAAATACATTATATTGAGATCACTGAAATAAATTACAAGTTTTAAGTTATTTAAAGCTAAAGTATTTAAATTCCCCAACTAAAGTGATTTTAAAATCCTGTTACTTTCCCAATGTTTGACCAGAACCATAAGTATTGATACTCCTTAATTAGGGGACAAGTTAATATAATTAAGTAAGGGGCTAGTAAGAGTTACATTAAATTTGCCCCAATATACAGTTGACTCCAGATAACTCACACCTTCAAGGGAAATTTACAAAGGTTCAAGTTATGGGGAGTTTGAGTTATCAGGAGTTGAGAACAAATGGCTGAAAATAAGGGAAAAGACAGTGTTTACCGCATTTATATTCATACAGTGTAAATTTAAATCAAATTTAATATAGATAAGTCAAGTCAACGGACATGAGGGAGTTATTGACATTTCAAAGGAGTTAAACAACAGAGCTTTATGACGATATGACGATTGAGTTAGTGGGAGGTTCCAGTTATCAAGGGTTCGAGTTACCTACAGTAAAAATTATAGTTTAAATGTATGAAGGAAATCTAAGGGAAATCAATTTTGGTTTGAGTTAGTGAGGGTTCCAGTTATCCAGTGTCAACTGTACTCTCCTAAATGGTCAGCGACCCCCTTATATCTGTTTGTAGATCAAGTCCTTTACTAACAAAAGACAACTGAATGTGGGAAGTTTTAATTTTTCTTCTTAAGCACAATCAAATTTTATTTCTTTCCTTGGTGTCACAAAAAACAGGTGAAATGGAGATCTCTAGATAATGTAAATATGTCAATTTTAACTTAGTTTGGCGTGAAAAAAAAAAACGTTATCAGCTGAAAATAATTCTATCAACCTAATCTAGAGATCTTTACTTTTCTTGTTATTGCACTGGATTCCACTTTGCACGAACAAGGCTCCCTGAAACACTATAGTCTGCAAATGATGGCCCCCAAACTTTTTTTGCACACAAGTTGATCCAACAGGAAACCATCAGAAAATGGTGAAGTCATTCGTATGCTATTATTCTCCTTTTTGTTTATCTACAATATTACTTTGTTTCTCTACTTAAGGACCACAGAGTAAACCACTGGGATACCAGTAATTGTGTTTAACCGATACCCTTGATAATGCGAGTAGCTTTCATTCGTTTCTGCCGACACTGTTTTGTTATTGCAAACATACGTACTAGAACAAATCAATGAGTAGTTCTTGATACCTACCTTGATTTCCACTTGGTTGAAAGTTTTGCCGTTGTAAACACCAACCATGCTCCCGATCATCTCTGGAAGAACGATCATGTTCCTCAGATGTGTTTTTACAACGTCGGGTTTCTCCATCGGGGCAGCTTCCTTCTTCGCTTTTCTCAGTCTTCTCATAAGGTTCACCGGCTTTCTTTTGAGTCCACGAGAAAATCTTCGCCTGGCACGGCAGTGAACCAACTCCATAAGTTGATCATGAGATAAATCAAGAAGCTGGTCGAGGTCGACACCTCGATAGGTGAACTTACGAAAAGTCCTCTTCTTCTTCGGCTGTTCTTGTTCAGACTACGAGAAACAAGTACGTCATGTTTGTAATTGACTTGTTCTGTGATACCAATTCAGCTATTCCATATAACTTACGTTAAAAAGCAACGAAGTTTTCCGTAAATAATTGGAAATATACAAAACCAAAGGACGATGGAAGTGGATAGCAATAACAATACTTACCATGACTGCCTTCTTGCTCGAGCAAAGGAGGAAAAGGACGTGAAGAATTTGTTCCCAGGACTTCACGGAAACATTTTTTTCTAGCCTGCAGTATTTTCGTACAGCAACTTGTTCAATAACGCAATTTTATACTTTATATACGACAACTATTACGTACCCCTATCGGAAGTGCCCTTCGAGAGACGTGTGAAGTCAAATGTTCGCCAGTTCCTTACGGCGACATCAAGTTGTGAGACGAGGTTTTGCGCGGCCAAGCACAAGATCTATGATCTCTGGTGACGTTGGAAGAAAATCGTCTTGTCACTTTTCTCTCTCCGTTGCATGCTGGACTTTATAGTACAGTCGAACCTTAACCTCCCGTAAGCACGTAAGCGACCATCCAAAATATCAAGCCTAGGTGTCCTAGGTGGTCGCTTACGGGAGGTGGTCACTTTAATACGAGAGCTTAGAGCCCAACACTGTACTTCGATTTTTATACTGTAGTTTCATTACACTGTTGACAGTTCTCGAGGGAACAGTGAATCAGGAATTCAGTTCTAGTTTTCTGTTATTATAGGACAGTTACGGTCGCCTGTCTATTTTAAGACTGATAAAGTACAGTGTATGTGCATTTTTTTTCATTTTTTAAGTGTTTTATTCATGTAAAACAAAGACAATTTCGGGAAAAAATCCGTTACTTCCAACTGAGAAATTTCCGTCCCTTGTACTACCTAGGAATGCAATGATTTTACAAAACCTTATCCGATTTCCGCTCTATTATCTGCCTAATGGTAGCTTACGGGAGGTTAAAAACAAAAGAAAATTTCAAACTTTAAGCTTTACAAGTGGACCAAGTGTCGCGGTCGCTTACGAGAGGTGGTCACTTACAAGAGGTTCCAAATATAGTGATTTGACTTGAAAACTTTTGGTATTTTGGAAAACTGGTCGCTGAGGAGAGGTGGTCGCAACCGGAGGTTCGGCTGCACTTTTGCAGGACATGCAGCATAGCTGGTCACAACTTTTTTAAGTGGGCGAAGACTGGAGCGTTGTAATATGTCAACAGGTAATTTCGTAGTTGCAATTTCCTCTATTTTAAACCGAGACAATAGGGGCAGGTCATTATGTTGCAAATCAAATCATTTCCATTGATTTAGCATCAGAACTCGTTTTAGGGATAAAAGGCGTTAACCCGGAGAGGGGTTTTTCGCCTCCCTATCCCTTTGCCGTTTACGCCTGGTTACTTGGAAATAGCCGACGAAATCTTCGGTTTTAATTGTATACAGTTGGTGTGATACCTAGGCCTCACCAGCTCAACTAACCCAACTACGATTCTTGTTAAGGTTTCAAAGGTAAAGTAATCTTACGAGCTGTAATAAACGCGCGATTTCACAGATTTACTGGTGAATTTTCGATGCTATTGTAAACGATTATTAAAAAAAAAGAACACTCAAAAGACAGTTGAGATGCTGCAAGATGTCCAAAACTTAGCAAATTTGAGTGTAGTGTACGTCTACGTGTAGAAAATGGAAAATAGCGAGTCAAATCTGAAATTTGTACGCAGTTAATGTACACGTAAAAGGCAACAATCCAAGAACAGCATCTTCCACGCGCGAGTAAGTCTGCTACTCAATTAACTGACACCAAGTTCACAGAACACAAGTCTTCACACGAAAGAATGTCATAAAATATTTTACTGAGCAGTTGTAAAGATGGTACACCATACTTATGATACAGTCAATTTAAAAAGCCGCTTCCTAAACATCTATTCGGAGAAAAAAAATTACGTTTGTAAATTAACATAATGGTTTCTTTACACTAACGTTATCCCTGCCAGAGCACACTTAAAATTGTCAAGGCTCTCAGATAACCAGCACAGGGAGACACTTCTATTCTAGTGAAAAACATTGTTGCAGCTGTTCAAAATATTATAATCACTTAATAAGCGGCAATCATAACGACAACCATTCCGGATTCGAAAAGTTTTGGTCAGAAGCTAGGGCTGTCAGCAGTGTGAATGTTTTGAAAGGGATAGTTTTTACAGTGTTGAGTATCAACTCAGCAAAGCCGGCGTATAAAAGCCTTCCTTGGCGCCTGGAATTGCTACTAAAACAAAAGAATAACAAATTCAAGGAGGTTAAAAGACGCTATATGCAGAATATTGTGTCTAAAATCTCCTGAAAAGCTAGGAAGGATAAACAGTTCTGAAACTTTAACGCGGAACATGCATTATTTGGATAAAACGTCGCCAAAGTTCTCTAGCGTCCGTATGGATGGAATCCACGAGAAACATTGGGGGTCCCTCGTCCAAAATTCTCTCCACCTCCATAGGCACTTGGTCCATAGCCTGTTTGGTCGGCATTAGCCCCATAGCTGCTGTAGCCGCTAGCATCTGAAGAGAAAGATGTTCTTGCAGGACCATAACTGGACTCTTGTTGCTGATAGTTACCCAGGCCTGTGAAAAAAACAACAAACAGCATCAATTAATGAAAACACATGAACTCCAACACTGGTATCATATTGTCACAACTGCATTATTCATATGTACGGTCAAGGATGCTCCCTTAAAGTTTCCATAACCTCGCTGATTTTAGAGTTTCATTTTATTTCAACAGTCCAGTTTTGAGTCACCCCACGTTTACCGAATACATTGGATACACAACAATTTAATTGAAGGTAGGGACTCAAAATGCATACATGTAGTCTGCGTTCAATGAGTTGGATAACTTGAAACTGGACTATTGTTGCATTTTACCCATTGACTCCTTAACCATCCAAAACCGGTCTCGAAGGAAGTTGGCCCTTGTACCATTCGTACAATCATCTCCCATGTTTGTCTTTGGGCGCATAGCCATTACCATACCCATAGCCAAGCATGACAGTGCAACACTTGGAAATGAAATTTTAACAAAACTGCGAGAGGTGCAATAAAATGGGCATGCTTTCTCACCATATGCTGAATAATCTGCGGCAGCAGGGGTTTCCAAGCGAGGCTGGGCACCAGGGGCAGCAGCAGGTATTCCGCCTTGTGATGCAGCTGTCATCTGACTATAGTCAGGATACCCTCCTGATGTTGCAGCCATAGATGCTGCTGACGTTGGTGCAGCACCATAACTTGGTCCATACGCTGTGAAAATCAACCGTATAGGTTAGGAACATCAAAGCAGAACAACTGTCTTCATATGATAGATCTTTGGAAATGGCTGGTTCTAAAACCATGGAAGTTACTCAGCAATTGACGCAACTGAAGCTACGTTGGGTTCATACATTCTCATAAAAATATTTTTTGAGCAAAGGTGAAGACTTCTTCCATACACTGGTAACATTTCTTTTCAAGACTCAAACAAAGTACTCTCAAACAGGAAACTGGCTACCGTGATGATTCAATTTAGCGCCCCCTTTTTAATAAGCACCCCCTTCAAATGTGTTTTTATTTAAGTGCCTATGAAGTAAAAAATAATTGCTGCTTATTTGAAAGGCTTTTCAAAGTAAAGACGAATGGCGTTTTCCTTTTTGGAATATCTTTTTCCGTTTAAGAGAGATTTATGTTTTTGTATCATGCAAATGAAGAAAGTGATGACGTAATAGGTGGTTCCACTTAAACAGTACAACATAAATATCTCTAGAAATATTAAAGCAGTGTTCTTTAAACTTGGCACCAGAAATGTACATCACAAAAGAAACAAAATCACACCCATCGTGCCGTTGCTATGACAACAGTTATGCCGCTGATCCTGTTTTAATTAAGACTAAAATTCCCAGATTTTATCTTAAACAAGGATCATCCACTCGCAACAATCTAAGGGGGAGAGTTAAGACAATAGGGGAACCATGTGTGTTCCGAGCAAGACCCTCTGTCCCACTTTAAAAGGTTGCAAATAGGGATATTTGGTTTTTCATCAGACGACGATCGAATAGTATCCCATGATGCATCTGGTTTAGGCTTATATTATCACTGCGTACGTGACGTCATCATTTATTCCACGCTCTCGCGATGAAGCCATGGCGTGCTTTCACACTTGTCTGGATTCCGTGGCTTCTGCTTTTAAGAGTACCGAGTTAGTTTATATTCACTGCTTTTCAAAGGAGAATTTTGCCGTTACAGTGAAAGGTTTTACTTGTGTTTCGTTGGTCTGTCGAGAAATACTTATAAGCTATGTGGAAAGCATGGACGAACGAAGAAGAGCTCTCGTCCCTGTGGTTGTTGTGAATTCGCCTACGGACGAATTATTCGCTGGGGTAAGAAGCCCTGTGCTGATACGAATAAGTTACAACAGGTACATTCTCGGAAGAGATGTAAAGGGGTTTTCTGATTTTTCTTTTGACATCTCTTGTCCGCTTCTTAGCAGGCTTGTTTCGTGTTGTGCCGTTTGCTGCATGACATCTTTTGATTACGGCTCCATTGAACTATTGAAATTTACGAAGTTAAACAATCATTACTAAGGCTAGTTATCATTGCTGAGCATTTTGCAGTTTCGGAAAGAATAGTAACCAAAACACCTTCGAAAATAATCATTTTGACTCTAAAAGATGACCAAGCTCGGGAATAAAGCGCCAAACGAACTGAGACTTGACGCAGACATTCACACACGCAACACTGGTATGTTACGAAATTTCAGTCCACTTCGATCGCTTAAAAGGTCATAAAAATGCGGGTACTTCTCGGTACTTCTTTGCCAAAAATCATTATTATGTCTATATTTTGTGGCGTGATGCCCAAAAATCGAAGACATCAACATACTGTGCAAAGAAAAGCGAATATTCATGACCTTGTTACGGGTCAACGAACACTTTGTGATGCAAATAATCATATAACATAATCAAAGACAAGAATACTATAATAAGGCCGCGCCCTTAAACACTTACAAAACATTATAATCGTGTCAAAGATTTAAATAATGCACTTTTCTAACCTTTTACTGCAATAAAAATAAGAAATAGACCGCGGAGAAAACCACGTTATTTCACGCTGAAATCCATGATAACTTCGATGTTGCGTCACGTACATAGAAAATTGCATCATGGGATACTATTCGATCGTCGTCTGGTTTTTCATAGAACGAGACTGGAGCCAAGACTGTTGCCATGGCAACAACATAGTAGGTGTCATTCTGTTTCTTCCGTGATGTACATTTCTGGTGCCAAGTTTGAAGAACACTGCACTGGAGATATTCTCGATTCCGCATTTTACTGTTTAAGCAGAACTATTTATGATGCATCACTTTCCAAATTTGCATAATACAAAAAACGGGAATATCTCTAAAACGACACCGTCAAAGCTATCGCCATCAAAATAGATTAAATTTCCCACCATATATTTGTTACTGTTACAGTTTCTGTTATTGTTCCTTTTTTTAAATAAAAACAATATTAAAGTTTTGTTTTGAACATTTGGTCGTTTCTCAATAAAGAAATAGGTGCCCTGTCCCAAATAAACGCCCTCTCTTCAGGTACTAAAAGTAAATAAGCACCTTGGGCACTAAATCGAATCATTACGTAACTGAATTTTAATAGACAGAACTTACAACAGCTTACATAGCACCAAGACAAAGTTGGCATTTTCAGTGGAGCAGTTTACTGGCCATGCGAGACAAAGTGGTCATTCTACATCAGACACAATTTGACTGCAAACACTTAAAAAGCTTGTGAAACTTAGTAATTAGTCAGATGTCTAGCTCTTTGGGCTAATACTGATTCCCATATTATAATAAAAAGCTCTTGCACTGTTACTGTTATGAACCTTTGTTGTCTTGATTCTTACCAGCAGAGGCAGCAGGAGCAGCTTGTGCACCATACATAGCACTCTGATCAACATATCCTCCTACAATAAAAGTCAAATTATTAATTAAAGAAACTAAAAACAGTCTCTGAAACAGCCAATGTTAACATTCAATAGTAACATGGAGTATAACTCCAACCTTACACCAAAATAATATTGTTTGGTCAGCTAAACCCCAGAGTTTGTATCTAATTAAATACCTTGGCTCAGTAATAACAGTATGTGGTGCTCAGGGTACTGTCTCAGTTATAATTTCATAAGGCAACCTAGATTATCACGCCCTATTTTACTATTCTGGTGTTTATTTTCGAGGGTACCTTCTGGGAAAATCTTCCTACATAAGAAAGGAAACCACAGAAAACTTGAATCTGACATGGTACAAGTATAGTATAACTCCAACCTAGACAAGGGATTGCATTCACATACATTTGTACACTTGAAGTGGCGTGAACATGTAAGCCGCATACAATTTCGCAAAAAAAAACATAGACCAGTATCTTAACTCTGCTATTCATAAAACTGTCCAGAATTAGGCTTAAAAGAAAACGTATTTGCCATAGAATTCCCATACAAACACTGTAATTTCTGACCACTTTGCCTACCCATCAAATTGGCCTCCAAAACTGTTAGAAGCTTAATTCCCACATTACTGATATACTAATTTGACAATGCCATGCTTTTCCAACTTTTTTCATTAAAACGAAATATCCACCTCAGTATTCGATTTATCATGCTACATTATGTAACTCTGCAGAGTTCTAATTGAATTCGTTCCAAACTCGTGGAAATATGGGAGGGATCCACAAGGATGGCTAATGAATTCATTTCTTATCTTATCAAAGATAAAGATAAGTAAAACTTTCAAAAACTTTGATTAGTTGTTTCATAAATAACTCTTTCGAGTTTCATAATTCAGCTCGGTCCTGATATAAAGCCTTCAACAAGAGTTAATACACTTTTCATCATTTGGACCATTAGCCTGCGAACAGGCTCCCAGCGAGGATGGGAAAAAAATTTTGGCGAGTGCAAAACTGAAGAATTTGGAGAGCAAAATGATCGGGGCGGGGACAGCGAAGCCTGTAGACTTTGTTTTTGATGTGCCTATCCGCCCTTGGTGATAAGCCTGTAAAAAATCAGTCAATGAGTTAATTAGACCTGTCAAGAAGCTACATTTTCGGTACTTGCAAACAGTTCTAATCGAGCTAATCAAATAGCTGGGTCGGGTGTCATAATATAGAGTGCAAGTAAGCAACATGTTCACAGAATATTTCAAACTTAACTTTGTCCCTCCAGAGCTATTACTTAGAGAGATTAAAACATATTTTGCAATACTGAAATGACCCTAAAGAAATTATAAGCACATGATAGAGGTGTCAAACTCTGCGAAGTGACAAGCAGATAACAGAAGGTCTGGAAACCATGCCTTTGACCTCTCAAAAAAATTGCTATAACACTGCCAAACGGCTCCACTCCACTAGCATTTACTTAAAATTCCTTCTCATAACAGAGCATAAAGTACCCTTCAGAATCACTTCAGAATCAATTTAACCAATCATATCATGATACCAGGAGCTGGCATCATAGAACGGCGGCATCAGTAGAATGTCTACAGGCTCCCTCGCTTCATTTGGGCTCACCAGGAACCTGTTCGCAGGTTACTGGACCATTAGGACCCAAATAAGTAAATCTTGCATTATCTTCACGTACGACCCATGAGCCAATGATGCATGACACATGACCACCCACCCATGTGATTTCGCTTCACCCAAGTAAACTTTGAAGCTGCTAAGGTCAGAAAAGCCAGCTGGACTTGTTAATGAGCTGACTTTGGGTTTTCTTAGCTACATCCACGTGAAAGTATATAGTAAGTTTGTCACTAGTGTTGCTATACAGATGATTCTGTCACCAGGGATACCCATATACTAATTTTGAGACAACCTACACGTTGTATATATTCTCAGCCAAGTGAAGAAGATAATTTGTATGTAGTGACTTAATGAGAAATGCTAGTAGTAAGGAGTGACCTTACCATAACCATATGCTGCTCCAACCATAGGTGCTGTCCCACCATATCCTGGAGTCATTGCACTGTAACCTCCATAACCTCTGCCCATGCCAGGCGGACCAGCAGGAGGGACACCAAACTGACCTTTTGACAACAGAATTATTTTTTTATTACTGTATAGGAAATTTGCTAATGCATAACTTTAGATACCAACCTTAAATACAACAACTGTCAAGAAATAAAAAACTTTGTTGTATCTACAGAGAGGTTGCATTAACAAAGTTGCCTTATTATGGCACACACATTAATCATGATTAATGTTACAGTAATACATAGAAGACTCCTGATTCCTTTCTTCCAGCCCTACCATAGATTTTCTGACTCAAAGTGCACCAAGTGGCCACTAATTCAACACAGTTAAAATAAGACTGATCTCAAAACATTGGCTTGTTTTTGTTGTCTTTTTTATTAAGCTTTTTATTTTAGTTTCTCTTGCTGCCCTGTATTATTCCGTCATACAACGAAGAACTTATTCAATTTCTTTTTTTCAAACTGGTTTTTACAAGTGTCTCTCCCTTTTATTTTAAGTTGTTTTCCAAATATTAGCCACTAAAGTAGAAGAGTAAGAATGGAAATTCTGTTGTATTTTATTTCATTTTGTCCTCCGGGGTCAATAATTAACTCATTAACGCATAATCAATTTTCTTGGCTTCTGTTGGGCACTTTGTCGTGTGGAAAAGAAATAAGACACAGAACTGTAATTTCTTGTTTTCTAATCTGTTTTACACAACAGGTTGTGTTTTTTTGTTGATATATGTATGTTATTTACCGGCTGGGAGGTCCACAGGCCTGGGGCAGCATTTTCAAGTCCGAGGTCACAGTTTTTCACTATATGAACCAACCCTAAGCCGGCAAATAACATGTTTATTTTTTTTCCTGCAGTAAATTGGTTTTACAGATTACAAATGGGTTTGTTTACGCGACTTTGTCATTGAATTGGCTTGCGCGCCGTCTACTAACGATTTGTAAAAAACTTCACAACGAGCAAGTAACTCAGATGTATTAAAGAACAGATTTATTCTGACCTCCTTTATGTCATTTGCATTTATTTCACCAGTTAAGTTCTCCAAAATTTGTTTTGCAGTGTGAAATTTTGTGCAAAGTTTGAAGTTTTACCACAAAAGCAATTTCTGCCAGTTGTTTCTAATAAAATCACTTGAAATCAGACTTTTCTACTGTACATTGAATAGCTGAAAGGGAGGAATTTCGTCAAGTGTATTCCACAGAAATTCTCCTAAATACAGCAATGATCAGAGGTAAACTGGACTGAAATTGACTCAAATTTTATGGTAAGAGAACCACAGGATTACACACCATTACAGCGCCAAGCTACAAACAACCAAACAAACTCTCACAACATCAAAACACTCAATTGAATTTACTTAGTGACTTTCCTTGCCATTTTAAAGTGAACAGAGATAAACTTGCGTTGACTAATCGTTGATGGAAGTGTAAAAAAGGCAAAAGATTGACGACTACCACTAACTTAAACGAGCAAAATTTAGGAGCCGTAATTGCTACAGCGGGGAAGAAAATCCGGCCCGTGGGCCGTATCGTAAAAAGCTGGACTGGTCACAAGCGCATGATTAGCCAATCAAATTCGAGGATTTAGGATTCCGGCCAGGTCAGATGCTTGAGAAAAAATATAACTTTTTATTATTTTGGCCCTTCAGTTATTCAACTTTAAATAAATGATGTCTTGAAACCTGATCTTGTGTCTTTGGTTACTCTGCATATGATTTACTGTTGCTCTTACGTTTGCTCTGAAACATTTATAAAAAGTGCCAGGGACGTAGGGGTGGGCCGCATGCAATTTTATGCAGGCGTCAATGGGTTAAATTAATGATAATTATTTTAAATGACTTGAGCTGAAATTTTGAGTTGACAGTTTGAATGATTCCTCAATAATGCAAAGCTTGTATTATTAGCATTGTTTGGTCTTAGAAAATGTAACACAATCAAACAAAAGTTGCCATAAAATAAATCCTTACCTGGCATTTGAGGATACCCAAACTGTCCTCTGTTGTATCCACTGTTCATTTGTGCTCCACCCATGCCCATGTTGCCTCCTTGTCCCATTCTACTGGAATCACGCTGCTCTGCTTTCTTTGCCTCGGCCTGAAAGAACAACACAAGTCAAACAGCAAAATAAGTCAAGGAGTCTGTTTAAGTTGAACTTAACAAAAAGTGTTTCATCTAGTGCTTGCGTTTTTTATGTTGGCAAAACAACAAAATGACATTGTCAATGTTGCCTTATCAACAAATAGAAATAATCAAAAAAAGTGAAAGCCAATTTCAAATTTCCAAATATGTTCTCTCAACATCAGGTACCATGAGAACAATGGGCCATCAGTCTATTATGACTGACATGCATGGCTACTGCCTTTTCTTTTTAGACCAATCAAAATAAGGGGAGCAAGGTTATCACGATGAAGTATGCTATAGATGAAAATGTACACAACACTTTAAGACTTTATTGTCAGCAAAATTCAACTCAGGATCTTAACTAAACTGTTTTTATCCTGGCAACAACTGGGCACAAAATTGCAACCTAACATATACCGGCACATTTGTAACTGAAAATTTTACTTTGGTAGCTACAACATCCCATCATATCATTGTGACTAGTTGACACAATGAGATGAATTGGAATATACACTACAAGTATTCCTTACAATCTACTGACTTGAAATATGTTTTACCAAACAAAAGTATGAAGACCAGTAAAAATGAACTCTTCTCTTAGATTTATCACACTTTTAACTGGACGGTTCAGTAGAGGACCTGTTTGCTATTTTTTTTTTAGATACATAAGAATATTGCTACGAGCACATCAAAGTACTTACACTACGAGAGAATTGAAAGTTTTTGTTACTTGATTGACTACAGTTACTGTTCTTTGTTTCTTACTCATAAAATATGCTTATTTTAGTAAATCTATATCTTGAGTACTGGTAATGCAAATAACCTTGATAAGTTTCATCTAGACTTTGTATGGCTATAAGTTTGAGTAAACTAGCAATCGACTATACAATGCTCAATTCTCTAACCATACCATTAAGAAATTTTAGACTGGATTTATAATCTGTACTAAGTGAGAATATATATACAATATGCAATGTTTATTTCAAAAGTAATTCATACTGAATTTTGATGATAGAAAATGTGTATTGCAGCTATGACAATAAAATACAGGCCAAAATATAGTGTACTTTTACAGTTCTTTGGCCACTTCATCATGAAAGTTCACAAAAGCAGCATAAGAGAAGGATGCTCTTAAACCATTGAAGAACAACTAATGTATTGTTAATATCTGTTCAGTAAAAGAGCATGCATGTGCATGTATGCTTCTAAAGATATCTCTGGAAATAAAATGTGAAAAGTAGCCAAAACAACACATTCAAATTTAAATTTACAGGCTCCTAAGCCTACAACTAGTTCCTCCATATAGATGTGAACAAAAGCGACTCTGAATCTTTCAGTTACATTTGAATATGTAGGGATAAATTTGTCCAATCCAATCCGAACATATGACTAAATGACCATGTCCTGGACACCCATTTCTATCTCATCTCTGAATAACAACAGAATTTCTAATTGTAGTGAACACAATTCAGCATGATGTTCTAACACCTGCTTTCAGTGTTACATGCATAGGTGACATCTTTCGACATGCCATCCCTTGACATGCTAAGTAACCTGCCCTATGTCAAAAATGTAGGCACAGCTGACTTGTTCACGGTTGAACTTGACTGTTAGTCACGAAAGATTGATTTTATTTTCATCAAACTAACGCTAGGATTATCAAGAGGTCATTCTGTGAGAGATAAAATGACTGTTTTGAACATTTACAACTTTCAAATATTAACTGAGCAGTAACAGCCTAATTTTAGCAGTAGTCACTATTGGGAGCTGATCGACTACACTCAAATCATTTGAATTATCCCGCAAATTGAGAAACATGCAAGGTCCACAATCTTCTTCAGTCATTTGAGATCAGTAATTATCACTTATTTGTTATTTGTTCTGCTAATAACCAGAAAAACTGCCCATTTCACAGTTAAACAGGTCATCCTACCATTTACATAGCATGCTGAAAGATGTTGCCTATGTGCGTAACTCTGAAAGCAGGTGTAACCGATTATCACATGCTGAAATGTGATCAGTAAAAAAATAAATACACAGTAACTTTAGAGAAAAGTTTGCTTCCCCTTTTGGAGCAGAATGTCTTTCATTCAAAAATACACATTCATCATTGACTCCATAAATGTTTCATTCGACGGGCCAGTCACATTGAAAGAATGACTTTAACCCATTGACGCCCGTGCCACCTGTAACTGCCTGTGCGAAAAACTCCTCTATTTCCGTGCCGCCCGTAACTACCCAAAAAAAGCACTAGGGGACAATTGCCTTTCCTACCCTCCCTGAAGACTTTTTGGTTCTCCTATTGTTCTATTGTTCTTGAGGACAAATAAACCAATCAGACTGGGCTTTCTGAGCATAGTTTTAGAGGACTTTAGGGGTCCTAGAAAGACGGTTTTTCTTCTTAAAATTGCGTGCTCAAAAAGTGGAGGTAATCATGGCATGTTGTGGGCCAAATCTAAAAACTTGCAAGGTCTTGTTTTCATTCCTAACATGGATAAATTACTGATTTGGGCTTAAAAATAGAAAGGAAAAGTACAAATCAATGTTTAGGTGGCCTCAGAATGGAGGATCAAGGAGTACAGAGTCCTCAAAACTTTCTGGTGAAGAAGTTTTTCTTCCTACAACCACTGTGAAAACATGAAGATCAGAGTGCTTTCACGTAAGTTTTGACGACAGATCGCAGATTTAAAGCAGTTTTTTTGAACTTAAGAAACACAAATGGTAATGTACATTATTCCCTGGAAGTTGAATTCAACTTTGGGAATGATTGGTAAAGCCATGGATGTTAAAATGACGGTGAAAGCGGTCGGCAAAAACTCAAGTCATGTTAGCATGAAGAATAATTTGAACATGCGGTTCATGCAGCAAAGCACATCTGCGAAATTTTGAACAATTTTTTGCTTTCAAATAGGTTTCTTCGCCTCAACTTGAATGAAAATTTATTGTTATTGAACTTCCTTTTGCATTTCTTTCATTTGGTTTCCTGTATTTGGGAATTTTAGGTTTTCAAAGTGAACAGTAATTTGCATGCTGGATTTCTGCATATTTAATTTACGGCGACCTCCAGGCGCTTTGTTTATTTATTTTATTCGCTTTGTTCAAATATTTTTTGGAGTGTTATTCAGCTACCACAAAACCGCTGCGAAAAGAACTAAATGGCCACTAATTAACACAGTTGAAATACGACTGATCTCAAAATAATTCACTTGTTTTTGTCGTCTTTTTGATTTACGACTTTCATCTTTCTTTTGCAACGTCGTAATATTTTTGTCGCGCAGCGAAGCAATTACTCAATTTCTTGTTTTCAGATTGAGTTTTACATGAGTTCTTCACTTTTATTTTTCGTTGTTTTGTCAAATGTTAGCCGTTATAGTACAAGAATGAAACTCTGTTGTATTTGGTTTCGTTTTTTGTCCTCCAGAGTCAATAATCAACTCATTTTTCGCAAAGTCAATTTTCTCAGCTTCTGTGGGACATTTTGTTACGCAGTAAAGAAATAATGTAATTTCTTGATTTTTGATCAGTTTTACACGTCAGGTTGAGTTCTTTTTGTTAATATTTTTTAATATTCGACCCTTCATTTATTCAACTTTAAATAAACAATGTCTTGAAACCTGATCTTGTGTCTGTGGTTACTGCGCACATGGTTTATTTTTGTGCTGTCGCTCACTCTGAAATATTCCAAAAAAAACGCCAGGAATTTAGGGGTGGGTCGCGGGCAATTTCATTCAGGCATCAGTGGGTTAATGTGCCATTGTAAAAGCCCACCACAACAAAGAATCGTGGTTATATCAGTAGTAGCAGTAGTACTGGAGGAACTGTTGATGACACATGCTTCATCAACATAAATATGGATTAACTACCTTAACTAACATCAATACACAACAAATAGTATTTTAAACTGTAACTACACCGTTTTTCCATTGATGTCATGATAATGTTTACGGCAAGCCTCCTCGACAGCTTCACTTGACTCAAACGTTACAAAACCAAAGCCTACCATAATATAGTAATACGTAAAATAAAGCATACGTTAATTCCTGTAAAGATAATCGCAGCTGCAAAATAATGACAAGCACAATTTAAGAACTCAAGAATGGCAATCTCCAGGAAAAGGGGCAGTGTCAAGGTGGAGTGTTTCATTGTTGCCAGGAAGTCATAACGCTAGCTGGACAACAATTAAGCCTTGTCAACAAACTCTACCACCATTTCATGAAAAATGGATTAGATTGTTTCACAAGTACTTTCTTTGATATGCTTCATGGACAAGTCTAATCCAAGTTTGACTTTCAAATTTGCAAAGCAACAAGGATAGTGGTTAAGACAAAATAGATCATTTTATAGTTGTCTGTTCAGTGACCTGGCCTTTGAATGGCAGCAAGGGTGGAGGTGACCTTGTTTTGATACAGACCTTACTGGTTTTGTTGTGTAAATCAAGTTGTTCTAATGCTAACTGGGTGCATTTACATGACAAAAGCATAGAGGTCTGTATCAAAACAAGGTCACCTCCAGCCTCACTGCCATTCAAAGGCCAGGTCACTGAGCAGACAACTGTAAAATGGTCTATTGTATAAGGGTAACATAATCAGGGAATCAAATATTTCTGCCACTGAACTCCTAGGACATACTTTAAGACATTTTTAGTTTGTTGAATGGCAGTACTGAGCCATGGTTTAAGCCATTTCAGCTTTTTTTACACAAACGGTATACAGGCAATTAAATGAAAGGTTTTAGGTCTGTGGTGTCCAAACTCTTTCTTCCACCAATAGTGTATTTACTGGACTGTCTTTTCCATCCTTTGGCTTACATTTATAAGTTAGCAACAGTGTACAATGACTATAACCATGTTCATCATTACAGTTTAATGTCCCAGTAAGTATATCATGAAAATACTATCATAGTAAGTACTCAAGCTCAACAGTGAAAGAAGCATTCAGTAGGAACAATACAAAGATATGCAAATATGAACAAATACTACTAAGCAAAAGGAGATTCTTAGCTATTAAGTAAAACAACAACACCAAAACACTGTAAATACACAAACAGAAGATAAGAGAACAAAACATAATGATTAGCATCGAAAGATCTCAGTCAATTCAAAGAAATCAATATTATAAGAATATCCTTGAGGGTGTAAAATTTAAACAACTTTATTATATTGCCCTGTAAATTTCACTTCATTTTTTTCAGTGAATCTACATTAAATTTACAGTTGTATCTCTTCTTGAGAATAGCTGATATTTGTATTCTTATAATTGAACTGAACTACATGTACTTGTGGCTTACAGTGGATGCTAACACAGCCTACAGACTAACTTCAATACGCCAAAAATTGTTTACCTTGAATTTTGTCACCATATATTGTAACAAAAAAAAAGCCATTAGTGGATTTAAAAACTAAGCCAGACTTTAATTATTTTTTACGGAAAGAAATCTACCGCAAATAGGATTAAACTGAAGAAAAAAAAAATATTCTAAAAGTACTACAATGAACAACTTGTAAGGTGCAATAACAACACTTTTTTTTTTCAAACATTTAAGGATAATCTAAGTAGAATATGTAAACTTTAAGAACAAGATAAGAGGTGTAGTTCATAATTTTGGAAGTTTCACATAGGAATTGAAAAAAATTTTGACAACTCTAGAACAAACTAGGAAAAGACCACATAAAAACTATAACATAAAAATTGTAGAGAAAACATCACAGATGGGACAATAACTACATTGTAAATACTTAAGATAACTAGCACACGCACAGGAAAATATGTCTCGAATGATTTTGTATTAATATATTTTATTTTAGTTATTAAACCAATTGAGTGGTAGAACAACATTTGGGAATCGATATGTCTCACATCTCATCCTCAAGGAGCACATCCTCACTTGGGAAATTGATTGCCATTAATTTTGAGTATAATCTTGAGTTCGAGCAAAAAAGTAGATATATGAACATTTGAGAGACCATAAGACAAACAATCAACATCAACATACACTACATCACTCCAGCAGTTTCAATAGTAAAAGTGCACACCATATCTACACTACACACAATAAGGAAGTCTATAGTTGAACTGAAACATCTTCAAAGAAATATTCAATGCTCCATTTGATCTGGTAAATTGATAAAATCAGCATGACAAGATTTTGTCCTACAAAAAAGTGTTTATCTTGTGAGACCAGCATTTAAGGTTATTTTTATTTTCTTTTAACCTTCAGAAATATTAACTATATATTAAGTAAACTAACTTTTATAAAATTAAAATAGAAAATAAAAGCTGCTGGCATTAGCCAAGGAGAAACACAAAAAACAAGCAAAGAACTATGTATTTCAAAAGTCTTTACATGCTTACCTCTCATTCTGTTGCTTTCTTTATCATACATTAGCTTCACATGAACAACCTGTTGAAACAAAACAAAGACCACCACATTATGTGTAGCAAAACCAACTTACACATCAGCCATACGCTTAGTTTGAGGGAAAAATTTAACAGAAATCAAGTCATTTTATTTCATTATTTGAGTTTAAGTGCTCACACCAAAACCAAAGTACTCATACTAAAACATCCAATTATATTTTATCAGTTTAATCAATGAGTACACAACCCTTGCAGTGTACCTTGCCGAATGAACTGAAAAATGTGCGCAGATCTTCTTCTGTGGTGCTACTGCTGAGTCCACCTACAAATATTTTGTGGTCGTTGTTCCCTGAATCCCTCTGGAAGAATAAAGGAGAAAATGTTTGGTTTTCAATGGTGTAAATATTGCTGCTCAATACACCGAATGCAAATATGGCGGACTGCTCTGTTGGCACCCGGGACGAGTCGCATGCAAGCAAGGCTAGTCAGGCTTTGATGTTTTGTATTGACAATGCTTCCCCAAAAAAGTCTTGCTTCGTCGTCTGTTGTGTTCCTGAATGCCACCAAAAGGAACTGAAATCTTCCACAGCTGGGAAAGTGCTATTTTTGTTTCCGTGGTCGCCTCTCAGGGAAAACAGACAACGGAAAGTAGTTCACGATTGCCAAAGGAACTGTTAAAGTTTGTTTGTGCAGGCTGGAAGATCTTAGAAAATGTGTAAGCAACCGAATTTAGCTCCAAGTTGTTCTCATTTGGCTCAAAGCATTCACTGGATACAACGATGGGGGCAGTTGAAGTTCATTCGCTTGGTTACTACACCTTAGTATTTGTTTCATGCAATTCTGTGCAAGTGGATGTGAAGTCAACTTCTTTCTTTGAGACAGAGGATGTTGTTCAAGAGGAGCTTTTCTTCACTTTACTTTGGGGAAGGTACTGGCCATGTAGATTGTGTTGGAACACCACCAAACACCACATAAGCTCGTCATTTAAACAATTTTTCTAAGATCTTCTGATGTGAATTGTAGCGAACAAACTTTAATTCCTGCAGCGATCGTGAACTCCTTTCCTTCGTCTCAACAAATTGCATCGATCCACTATTTTCCCTAAGCTTAGGAGGTGAATGGGGAAAAATTTATTTCCCCTCTCGTGGTGTTCAGAAACAAAGCAGCTCATAGCCACAGCTAAATAAAACAGACTAGATTGACGACAAAGCAAGACTTTTCTGGGGAAAAATTGTCAAAACAAAACATCAAAACCTGACTAGCCTTGCTTTCATGTGACTCATCCCGGGTGCCGACCGAGTGGTCCGCCATATTTGCATTTGATGTATAAATGTAAGTAAGAAGTCTCTTAATGCCACTTGCTGAAAATAATTTTCACTGTGTAGCAGGACATGAGCCCTTTCAAATCTCTCATTTGGTGGAAAACAGTGATTGAATTTCTTTTCCATATTTTTAACCATTATAAATGATTGTTACATTCCCATACAAACTCTTATACTTATGCTGTTTTATGCATTTGAGTGTACTGTATTAAAATGTTCATGGCTCCCAAGGAGCTTGGGAGATCTGCACCAAAAACTGGAAACATGCTGGCGGGTACGTTGCAATGGACAATCCCACCCTGGGGGAGTAGTACATGTATCTAATTGTCCTTTATGCTAAAGAACCTGGAGACATGTAAAGGCTGACTGAACCTCTAAAGTTGAAGACAGACCAACAGTTCTGTTCTACCAGGAGCGTTTTAATACTCACACTGGGTGCACCAGTAGATTGTGTGGAGAGCATAACCTGCTGCCCTGGTCCACGCGGCACAGCACGCTTAGGATCAATCTAGGAGAGGAATATCAAGCCACCTTAAGTATGTTGCTTATCAAACACAACCAATAAAGTTATAAAGTTATAAAGTTATGTACAATAATGTGTCCAAAATTTGGATTAAATAGACCATGCTTCTGTTTCACTTACGACATCTTAACAAACAGAGTTACATTTAAGAAATAAAAAACATGTACCATGTTTCTATCGAGTTATAGAAACAAGAGTGGAAATTTGGGGGAATGAGAAATGTTGTGGAAACATGAGCCTACAGCTCGTGTTTCCACAGCTTTTTCGAGTTCTCCCAAACTTTCACAAGTGTTTCTCTTTAACAATTAGCTAGATTATGAGCTAGAGATTCCTATGAGGTGATAGTTGATGAGGCTGAAGGCCAAACCAACTATTGTAAATGCCCTCCTTTTAGTTTTCTCAGGAATTTTGTTTATTCATTTGTTTTTATATGTTCTTTCAAAACTTTGGAGAAACGAAGAAACATTGCAATTTTGTTGACCACACCAAGCCACTGCACACCAATGGCTCAGCCAATCAGATTACAGCGTTTGCATTAGTATACTAGTAGAATTCTACTAAAACTAGAGAGAAACACGGAGAACATGTTTTGTATTTCTTTTAGAAAACACTGTGACATAAAAAAAAGGAAAACAACTTGTTAACTTTGATTATCAAAATGTAAATTCTCTTTGCTCACGCCACCATTACGTCAACAGCTCGTGCTAGTTCTGTGCCTCTACTGAGTTATAGAAACACAATTTTTAACCAATTAGCATGCATATTTTCTTAGGACTGTTTTCTAAATAAGATTAACATGCCACTTCCAAGAGTACCAGCAGATCCAGTGTCATTTGCTAAACGTACAGTCCAAAACATGGGAATTCTAATCAAATTATCATTCGTACATTTATGTCGACTGAAACAAAGTTGCAAAATAACTTGCACATTTGCAATCTCGCTTTCCCTTGCAATCATACATAAAACCATTCTTGCCATTAAATCAAACAACTTACAAGAAAACAGGTGTTACCTTTTTGCTGTCCAGTATGTGATCACTCTTTTGACACACATTGTCTACTGAAGAAGGATCTTGAAATGTTACAAATCCAAAACCCCTGCGAAACATAAGCAACCATAAGCAAAAGGAATCTAATTCTACACCAGCAATATTGAAGGTAATCAATTTAACAAATAGATTCCATCTTGCCATCTGTCTCCTCAGTATTTGATCACAGATGAATGACATCAAAAAGTGATAAGAACAAAAAAGTGACACACGAGTGTGTCACTGATGTTCTTACTACATTTTGACGTTTTGTGTGATCTATTACTGAACAGACACACTGAAATTTACTATTACTGTAACTGTTAGACGCACAACAACATGGAATCCATTTGTTTTATATAATAAAGAAACACAAAAACTGTCCATGACATCATCTAATGCATCTGACCTCCTGCAGATCATAAGTAAGAATTTAGGCTTCAGCTTATATAAAGTGCGACAGATCTTTCACAGTACCATTACCTTGAGCGCTTAGAAACACTGTCGACCATGACAATGCAGTCAGTGACCTCACCGAACGCTTTAAAATACTCCTGTAAGCCTTCTGTAATCAAAAGGACAAGATACAAGTGAGTTTCAAGCAACAGGAATCCAAAGCACGTGCTACAGCTCACCTTACAGTCGTTCAAGAATCAGGCAGGATTTAACCGAAAATCTCTCTCTACACAATTAGGTTTAAAGTTATAAGCTCACTTTTACCTTTGGTTGTCTCTGTGGATAATCCCCCAACAAAGATCTTCCTAAAGTGGACAAGCAGAGCAATACATTACAAGTCAAATGCATTCGTTCATCGAAATTCTCTGAATATGAAATGAGTATGAAGTGAAGTGAAGTGAGTATGAAATGGTCGGTATTCCGAGCAAAGTTCTACATGAAACGCAGACTGCACTACACCAAACCAAAGAGTAAGTTTCTTACCCAATGTCATCTCCTCGGCTTGTTCCTCGAACCATTTTGCCGTTCATTCGTTTAGCAGAACTCCTGAGCGCAATTGATTTCTCCTCGAACAGGCCACTGACGCTGAAGATATGAAAAGTCCCGGATTTTCTTTGACAAACCACGTGGTGCTTTGAAATCCCGCGAGGATTCGGGCTTTACCCGCGTGACTGCCCGCGTGGGTATCACTCAACCATCGGCGCTGTACCATCTGAGCTAAAAAAGTGAGCAGTTGTGCATTTGTGGGTCATTTGTCTGTTACGAGGAGTTTTGGCTGATAGAGGACACGAAAGAGAGAACGCGTCCAATTGTTGTCTTCCTCATTAATTACCTTCAGAACCGGCTTCAGACCAAGGGAGAGAAAGTCAAAACGGCAATCAAAATAAAAACTAAATAAAACTAAGCGAAGAAATGTCTCAGCTTGCGTCGCTGGCAGCTTCAAGTTCGGATTTCGTTGGCGCTAGAGACATTTTCAATACTCCAGAAATAGAATTTTGCATAATGTTCGATCAGCTTTCAGGAATACGTAACAAGCGCTATGTGATAACAGGTCGCTTAACACGTAGGTCTGCATGCAGGATATATAACAACCAGCTCACATTACAAAGACGGAAACTGCACCATGGATCTCTGTTGCTCACGGAAAGAGATACGTGATCTAAAGGAAAGTTGCATGACACGTCTTTAGCATTCATGAATATTGTTCAGCTCAAACAGGGTCAAGTCCGTGACCCGTGGAGAATAAAAAAGTTGATCTCAATTGTCTGACTTCACAAGAGGCGACCAATAAACAGAGGAGAAGGAAACACGAATTTACACGTTGATATAATACTCTACCCTAACAAGATTGCAACTACTCATAATATGAAGACGAAATACGGGCGGGAAGAAAAGATTCATTGACGCAAGAGAATTTGAGCGGTTTCAAAAATCAGCTGATTGCAATGAGTGAGTACAGTCGGATGAATCCGGCAGATGTATGATACTATTTAATTAATTCACTTCTAATTGATTAGTGAACTGAAACATCATGTAGAGTGTGCCACAACAGTCACTGTGTTACGCTAATGACAGTTCTTTGTTCTTCTAGGTCTCGTTGTTTTGATTCTGGCTGTTTGCGGTGGGATCGTTTCTGCGAGTATCGCAATATTTGTGTGCGTTTTCGCGTTCCGCAACAGGGGCCAGAAGGCTGCAAGGACTAAGAAGAATAGCAGCTCCAAAGCGAAGCACGAATTGGAACCAATTCTGCCACCGGATAGAATAAGTTCAGAGTCGGAGGGAGACACAAACAAGGGAAATGTGTCTCCTTGCCCATCTTGTAGGAAGATCTCAACATTTTACAGTCCATGCGAGTGTGACATGATTTCCGCTCAAAACTTAGAGGCGAAACCATGTCAGGTGCAGTTTTCACTTTATTATAACTTTCACGATTCTCATTTATTTATTAACATTATCTGCGCGCTGAACGTTCCGCTACGATGGTATGGAAAACACCCGCCGACACAAGTGCGATTTCAACTTCTTCCAGACGATTCCAACGTTTACCGCACGGAAATCAAAAGCAATACAGGCGAGCCAATTTTTAACGAGACATTCGAGTTTATTGGATATTCAGAAAACGAGCTAATGGAGTTGACTCTTCGCCTGGGACTGTACGCGTTTGATAAGTTCAGCAGAGGAAAAATGATAGGCTTCACAGATTTGCGTTTTGATTTGGAGAAATTTCATCCTAGCGAGCCAACCATAATATGGAGAAACTTATTACCTAAATCCCAGGTATGATATTTCCCATACTTTCCTAGAAGGTTTAAATTTCTGTAATAAGAACTAAGAAGGAAGGCTTAAACAAGGTTGTGACCCAGCTTGGAGCAGCATAAAATGTCGGCTATCGTCGGTAATTTGCAGTAAAGCTAAGTGCACCTTGCCTCCATGATTTTGAGATTTCGTCGGAGCACAGAAAATCGAGGATTTAATCGAATTCAAAACTCACAGGAGTATTTCAAATTACAAGTAGGTTTGTTTTAGCGGAAAAAAAATTGGAGGTTAGGTGCACTTTAATATATAGATTCATAGAATTAACTTTACCAGTCAAGTATATTACGAACACTATTTACGAAAACAATGCGGTTTAAGTACCCGTAAAAGTTCTTTGGTTCTACTTCCTTAATCATTGAACTGCAACATTAGAAGCGCATTGGTCAATGTATCAGCGAGTTTCAAATTACTATACGAATTTGCAACATCAGGCTCAAGGGTTAAGGTAAAGGAAACAGTTCATCACACGGGGAATCTTAAGAATTCTGATAACGTATTTTAAGCGACATAGCTGGTTTGCGAAAGTTAAGATGTCGAAGATCGCTGTATACAACTGGTCAGTCACCCCTCTGGTTTTGAATTATCCTTTGCTTCTGAACCGAATAACTGGGACATCATGTTTCTCTAGAAGATATCAAAAAAACGGTGAGCAGCAAAGCTAAGGGAATGAAGAAAAGAATTGGTAATATTGCCTCAACAAAATTCTTAGATCTAAAATCGAGAGAAATGTCAAAAACAAGAAGCAAATATAAGGAAAATATCAGCTGCTAGGTGTTTGAGGGTTGATCCTAACCAGTATTTACCGTATTTATCAGCTCAGGCGGCTTACTGGACTCTCTAATGTCTCGGTGTTGATGCTGACAGCCTTCCAGTCATGTTTTCAGCTGCGCATCTGTCAGTGAACTTAGTTCTTAGCGGAGATTTAGAATTGCGCATGCCAATGGTAACATTCACTTGACCTCTCCTTAGACACGTTGAAACAATCTGCATGGAAGAAAAAAACGTTTAAGGGTGACAAACTCAAAGCCTATTCTTTCAAAATCATTTCAAGGTGAAAAATTTTGCAAGGATAAACAAGCCTGGGGCAAATATCTTGTGTATATGACTGGCGCCACTGAACGTTATCAACCTCGATACAATATTGAAACTTTAAATAGCAGGTAACTGATATCTAACGTTGAGACGATTCGGCTATTAGTGACTTCTTTTAGGATTAATATTTTAAAGGATTTGAGCAAACAATTGTATCAAACACTTAGCCATGTCGTTGTTCTAATTTGCAAATAATTCAACCTGCTGAGATAAAAAGAGCGCCAATGGTTAAAATATAGCCCATAAAAATGTTTTGCTGTAACATTTTCCCGCAGAACACGGTCGATTTTCAAATCAGTCTATCGTGACTATCTTGCGAATTGGTTAATACGTAGTTAACCTTGGTAAACAAATCTGAGGTTGATTGAGTGTAGTCTGAACAGCTGGAAGCATTTCGCGGGAGAGCTTTAATTTGTTTCAGGGGCGGGGACGAATTTCTGTCAAATGCAGGCTGCGAAATACAAATCTTTCTTTGGGAAGGACTGTAGTAGTTGGGGAGAACTTGAGAAAATAAAGAAGGAGGAAAACTGAGACAGAAACAAAAAAAATTAGCAATGCCCAAGTAAAAAGTTGTAAAATACATTAAGATAAATTTGAAGAACGACTGTTAACAAATATCGAGCTTATCCTGCAGTTTTGTTGAGAAAATACAAGTCTGCCTCTATGCAACTAAATATGTTGTGCATTGCTGTTATTGTGTGTTATGTTATGTTATGTTACGTTACGTTATGTTGTGTTACAATTGCCGTACGTATATGTTCCATTTCCAGCTAAATTGGAATCGAGTTTCGTTAGCCCGATCGATCGCGGTAAGGATATAGCTGAGGACATTGAATTTTCCATTCGGTCATGCCTAATTCACAAAGTAAACTGCAAATTAACCGATTGTTTCTCATCTCTCAAAGAGAAGAGGTGAAATGTTTTAGAATCGTTAGTCATATTTGACTGGTCATATTCTTAGCCTGAACAAGAATGTCAGACAAATGCTAATATATGTAACTTCTCGTGCTTAAATAACTTCGCACTAGAATTTGGTGTGATCATATTTGGTGTGAAAACTAGTTGAGTTTCTGTATTAGACTGATTTATATTTAGGTAATTCATCTTTTCATTTGATTTCAGACAAGAGGACGTTCTCTTAGCTTTTCAAGAGGAGAAATCCACATTTCACTCCGCTATGAAGCAAAAAGACAAAGACTGAACGTTATTATCTTGAAAGCTACGAATCTAATGAAGACCAGCAAGTTTCTTAATATTGGTAAGTCAAACAAAATACTCCATCTGAAAACTTACTAAGTACCCTGGCCAAGTTGAAGATATTACGCAATTTGTTGAAGCGAGAACAATTAAAATTGCGCTTTGGCTCTTAAGGGATGTGTAAGTGTAAGTAAGTAAGCATTTTATTTACCGAAGGTAGCACCTAATAGTGTACAACACTGATAAACTTGTGGTCATCAATCTAAAATGCTTGCTATTGGTAGTGCAACAGAAGTTTTCAATTTGAAGCCACAACCTTGAGCATGCGTAACTCAGTGTAAAACTCCTTTAACAGTTTCATCGCATTTATACTATAATCATAACGGTAATGCATTTGTGCTGTTATGTTAACAGAAGTGGATCATTATTTTAAGGTTTCTTTCACTAATATTATGTGTTTGGGTATTTAACTTTTCGAAGTCTTGCTCATCATAGTACACGAAGTCAGATCATCCGTTGCACTGATTGATCAGACTGCTACACACTTAATTGTTTGACGTCATAATGGCATTTTTGTTTTTTTACAGCACCGTACGTCTGTGTGAACCTGAATGCAAATGAAGCACTACTGGAAACCAGGCAAACCAAGAAAACTCGAGGGGTGAATCCTGTGTGGAATCAGGGTTTCTTGTTTGATGTGGACGGTGACACCGTTGATGAATACTCGATCACGATCAGGATCATGAACCACGACCTTCTCACTTCGGACGAGGTCATCGGTGAAATAACAATTGGATCTCAGTGCGAGGGGAGTGGAAAAGAGCACTGGGACGAGACAATGAGGAAACGATATACGAGAAGAGAGGTGGCAATGACACACATTTTGTCGTGAGCAAACGGACAGTCCTAAAATAACAATGGATTGTCAAACAGTCAACGGCTTAGATGTCCTGTAGTCATCCAGTAACATTAGAAAAGCCACGCAGGATTTCGGTGGGATTTCTCTTTGTCGCATTATTGGAGATTACTAATATGGCATATCCACAACGGTCAAACAGCGGGCACTGCGTACGCGTAGTTCCCGCCGGCAAAATGCCACTCAGCGTCTCAAATCTCCCATATTCTCCAGTTTCAACTCAAATGCTAAGCTGTGTAAGCTGCAAATTCATACAGAATAGAATGAATGTCATCGACTTAACTTAAGGGCTCGTAATTTGATTTACTACTGCTCGTTTTGTAACGTTTTCTTACAACAGTCGTGTAAATTTTCGCTTCAAATTCTCACAACAAACTCGAAAACAGGAGGTGGTGTTGAATTTTCGCGTTTGACCGTTGTGTTCATATGCGGCCGCATACATGTCATCAATGTACCAACTGTGCACCAGTAATAAAGGATATGTGGCTGATACCAAAGAAGTTAAGCCAACATTGACGTATTGAACTAAAAAAGTTAAACTCTAGAGTAGCAAAAAATCTTGAAACATTGTAACTACAGAAATAAATGTTTAATAATATGTATATAACAATATACGTCTTTACAATTATTTACAAGGATTATATTACAAGTTTTGTACGTAATGAAAATAAATAAATTCAGTACATAAATATCAAAACACACTTTTATATTCAATATTCCAAAATAGATGTATTCTTATTTAAAAATACAAGTGCCGATAACAACACGTGTAAGAGGAAAGATCTTACTGAACTATCAGTAACGTCTCCTTTGCGGTCATTAACGTTACAAGAAACGCTATGTGACAAATAATATAACGGCTATTATTTGAAAGTCCAGGAAAATATTATCTTAGGGTAATACGACCTGTTATTTATTAACGCGCACAGTTCACTGTGCGCGCTGTTAAGCCACCCGCTGTCAATGGAAAAAATTGAAACTCTTCCAGAACTTCTACGAGGATTTGCCGAAAACGACATTTGTTCAGATTTTGCACACGCCGCTCAGGAATATGACACACGCGGGCTTTGGAAAGACTGGGCTTGACGTGAAACAAACTGAACTAACACACATACTTTGACCGCGTAAGAGACCTCGTTGTTATTCCAGTAAAATGTACGCTTTCTTTAATGCTGCCAGTTCAAGGTGACTTCTTCACCTTTTGAGATACCTTACATAAAGCCCATTACAATCATTACAATTATACGACATATTTCTGCCTTCGTTCTGTCATAGTGTGTTTCACAAGTCTTAAGGTATCCTTCATTGCTGGGAGAGGCTGAAAAACAGAAGGATCTTCTAATGAGAATGCTTGCGTTTACAAGGCCGCCTTGGAAGTGACGTCCTGTGAACCCCCCTTCATGGTTCGTCCCTGCGCAACCACCGCCGTAGTGCGTCACGAGTGCTAAACCCTGTGAAAGTCCCTAGCGAAACATCCATTTGGACATCGAAAACGCATGTGCAGTCGGACCCCTTAAACGTTCCTTTTTTTATATAAGACAAGCTTATTTTACCCTCATGCCTCGCTTTTGAAGTAGAAACTGAATTCCCATGAATAGCACTAAAGTAGAAAGGAATATGGACATGAAAAGAAAGTGAAGGTGCCAACCGTTTGAAAGAAATTTAGTGTAAGCTAGGCTTAATGGAGAATTTCTAGTTGCTGAAGCAGACGTGCATAAGAACTATTCTAGAATTTTATTTGAAAGTTGCGAGATCAAACAGAATGTACCATGACTGGTCCCACAGGAAATAACGAGCTTTGTTTTTCCCCGTTTCCGCCTCGGGAACAATAGGGTTATTGGGAAAACAGTCTTTGGTACCAATCATTAATTCCTTAACAAGGGAATCTCTAACGAGAGCAATTATCGGGTCTACTGGCTGTAACTTGTAAGGGGGAAAGATAAGTCATGAGACAATTTGGTAAGACAGTTTTGCATTGACCAAACCAAGCAGATGAAGATACAAGTGTGCTACAATCTGAGCGCACTAACCTATTGGGCATCTCTTGGATAGAAGGTGACATCATACCAACACTCTTGCTCCTGAAAACGAAAGTGTTCGCCACACCATAAATACTCAAATTAGTGCTTTGCCTCATTTTATGAGTATCAATTAGCTTTCACTTGGTATTAGTTACATCGCATCAAGAGTTACATTCATTTGAAAACTCTGCCCCACGTTACTTCATATCCTAATAGTGCCAAACTACATATGCTGATCAGACAAATGTTCTAAAGTTCATTATCGAAAAAAATTAAAAACAAAAACAGACAAACAAATAAATCACGACTCAATAGCTTTCACTTATATGGCCAGACTGTTTCGTCCACAAACTCGTAATACACAATGCAAGGTTTCGATTACTTGTTGTTCGGCTACTTCGATTACTTGTTCTAAAATAGGATGACCCACCTCCCCCCCATGAGCAGCTGAAAATTGAACGACCCCACTCCTTACCAAGGACTCAAAAACTGATGACCAACTTCCTCTCTACTCCTGCCCATCCCCCAATACTTTTTGACCAGTCCCTGACATAAACTTTTCATTTCTCCAAGCTTACTCTAGTGTTATGTACGTATCACGTTTTTTATTCTTCCTTGACAAGTTACCTCATTCGCAAAGACGTTTTGTTTTCTCTTCTCCTTGGACTCAAAGCCGAATCAACCTGTACAGCTTTTCTAGGAGAGAATTAAAAAATGTTAATGTAAATTACGCACAAACCCAGTGAAGGACACGAGCAAAGCGATAGTGATGATGACGGTGTAATGAGTATATGTGCGGGTACCTTTCAATTACGGTGCGATGGACAATTGTGATTCACGTACATAACGTCTACAGTGCACTGGTTGTGACGTACAGTGGTGTTAAGTTACCGTGCATGGCTTTTATTCAAGCTGACGAGGTCTACGATAGATGGAGACATATCAACAGATAACGTATTCAATAAATTAGATGTATACTCACATAGAGCCGTTTTCAATTGAGTGTCATAAAACCAAAACCAAAGTAATAACTCTTGCCAATCACAAAGCACACAGACAGTGAACCAACCAAAAATACATGTAGATGACGCCAAGCGCGGGAAACTCTAGCCAATCACAGAGGACACAGACAGTGAACCAATCAGAAATACAAGTAGCTGACGCCAAACGTGGGAAACTCTTGCCAATCATAGAGGACACAGACAGTGAACCAATCAAAAATGCAAGTAGCTGACGCCAAGCGCGGGAAAACGTGTGTGAACAAAATGAGATTGATTTTGGTTTTACTTCCGATTGGATGAAAAAGTGGCGCGAGTACGATCGTAAAGCAATTACTCCTCGATACTCAAATGAAAACTACTCTATTCTCATTCGCAAATGCGATACTAAAGGAGACACAAGGTGACTGTAACATGACGTCCTGGCCCAATGGTGAAGACACAAGAAAATTAATTTGTCATTCTTTTTTCTCGATGATCAACGTGTAACAAGGCAGGATCTTCACTCACTCTTCAGCTGCTGTCCTCATTCTACACAGCTCTTCCACCTGGTTACGAAGTTCATCTCGTTCACATTCCAGATTTTTACTGCAAACAAGACATTTGAAAGACAAAAACACAAACTTAATCACGCGTTACGATTTGCAACAGGCACTAATATTAGTCGACTGGACTAATATTATTATAACTAGGGTATCTAAAAGATAGTAATGCTGCGGCACATTCTGTTGATAGTGACATATTTAACACCGTGATTCATCTATCTGCGCGTTTCAAGACTTGAATTAACTGTTATTTCTCAAAGTAGTGTCAAATCGTGGTGTCACTTAAAATCTGTCCTTGTATGCATCAACTTCATGCATGATGATGCATCGATGGCGAGGTGTGACAAAGGATCGAGACAAAAAAGAACATTGTGATCTGAAGTATGTTTGGACATAAAACGAAACACATCAGCCTCCCCTTTACCAGATCGCGAAAATCGAAAGATGTGGAAATAGTAGGAGCAGAAATCTAACTTATAAATTCTGTACTGGTACGCATTAAATATCTCTAGAACTTGACAGACTGTGTCGAGAACGTGTTCATCGCGATGTGTGAAAATGCTCAAGCTTTAGCTTAAATTCATGTTTCGATGAAAAGGAATAGATTGCAGCATTTATGAAATCAGCGTGTTACACGGTTTTCGTTTGTTTTAATTATTCTACAGGCTTTAGTAACGACGATTTCTCTTCATTTAAGAATTCGGCGAAGGAGGCGAGACTGCTAAGAAATGACATACTAAGATTAAGATGTCACAATTATTCGTCCAGATTTACAAACTTTCACATACTGCATAGCAAGAGTTGTGAAAGTCAAGCACGATCTCCTTCACATCGCTTTACAGGTAAATCAGAGCAAACTTTCTCAGTGGAATCCACGCGAAAAAGGACGACGGCTCGACGAGTATGACATCCTCGTGTTGTTCGTGGCGCAATGCACTCCAGTAAAAGTGGCGCAGTGCAGTCTGGTTAACTGCAATGCATTCTGGTAAAAAGTGATGAATTCGAGAATTCGTACCCCCTTCTATATATTCTTCTTAAATCCTGATTATGTTGCTGCTCGCTCGCTACGCTCGCTCCGCAGCAATAACATTCAGTATTTATCCTACAAAATCGTGCCGAGTATCACCTAATTCCAGCAGGCCAAGTTGGTTACAATATGATGATAGTCCACAAGGTTGAACAGCATACCGGTAATTAGTATATTCTCAGCTCCGACTATTGCATTTCTAGCTCTCTGATTGGCTCAAAAACTCCGACTATGAGCCATTAGTCGGAGTTTTACCTTATATGGAAAACAGTGCGCCAAGTTTAAAAATTTTCCGCTCTGTAAAATTGTTGAAATAAAAATCGGCGGCAAAAACCCGATTAAGAATATACTAAAACAATTATTCCATTCGACCTTGTTGGATATGAAGTGATCATAACCAACTCGCGCTACGCGCTCGTTGGTTATTTATCACTTCATATCCAACGCGGTTTCATGGAATAATTGTTAATTAGCTTTTATTCAACGAATTGTCGACGAATCACATATTTGCAGTTTAATAATATGCTGTCGTACTGTGCCTTGAAAGAGGTTGGACCAGTCTCCCTAAACACACCTCTAAGTGAATATCGCAGGATATCTGTCATGTACGGACACGTGTCAAGGAATTCCTGTGTCATATATGGGTATCTTGGCAATTTGTTGAATTCACACTGGAACAATATATGAAAACAACTGATAATGGCTCACCTTTTAACTTCAAGTGCAACCTTCTGAGCTGTTAATCGGGTGACTTCCATTTCGAGTTTGGGCTTTGCTCCTAACAAAGGAGTTGTGTAATTTATGGAAGGAAACAAGGACATTCAATTGAGTTTTTGCCACTTCGTTGATTTCTGGCACAAAATCCAGTGATCTTTTAGAAGCATTAAATAAAAGCTAATAAACTTACCAGACAATTGTTGACCATCTCCACTCTGCGCCTAGAATGACATGAGGGCAATTAGTGAGTCAAATCACAAGACAAAACTCTATTTCTGGTAGTTTCTCTGCATGTTTGTTTGTCATTCTAGTGGAACGCGATAACGGAGGCGTCCAATCAAACTGAACTGTCCTGTCTAAATTGGACGCTCTCATTCATCGAATTTACCGATTAATTAGCTACAGCCCATAGCAGCGTAACTTAATCAGTTTGGAAACAGCAAATAAATGATTGTTCGATTGATTGATACCGTGGTCAATACTGAAGTACGAGCAGTTATAGTCTCTCTTTTCCATTAGTCCGTTGACGCGCAAAAGAAGCGCGAGTAAAAATGGCCACACCAACATTAGTGAATGAGATACTCATCGAGCAATCTGCAGGTACATAAAGTGATCTGTGGTAATCAAGAAGCATTAAGTCTTCCAGTGTTGTCACCCAACACCCAAGCTTACAAACAAGGACCTAGAAAACCAATCAAATTGAAGCCAAATGATACATTAAATAAAGGAGAACAACAGCACGCGATACCAACTTGTAACAAATGGTTTTCCTTTTCAAACTTGGTTCTTTCCCTTTCCAGCTCTCTCTCAATCTCTTCTTCAAAGGCCTCCCTCAGTTGCTAAAAAAGATAAGTTTCTTGTTCAAATACAGTCGAACCTTTCGTACGTGACCACCCAAAATGTCAAGCCTTGGTGGTCGCTTACGAGAGCTTAGACCATATTGGGTCAAAATTTTGCCTCATCAGCATATGATAACTGCAGAGACTAACCCCATGTTTTTAATGTTTTGTTCATTTCGAGAAAAAATCCGGTGCTTCCCACTGAAAAATTTCCGTCTCTTATACTACCCAGGAATGCGATAATGTTACAACACCTTATTATCCAATTTACCCTCTATTAACTGCCAAGCGATCGCTTAAGGCAGGTTAAAAACAAAAGAAAATTTCAAACTTTTGGCTCTTAAAGTGGTCGCGGTCGCTTACGAGAGGTGGTCGCTTACAAGAGGTTGAAAATATAGTGATTTGACTTGGAAAAGTTTTGGTATTTTGGAAAACCGGTCGCTGAGAAGAGGTGGTCGCAACCGGAGGTTTGACTGTATAGTTCAAATATTTGTGATGTAAATTACTTGAGTAATCCTTTCCTAGGTATATGTTCCCCAATTAGCTGGGGAACGTTTCGCCTCTGTTACGAAATCTGTTAAGATTATAAAGGTCAATCAGTAAAGTTCTTGATTATTGTGCCGGAGAGTTTTACTTCAGCAAGCGTGACAAGATCTTTGGCTTTGAATAAACCCTCACATCCTAGGTTAGATGTGACAAAATTATTATCCTCTCATTACCTTTACTACAGAGAATGTTTAGAAGCTGAAGTTCGGTGTTAACACTTTGTTGAGACTGCAAACATCCGATTTTTTTATTGAATGGATATCTCTCTCCAGTCCAACTCGAAATTTTCACGCTATTTCCAGATCCCGGGCTCTGGCTAAAATATTGTGCTATTTTTCAGTTTCGTTTGGACAAGTGAACAGGGTATTGCTGGGAACTCGAGCAATCACTCACTACAAATGTCGTACCTGCATTCCACTCAGTAGGTCTTGGGAGTCTTGTAGAGCCGAGTCCCTCTCGACTGTTAACTCATCCACTCTTCTACTAAGATGAGCATTTCTAGCTGTCAGCTTACTGACCTCACTACACTTTGAGTGGGAATTTCCTGGATACTCGCGAATCCTACAAGGCAAGAAATATATGTAATTACTGAATTAACAATCAATTTGAATTCGTAAATTTTGCTTTTTCAGTGGAAGGGAGGATATCTGAGATTAGTCAGGGAACTTTGAGTCAAGCATATGTAGAACGCGGCTATGAACAACAAACTCAAATTACACATGGATTCTAATCAGAATTCAACGCAGGCCATGTTTGTAGGAGTCAAGTGATTATCCACCCGTGCCACCCCCTTCCCCGCCCTTCTCGCTCGATCCCAGGAATAGAGAAAGGAAAGTGATACATGTATATCGATGATCCAGTTGTTCTTTGCATTCTTCATCTCCGATGATACTTACGATATGCAAGCCACAAACCTAAAGGTCAGAATTTGATGGCAACACTTGTTCATACTAATAAGTCAGGTATTGTAGATCTCTTACTTGTTAATATCGCCATCGGAGCTCCTTCTTTTTAGCTCGTGGGTTTTGTTCTTGACTGCTGATGTCTTCAGGGAGTTACATTTCTGAAATTAAACATCATCACCATAACTAAAAGAAATCTAACCTTAACCATAAAGTAGTTAAGGTTGTCATGAACGCTGTCTCGGATTGAGTTCTGGTACATTAATGCCGCATTGAGGCCGTAAAATTATACACTACATGACACTGGTAAGGTGAAGAGAAACGATGATTAACGATCAATGTAAACATCTTCACGTAAAAGCTTAGAACAATCATGTCTGATATATATCAAACACGAGAGCCCGCGTTCAGCACATTTCCAAACATCAAGAAGAGAGTTCAAAACACGACGCAGAGCAAAATATTTTTGACGAACTTCCAGGGGTTTGGGTAAACACTGTCTTGAGTGTTGTCAGTCAAAACTAAAACTAAGGAGAAAGCGAAGAAAATGTAATCGTTAATATGTATCCATATTAAGAGCAGAAAAACATTTTCTTTCATTTAAACTCGATAACTTATTTAAGAGTTTGAGGAGTTTTGATTCCTTCACAAATGAGTTTACATAGACAATACCTCTACCATGTCCCCTTACATAGATATGGCATTATTTCGTTTTAATTTCGAAATTGTTACCTGCTGGTTTAAAGAGGAAAGTGCAGCTTCAAGCTCAATAATCTCGTCGCACCTCTGTGTTAACTCATCTCTAAGAGTGGAAATCATTTGGCTTCTATGAGATAAAAGTCACAAGATGTTTGTTACAGTTAGTCTCTTCACCTTCTAATGTCAGTTAAGGGACGCTGACAACAGCAACGACAGGGATAACGAGTACTTCAATTGCATTTGTATTATATGCCACCATTAAAAACCAACTGTATATTTAGTTCTAACCTGCTAGATGTGTTTGCAGTGAGGTCGGCATAATCTTTGCGTAACTTCATTAACTCCTCAGCCCATGTCTGTGACTAGAAATATTTATAAAACGATATTAATTAGTACCACAATCTTTCCTGTAAGTCCTTGAACAAACGTCTTTGAACATCTTTTTGCACTGGTGTAAGCTTCTCTTCTAATGCAAAGTGAGCTCACAAATCACTTACGTGAGAAGGTGTAGACCCCGTGTAAAGATAACTTACAATTGCAAATAGCTATCAACAATACCAAAATATTAAACCTTTTGCACTAGTGTAAGGTTCTTTTAGGAAAGCGTAAACAGCTCACAAATAGCCAAAGAAGAAGATGGATGCCCTACGCTAAGACAATCAACAGATAGTTATCACCAAATATCCCATTGTCCAGAACACAGGCACCCTTTCTTTGAGTACCCAATAACGATATAGTTATACGGTATCTTACTTCTATTAGGGTAAAATATGATCAGCTAAAGTTAAAGAGAAGAAGAACATTTAAGTTCATATTAAAGTTAAAAGGATTTTTTCAAGTTCAGTCTTATCAAATTAACCACTAGTTTAAAATCTAATAAGCACTGAGTTAAAGTTGAGTCGGTTAATGTTAATTAAAGGTGTTAGAAAAGGAATAACACTATTGCATCACACTGTTAAAAAGGAAAAGCCTTTATTTTAGTTTTTACACTGATGAGTTAGGAGTTTAATGGTTCAAAATTAAGTTGAATTAAAAATAAGCAATAGTTTAATGACAAGCTACATTATAAAAGTGCTGTTTGTTTATGTCGATTTTTTTAAGGACCTTGACATCTCGATAGCAAAAGAAAATCTTGAAAAAACAAACAAGACGCTTAAAACAGATATTGTTTAATAGGCTTTTTAATGAATTATATTTAAGATATTTCACCTTTAGTGATAAAGTCAGTTATTTTCTTTATCAGCTTCTCATTCATGCCATTGTTCTCTTGAAACAAAACCTTTTCACGACAAGTTTTAAAAAACAACAGAAAACATAAAATAAATACTTAGACAAATAAATTAAGTTTTTAAAACGCTCGCCTCTCCTATTTTATGCAAAGAGTCTGCGTCAGCAGATTATTAGCCTAGGCCTGCTCAATGCATACCCAAACGATGGAATATCTATTTTAATTGTTTTAAACATATGTGCAATTTGAAATTGAAAAGAACAGTTTCGCTTTGATAGAAAGTTATCATTTCGCAATTCTAGTTAAGGATTCCACCGCACAAACTAATTTATTGGTAACTACTAAAACATACCTTGTACAATTTCAGTTAACTGTGTTTAAGATGACAATGTTATATAAGTTGATTGCTGTAATCAGGGGATTCGATACAAATTTCAATAAAATCGCTGTTGTTGTCACCGAAGGATACGCTAACATTAAAGTCATAGGGAGACTGTGCAACAGGGTTGGTCTGTTACTTAATAAGGCCATACTTTAGATTTGCTTGGCTTCATACTCTAAAGGTTATTTTTGGGTTTCACTCTTGCATATTTGTTATGGAAAATGTCTTTGTATTCATAGAGTTGAAATCTTTTTTGGCGTGTTGCGGGGCGGGGGGGGGGGGACGGTGGGGGCGTGGAAAGTCGAGAACGTGGTTTAGTTCTTACATAAGTAATTTAGTGTGTTTGTGCCTATTGATTACACATATCTAAACGTTATGATAATGAGACTTGCTACTAGTAAAGCTAGCTTACCACAGTTAGTAACCACAGTACCTGTTCACGTTCATGCTGTAACTCCTGTGACTGCTCCTCAAGCTCTTTCTCCTAATGAAAGATTCATACAAGTCATTATCAATGAGATAAATGACTAAGGACAAAATAACATCACACCCAGGAACTTCATGCTCTTCGATGGGAATTTGATGACATATTCTAGTTCACTTGTGATGATAAAGGAGACAAGGTCAACAGCGACACATTGTCGTCTGAGGATGTGATCATCTGAGCTCAAATATGTCCACCATCTGACAAGAACCAAACCAAACCCAACAGCTGCAGCTTCCCTCAGTGGAGATGGGCATCCAGCCATCCGAGCTGGAGCTCACACTTACAGTTCATTTATGCAATTTGTTTAATTTGTCTCCTGACCACACTTTGGACAGTTCATCTGTACAACATGCCAGAAGGAACTGAGTTTCTTGAAGGGAAAGTGCTTTAATTAAGACATATCAAATAATTTCAAAACGCAATTCAGTGCCACCTTTTCATAACGGCCAGTCAGCCTAAAACTGTGTCTTAGTTACCTTGATTTCAAGCATGTCCCATACTTTACTGAGTTCTGACTTGACAGTCTTCAGTTCAAGACAAACTTCATCAAAAGGTTCCTTTTAAATGCCAATGAAAGTATAAATGGACATGTTAGTTGGTAATTTAACAACCTTTCCAAAGGCGAATGTAACACTCTGACATTCTAGATTTTGCTATGCTGGTAATCTTGGTGGAGATTGACATTTCAATGAAATTTTGGTTACTCTGAAGATATCACTCTGAGTCCCAGATGAATTTAGGCATCTGGACTAAAGCTCTTATCAAAGGACAGTTTCTGGATCATTGTCAAAAGTTGTAAACAAAGAAGTAGGAGATTGCCATGACCAGCAATCACAAACTTTGTCAGACTGAAAAGTGGAAATCTAGTTCTTCTTCAGAACTGAAACTACTCATCATGTATTTCCAACAATTGACGGATTTTGCTAACGTGTTTACATCCTTGTTGCCTCCCAGTTCAGATCATGTGATGATTCATTTGGGAGATTACAATACATTATTGTGCAATTTGTCACACGCAACTGATTGCGTGGGAGTATGTACAAACAGGACAATACAAGTAACCTCCCAAATGAGTCAATTAGCTAGGCCAGGGCTGGCCTAGCTAATGCCAAAATTGACAACTACATTGACTCGCAATAATATATTGAATGTAACTACCAGTATAGAATACATACATGTATGGAGAGGGGCACTTGCATATGGTTTTCCTTGTTTCAGCTGAGATTTTGAGCTCTTGATCGATTTTTGTTAAGTTATTTAGTTGCAATTGAAACCACTACACATTTTTCATCCTTTGTTTTGTGGAGGTCCCTAATCCCTTGGAAATAAATACCTTCCACAGATGTTTACAGTATGTGTTCAGAATTACATACCTTCATTTCGTCCTTGACCTTCTTTACTGCCTCTTCTTTCTCTAGTTCCAGTTTCTTTTTGACACTGGCTATGCTCTGATTTTCTGTATTTTTCACAGCAAGCTAAAATAAATCGAAACATAACTTCAGTCTAACTTCTGTTCAACTAATTGTTCATCAAAACACCCACTCTAAGCTGGAATAAGACAGTGTGACAACAATGATACCTTGCTGTTTAATTCACTTCTAAGTTGAGTGTTTTCTGAACTGAGCTCTGCTTGTGTCAATTCCAGTTCACTCCGTTGGATAGCCCACACTTCCTTTTCTTTGCACAGCTTGTTCAGTTCAGATATCAGTACAGTTTTCTCAGATTCTAACCTGTTTAACATATGAACAAGATTTCTTCAGTCTGTCAGTAAGTAACAATGAAGAAGTAAGGCCAAAGAGTCAAACTCCAACTGCATCTTTAACTGTCATACTTTCAGGATTTTCTGAAGGACACTGAGATGTATCTAAGCTGAAAACTAAGGGGGGTTAATGCACATCCCAACTAATGCACATCTAATGGGTCTAATGCACATCCCAACGACCAGTTTTGAGCCAGTTAATCAATGACTCACGAATGGTGTATAAAACCCAATTTTTTATTATCTATTATTGATTTTTATGTGGGCCACAAAACTTGATCCCTACTGCGGGCATTGTTGGTCTGTTTCTGTTTGGTTTCCAATTTAGTGATATATTTTGATTATGTTATATATTATTTTTTATGCTACAAAAAGTATTTTTCCAACACCACCTGAAAACAGGTGTCATATTACAGCACTACCCGCCTCCCCCCATAACGGCCACTTCACTACAAACGCCCCTTTCCTCTGTTTCCAAGGTGGCCATTGCGGAGAGGTTCAACAACTGTAGTGCCCTGACAAAAAATGTTCTATATCGTGACCTCAGGCTAAAGCTTAAATCTCTAGTTAATTTTAATGAATTCAACTTTAAGATAACGTCTGCATCCACTTGTAATTTTAGAAAAGATGACTTTGTATATACTTAAAAACTTATTCTAACAATCTCTTATTGTATATATCGCTGACTTAAGTTCAAACGTTTTTTCTGTAAATACCCCTAGTTTTTAGTTTTTAGTTACTTAGCGATTAGTTAATTGCAAACGACCCCACAAGCTCATGTAACTTTAATACTCATCGTTTTAAAATAAAGGTTATCTATCTATCTATCTATCTATCTATCTATCTATCTATCTATCTATCTATCTATCTATCTATCTATCTATCTATCTATCTATCTATCTATCTATCTATCTATCTATCAGAAAATGAAATCTTTCGTGGGGCTCACGTGATTCTCGTAAAGTCAAGGAAAATTTCAATGAATATTTTGCTGCTTTTGAAACTCACAAGAAAACATTAATTTTAATGCGAGATATTTGACTACAGGGCACAATTTCACCTCGGCTTGATTTTAAGCTGTGCATGCTTATAATGCAGGGTCTGAATGAAGTTCATCCATTTGCTGTTTTGTGGGTCAAACTAGCATGAATTACTTGAATAAAGTACTTCCTGCTGTCTACAGATCATATATGAGGTTTACAGTAGCTGCCGATGAGTTTAGTCAAAGTAATTTCCAACAAAAAATTTCACCTTGTTACAGTTTCCTTAATTTTGTCCACCTCCTCTTGCAAGAAATGAATGCTAGCACTTTGATCACCGTTACTGCAAACAACAAGAATCAATGAAACAGAATTTAATTTTCTTCCCTCTATATAAATCTATGTGTTATAATATTTTTCACAGACGAGTTGTCAACCAGTACAGGAGGCATGGAAAACAAGAAGTGTGGGAGAGGGAGTAGAGAAAGCGCATTTTCATTAAAACATTTGCTGATCAAATGGAAAGAGACTGCAAAACACTCCGTATTATAGCCCAAGTTTGTTTTTGTACGTTTTTATTAAGTTCTCTTGACCTGAGACAGAGTATCATTGATGAGTCAACCCTACAAAAAAATATTTCAAAGAATATGTAACTTATTTCTGACAATCTCCTAAACAACAAACAAGAAATATAAAAAGTTATCGGCCTTATTGTAAACATTTTCTGAACCACAACAGGCACATCTTACCTTTCAGCAGCTGAAGCTGATAAATCTTTCAACTGATTCTAAAAGAGAATCAACAATGTCACGAGACAAATACTGCTTGAAGAGGTTCACAAGACTAAGGTCCTGCCAAAACTATTTTAAAGTTTTAAAACAGCTTGTTCACTCTGAAAACTCATCAAATGTTTTCTGTCCACACTTCGTTGGAAAAATTTAAAAACACAACAATATCTGACAGCACAAACGCTTGAGTACAAGGGTTAATCACATGATTGTTGTATCATCATCGTTTTAAAAAAGCTGTGTTCTCATAATGTTTTCTGTTCACACTAAAATGCAAAGCCAACGTTTCCAAATTCTTCCAGTTAGAAGAGTGTTTTCGAAAAGCTCTGTTTTCAGTGGACAATTTCTCCAGATTGGTGTAGACGGTGGGCCTAACCGTAGAAATAAAGCTGCATTTTCAAATTCTCCAGCATAGTGTGGTCAGGGCCTGAATGACAAATCAGCAAATATATAGCTGTACAAAAGCATTTCCCAACAGTATATCTCTCTTTAATGACAAACAAAATGGGTTCAAATTTGGTTTGGTTTCTGCTCATTGCAGGTAGCACGCACTTTTTCTTTGTTACAAGATGCACTTGCCATGAGATCTTCCTACAAATACTAGCAAGTAGTTACCTTAAGCAGCTCCATTTCTTCTTTTCGATGCTCCAGCTGTTTCTGAAGTTCCTCATTCTTTTTACTGCATAACAAATCAAAGTCACATAACTATCTGGATATACCATATACAGCAATGTTATATGTACTTAGTTGACTGGGAGTAATCAAGAATGAAATCTCTCTCAGCATCATGTCTTGATTCTGTCTTCAATCTAATTGGTAATAATCTTCTCTGTTTTGCAATTAATCAAATTCTTGTATATAATAGTCTTGTGTTACAATGATGCCAGCCAACAGCTATTACTTTATAACAGGCAGTCATTTTACACTTCTTTAATGTCTTTTTGGGACTACTTGTTGCCATGTTTCTCTGACTAATAACCTCAGACAATTTACATTGACATTTTTCGCCACAAGCAATGCACATAATTATACTCTTTCTTGGACTAAAACTTCAAGGAGTTTTCAAAGACATTCCAGGACACAATTCCAATTTTCCAAGTACTCCAAGCACTAAAAACAAATTAGAATGTGACTCTAGATGCTCAGGTTTAAGGGATAACTGCAGGATTAGCTCAAGTTGACATCTTTTGTAGTTCTTTCACCATGTGGAAACAGTCAAACAACTAGCTTCAAGGTTTTAAGGACTCAGCGTACTTTAAATCATGGACTTTCATGGCCTTGAATTTTGATTGTAAAATTCAAGGACTTTCAAGGTATGTGGGAAACCTGTACGTACATACTATATGTAGAGCAAAACATGAAATACCTGATCATGGTTAAACTGTGTTTCAAGGTTTCATTTTCTGTTTTTAGCTCTTTACACTTGGACACTTGCTAGAGAATGCCAAAAATCAAAGTTAGCTATATTTCTATCTGCAGCGGCAAAATCTAAAATAATCTTTGTTATGCTCATAAGAATCAAAAGATACTGTCTGGAATCTTAATAATATTTGCCATAGTCTCAATACGTTGTTTTCAACTGTCATCCATTATAAAACTTTATTCCTTCAAAGTACTTAGACATATTTCATTGTTGTTGACATGCAGAGCTAAAGACATCAAGGCAAAGATTGATGGACTGGTGACGACTGTCAGACAGACTGTTGGTTAACCTATGTAGAATGACAACCCAGATTTCTATCACGAAGTAAAACATGAAGAAACTGTGTTGTAAGATCAATATGTGCTGAAAGGCTCCAAGACCCAGTCTCTAACCAGTTTAGTTAAAGTCTCTTCTCGCATCCTCATCAACTGTAGTTGTTTCTCTTTTTCTTCTGTTTCCTTGTTCAATATTCTGTTGGTTTCTTGGAGAGATGCAACTTGGCTGCGAGTATTAATAAAAATTGAAAAAGATTCTCAAAAGTGCTAAAGTAGTGTTAAGGAAAAACTGAACTGAGAGTTAGTGGAATCTGAATCTCATTTACCTGTATGTACATTATGCCCCGTTATTTGCAATCATGTTATATGCAATGAACAAAAGAAAGACATTACAGACAACTGACCAACAATTGACCTGCTATTAATTTTTAAGGTTTCAAGTAGCTTACATGCAGTTTCCTTCTTTAGAGTCTCTTCAAATTGGCAACGTGACAGTTGTACCATCATCCTCAGCTTGTAATCTTGGCGTTATTTTTGATAAGTGTTTTAACTTTGAGGAACACATAAAATCAATTTGCAAGTCTTCTCATTATCACATAAGAAATATCACCAAAATCAGAAAGTACATTGACAAGGAGAATGCTAAAATTGTTGTTCATGCCTTTGTTACAGCGAAATTAGATAGCTGGAATTCACTGTTATATGGTCTTCCAAAACATCTACTTTCAAGATTACAATCTATTCAAAATACAGCAGCTCGAGTTGTTACATGTACTAGGAAATTTGATCATATCACCCCTGTCCTAAAACAGCTCCACTGGTTACCTGTTTGCTACTGTATAATTTTAAAATTCTCCTACTGGTCTACAAAGCTCTCAATGGAACAGCGCCTTACTACATCAGTGAATTACTCAAGTACAACACCTTTCAATGGAAATTAAGATCGTCCTCTCAACACCTTCTGGCGACCCCAAAAGCTAGACTGAAAACATATCGAGAAAGAGCATTTGCTGTGGCGGCACCGAGACTATGGAACTCGATCCCACTTGAACTAAGATCCAGTAGTTCGATTGACATTTTTAAATGGCGTTTAAAAACATATCTTTTTAAACAAGCTTTTTAACTCTTTTAATTTTTAGATGATTTTTTTTTTCCCCCTCCCCTTTTTTAGCTTTTTAAATATTTTTTTATTTAATGTAAAGCGCCATGGACAAATAGTGGATTGGCGCTATATAAATATTTTATTATTATATAAATATTTTATTATTATTATTATTATTATTATTATAATTAGTTCAGCAATACCCAGCAATAGAGGAACCTGGTTTGAATCCTACTGCAGTCTTGAATTTTTTTGGCTAAAAAGTAATTTCCCAGTAAATTGTTCACCACATGTGACGACCATTAATTTTCATTGTTTCATACTTACAACATTTCTACCGGTATTTAGTTTAATGTTAAAAATACCTTTTTAAGTTTTCACAATGGCTTTTAGCACTTTCAATCTTCAACAGAAGCCTTCCATTCTGACTTTTCTCATTTACCACCTACAAGGAAATTCAAAATTGTCAATCATTTCAGCTCCAGCCAGGGCTGAAAATAACGGCCGGCTATTTGCCAATGCTGGCCTGAATGAGGATGGACTGGTCAAACTTCCATGTCATCAGTCATGTGGACCAATCACATTTGTGGATGGAAAAAATGTCCCATGACTTAACTAAGATACATATGTAAAATCACATCATTCTATTTTAAATGTTTTATGACTTACATTCTGACAATAAAATATTTCAAACCACTAGGAAATTTGATTAACAATAAATCATTTTACAACCATTAACTTTTGATCCATACTTAATAATGATCTTAGTTTGGGACTGGAAAAGAAAGAGGAGGAGATGAAAACTAAATCTAGTAAACTAGTACACAGTAATGCCACCTCTTCAATGTTGCCTGTTGGGTTTTCATGTCTACACTGATCCAGTTCCAGGCTCATATCTTTTGATCTTTGCTCCACAGAATTAGTGAACTCTTCAAGCTTCTGAAATGCTTCCTTAACATTTGATGACTCTTCTCTAAGGAGATCGTTAACCTAGAAGGAATAAAATACATTTGTGTTACAGATGGACAGATTGACAAATGGATGAATGGACACAAACAGAAGACCTAATGACTGGTGGGTTGGCTGGTTTGAAGGGTAGATATACTCATAAAACAGCCTCTGCAAACTTTCTCAAGAAACAGGTGGTTATGGGAAAAAGGCAACTCTTTACAAGAGTACAGGATGACATAAGATGGCACTAATCTCACTCAGCTGGAATAGTCATAGCAGTTACTGTGTGTTAATGACTGAAGTTGGTTAGGACTTATTTGTGAGCACATAATTGTCAACTTTGACTGACCAAACATTACGAGTTGCAGGAGAAATGTATGGGGCCAAAATAATTACTGCTGGTGACATAGAGTTAAAATATAATACTATGCGGTCAATAACTTTGTTTTTGTTAGTGTGCTAGTTAGGGAGTCAAAGAAAGCTGTAAATGTCTCCTCTATACTGTATGCATCAACTTCATTCAATGATTTTTATTTGTCTTCTTGTATGTAAGGTGTGATTAATAAAATCGAGAAGGATAATTTTTAAATTAATTTTGGAACAGGTTCTGGCTCCAAAAACTTACCAATTTCTTCGAAGGCCAATTGTTTGAAAAGCTATTTTTATTCCTAAAATATAAATGGACCATTTCCGAGTTGCCTTTTGCCTCTGTGTCAAAACAAGTCTTCGTGCAAGTCCATTCAATATGAAAATGAGTTCCCCCTAAAGGTTCTTTTTCAAGCAAATCAAACTCAGTTTAATATGAAAGGTTTTGCATGAGGACTCGTTTTGAAACAGAGGCACAAGGTAACTCAGAAATGGCCTGTTAAACAAAACAGTAAATCTTAACCATTTTCAGGCAAAGTCTATCCTGAATTTCCCTTTGTAGCCTATGGTCCTGCTCTGCTTTTTCTTTCAGTAACCTTTCCTGTTCTTTTACAAGGTTGTTGTAGTTCCGCTGTCGATGAAGGATTTCCTCTTCCAGAACACTCACTTTCCCATACTGGATGTCTCGCTCCTGCAAAATTCATAAAAATTAGTATAATTATAGTTGATTGGGTCGAGCAGTCACTGTGAATGGACGTGCTTTGCTGAGCTCCGCGATACAGGAGGTTTTTTCAAGATGAAAATAACCCAGTATGGGTAAACCAACAAGGAGAAAGAAGAGAAAAGCCAGCAGTGGTTCAAATAGCAATACTTCGCCAAAGCAAGAGACGAAACACAACAATTCAGGCGAGGTCAGCTTCCTGACCAAGTCATTCATGGCGGCACAAATTGAACAAGACAAAACGAGTCTGTCTTCTTCTGACACGTGGAGGGTACTCATGCGAATAGAGGACAACACCAACAACCTGATTAATGATTTTAAGGCTTTGCAACGTAATTACAATGAACTTCGGGCGTCCCTTGAATTTTTGCAAGCCAAGATTGATGATCTTTCCACAAGCAATTCAGCTCTGCAAACTAAAATGGACGCAATGGAAAAGAATAACTTTGTACTGCAAGAAAAAATGAGTAACATGGAAACAAAACTTCAAGAAGGCCTAATGAAGAATGTACAACTGGAAGAAAAAAATCCACGAATTGAACACAAAACACGACGATCTTGAACAATACACCAGAAAATACAATCTGGAAATCGGTGGAATCCAAGTGGTGCATGGTGAGGATCTTGAGGACATTGTCATCAAATTGGCATGAAGCATTGATACAGACGTAGGACCTGAAGACATTGACATTGTCCACCGCTTTAAAAAAGGTAATCTTCAACTAAATCCAATAATCGTTCGCTTTAATAACTATTACAGTAAGGTCGTCAGAAATTATGCAAGTTAAATGTTGACACATTTCAGGTGCTGAAAGTCGAATTTACATAAATGAAAATCTAACTGCCCAAAGAGCTGCTTTATTCAAGAAAGTTCGCGACAAAAAACAGTTACGTCAAGGATGGAAAGTATGGACCACTGACGGAAATATTTTTGTTAAACCCGATTTATCTTTAGACTATATAATCAGGATCAACAATGTCGAAGATCTGGAAAAACCGTAGGTGTTTCCTCTCTTCTCTTCCCAATGGAACTACTTTAGCAAATCTCTTTTATTCAACAGAACTGTCCCATATAATTACAATTTACTATTGTAATTTACCTCTCATTATGCAGACCTCTTTGTTTGATTGCTGTTCCCAGGAGAGGCTTTTTTTTGAAAATAGCTTTTGTTTATTTGTTTATACTGTTCTTATAAATTATCTGTGTATGTGAATTATCTGTGTACGTGTTGTGTTGTTCTTTGTCTTTTTTTCTTTTTTACCTTTTTTTGCTGCTACAATTGTGTCGATACTAAGTTGAACAATCCGATAATACCCAACCTTTGTCACTTACTTGTTTTAGATTATGGCTAACCGTGTTAAGATAATATCTTTGAATGGAAGGGGGTTATGAAATCAAGTCAAGAGAAGATCAATCTTTTCATATGTTAAGAATCAAAAAGCAACTTTGTACTGTCTTCAGGAAACTTTTCCAGGGAAGACGACGAGAAGATACAGTCTGCTGAATGGGGAGGACAAATTATATTTCCATATGGCTCTGAACACTCTAGAGGTTTATGTATGCTTCTAAGCATAAACTCTGGATTTTCTCTTGGTACTGTGCACGCTGACCGAGATGGAAGATATATAATTGCAAAAGTCAACATAGGTGACAAACAGCTTTTTGTTACCATTATTTATTCTCCAAATAAAGGTACGGAACAAGAGCTATTTATCAGAAGTCTAGGTGCCAATCTGATCTTGAAAACTGATATTATGAAGATAATTATAACAGGCAATTGGAATGGTTCTCTGTTCCCAAATTTGGCAGCCTTTGGTGGAAAGAAACAAACTACAGAAACTCCATTATCGATCTTATGGGAGAATTAGACCTAGTTGACATATATCGTAAGCTTCATCCAAACACCAAAGCCTTTACTTACAAGTCGAAAAGTTTAAAGCTTAATTCTAGGATTGACTACTTTCTTGTCTCCAATACAATAGCCGTAAACGCAAAAAGAGCAGAGATCCAACCATCCATCGCACCTGACCTCAAAGCAATTTTCTTGTCTTTTGAAATCCAAGGGGAATTTAAAAGGGGCCCGGGATCGTGGAAATTCAATAATCAATTATTAGAAGACCAAGACTACATAAATCTTATCAACACACTTTACCCCAAAATTCTGGATAAATACAAAGATGTTAGAAGCGAAAAGCTTCTTTGGGAAATGATTAAAATGGAAATTCGCTCTAAAACCATTCAATACTCCAAAAATAAAAGATTAATTTTAAAAAGACAGGAAATTGAACTGCAGGAAGAAATCCAAAAGTTAGACCAGCAAATATGTGACAATCAATATTTCAATCAAAACTTATTGAATAACTACGAATTAGCTAAGAAAGAATTAAAAGATATGTACGATTCAAAAGGAAAAGAGGCTATGTTTAGATCCAAAGCACGATGGTTTGAGCAAGGAGAGAAGCCAGCAAAATATTTCTTCAACTTGGAGAAACAGAATTACGATAGAGAGATAGTTAAGGAGCTTAAGGATGAGAACAATTAAATACTTACCAATTTCAAGGAGGTAAACAAGAAAACTGAAGACCACTTCTCTAAAATACTAAGCTCTAAAATTGTCCAAAGTGGTAATGTTCAAAGAGTCACCTTTAACCAGTTTGCAAAAGACGTAGAGATTCCAAGGTTAACTAACGAAGAACAAATTGAGATGGAAAATGATCTTACAATGGAGGAAATTAAGAGACTTATAACACTCTTTCAGAGAAACAAAACACCGAGCGACAACGGTTTTTCAGTCGAATTTTATGAAGTCTTTTTAGACCTGCTTGGAGGAAATCTTCTGGATTGCTACAACGAAGCCTTCCATGAAAACCAACTCTCAATCTCGCAAAGAAGAGGAGTCATTTCCCTCTTACCAAAAAGTGAGGAAAACTTGAATGAAATAGCAAGCTGGCACCCAATAACCCTTCTTAATGTAGACTATAAAATTCTCGCTAGGATGATAGCGACGTGCATCGAACCCTCACTTCTGTCTTTAATTCATTCCGATCAAACTGGCTTTATAAAAGAAAGGTACATTGGACAGAACATCTGCCTCTTAGATGACCTAATAAATTTTACCGGTGCTAACAAAACCCCTGGAATTCTTCTTTTTATAGACTTTGAAAAAACCTTTGATACTGTTGGAAATCACCAGTTCACCCAACACTAGTCTCGTCTCAAATCTTTTATTCGTCACAAAGCTCACCAAAAATCTCAACCGTCACCGAACAGGTTGGTTTTCTACTCTGAATTACAGATCATTCCTTATTGTAAATGTATTCTATGTTCACGTGATCAACTTGTCACTCAAGCTTAGTTACATTAATGTTTGGTTGTTGATTACTGTCAAGGTCCTTGTCACGATATGAATTTCCATTTTTGTCATGCACCTATGAGTAGTGCAGCCTGATGAATCTTTAACAGATACTTAAGAATGGAGTTTTCTCCATCAAGCCTTAGAAATTCTCAAGATCAGAAAGTGGGTCTCGATTCTCTACAACAATATCGAAAGTGAAGTGATGAACGGCGGGTACATGACAAATTATTTTACAGTCCCTAGAGGTTTACGGCAAGGATGTCCGTTAAGTCCCTTTTTATTTGTACTTGCAGTGGAAATTCTGGCACTAAAACTCCGCCATGATCTGGACTGTAAGGGTATCATACTACCTAACTCACGTGAAGCAAGATTGATGCAATTTGCAGACGATACAACTCTGATTTGGAGAAACAAGGACATAACAATTAATCAAAAAACACTGTTTTGGAAAACTTGGTTCAAGAGTGGAATTTATTTTGTGCAAGACCTCTTAAATAAAGACAGAAAATTCTTATCTCTTGGTGAATTCAATGAAAAATTTGGTTTGAAAGTCAATTACCTGCAATACTTTCAAATTATTGCTGCTATACCAAGTTCACTGAAGCAAACTGCAAAGCAAACCCCAATCTCCAGTGAATGCCTTTTTTTAACTCCCGATCTGCTCTACTTATCCGAAGATAATACTCTACCCTTGTCTAAAATGCACTGTTAACACTATTACAAACTATTAATTTTTTTAATGAGGGTTCTGTGTCGGAACCTACTGGAATAAAAAAATGGAAAGAAAATTTTCCAAACAGTTTTCTTGACTGGAGAAGCAATTTTACCAAGATATATCACATTACTAAAGATAACAAGCTTAGGCAACTTTTATTTAAAATATTACACAGGATAATCATTACCAATATTGCAACCGATGACCACTGCAATTTCTGTTCTAGGAGAGATTCTAAAATGCATACATTTATAGAGTGTGATTTCTCTATTTCAGTATTTTCAAGTACCATAAAGTGGTTTAACGACATACACAAATTAAATGTGAGTCCTTCTGCTGAACAGATTTTATTCAACTTGACTGATGAAATAGCTTCGTTGACCTTCATCCAAAAGCGCAGTCTGGATCTTCTCTTGCTTCTCATGAAACACAATGTCTATTCCTGTAAAATGTTTTCTAAGAACCCCAATATTTCTGAACTTCAAACCAAACTCCAAATGCAGTGGAAAATCGAGCATTGCTCACTGACTTGATTTTGCAATTTTCCCCCTCAATATAGCTTGGCCTGTAAAATGCAATAATGGAAATATGCTTTTTGTCAAGGTGTAAAAGTTTTAAGTAGCATTAGTAATTGATTTTTATTCCAAGTGACGTTAGTAATCATAGTGTAAGTAATGTTAATTAGTATTGTTAAGCAACTTGAGTTATCGTATTGTACTGTAAGTAGTGTAAGCATTTGTATTTTTAGTAGCGTAAGTGATCGTATTGTATTTTAAGTAATGTATGTACTGCATTGTAAGTAATATAAGTAGTGTAAGCCTTTGTATTGTAAGTGACGGAATTAATCACATTGAATACAAAGTGTTATAAATAATGTAAGTATATCTATTAGTCTTGTAAGTAGTGTAGCTCTATAAGTATTGTAAGCAGTGCATGTAACAATGCATAATAAAAAATAATAGTTAAAGGCATAGTAGTTTAGGGTTTAGGGTTAAACACCTAAACAAGATCCTGCCTCCCAAGGTTGTCCATTCATGGAAGGTTTGAATGTTACCAAAACTAGTTACCTTGAGAAGTGATTATGTTCAGAAATAATTAACTTACCATTCTCAGTTGTATAATTTCTTGACCCATTTCATCCTGTTTCCTCTTTAACTCTTCAGTGGCTTTAACACCTTCTGACAACTGATGTTTAATAACTGCATTTTCTTGAAGAATTTTCTTATAGTCCTGAGGAAATCATTATTAACTCATTTAGAAACATTACACTGAACTTCATGTATCCTATGATATTTTGTTTCTAAAACAAGTTTTTATTCTACCGAATTGTACCTTTTTCATACACTTAGGCAGCATATCAGATTAGCTTGATTGACTGGTTTGTACTTTGATGAGCAGCCGCTGAACCAAAATTAGCATACATTAATGCATGGCAAGACCAAACAGACCTAAAATTACTCCAATTCAAAAGCTTACCAAAAAGGTACCATAAGGCTATAATAAGTCTTTTTAACAAGTGACTCAAACTGAGCCATACATCCCACAATATCAGGTTACAGACTTCATATCAACTTGAAGGGAAATCAGATTAAAGTTGACAGGGTTCTCATTGACTAATTGGGAATCTGGTTACAGTTTAAAAATGATATCAGTTCACCTTATTTAGTAACTCTGTCTTCGTATTGGACTTGCTATGTTGGTATACAATGTCCCTTAGAGAAGATAACTCTTTCTCAAGACCATTGTTAACCTGTAACAAAAGATACAAACTAGTCAGGCAATTTCAAAACAGCACCTACCACAACTGGAGACAGACAGACCTGACATAAATACTTGTACCTCCTGAAGTTTGTCATTGTCCTGTTTAAGAGTAGTCAGATAAAACGTTGTTTCCTCTAATGTAGCTCCCTTCTTTGATGCCTCAAGTTTCAAGGCATTGTGTGTTGCAGTTAGAACTTTTAACTCCTTATCCAAATCATCCACCCTGTTACAAAACAAAACAACAAACAAATGAACAAAATGCTATTTTTTTCAACCATTGCCCTTTGTTCAAGAAAAACCCAAAACCATTTCTGGTATTCACTTTTTTCCAGCAAGAAAACATTTGAACCATAACATATACATGAAGGTTTGTTAAAGTGCCACTAACCCCCAAATTTTTTTTCCTTTAATAAAATATACTAGTTTCCCTGATTATTCAGCGAAAAAATTTTCTTGATTGATAAAATCCCTGCGTTTCTACAGGTGTTTAAACATGTAATTTCTATGTTCACAACTGCGCAAAGTGGGATCTGGGTCGGGCTACTAGTGATGTCACTTCGGGAACCAGGCTAAAACACTCAAGAGACTTTTGACTGAGCTTCAAGGGCAGTCAAAACAGTTTTGGGTTATTTATGATTCCTATTTTATCAAAACTGGACAATATTTTTAAGTGAAAGAACTGTATCATCTACGATTTGGACAGCTGCAATGTATATATTTTTTTCCATTTCAAAGAGCGGGTCGACAGTCGAGATCACTGCTTTGTATAATTATTTTTAGGCCAGGTTCGACAATTTGCCGGTCCATTAGGGTTATAAACTAGGTACAAATAATGACTGAAGAGTTAGCTTACAGCTCTTAAGGAGTTATAAAGATGTCAATGAACATGAAGAGTTGGATATTTGACTTTACGCAACATGCAGATTTCGGAGTGTCAAAAATTTTTAGATCAAACATTAATTTCCCCCGAAATACAAGTTAAAATGTGATTCAGTCGTAGTCCACTCCTGCCTACTCCTCTACATCAATGATTGAAAAAATTTATAATTTTAACATAAGAGATAAGCAGAGATGTCGACAAACAATATTCGAAAGTGGGGTAATTCTTCGCTTTGTTATTGTCGACTGACTGTAGTGTTATGCATAGTCAATTGCTGTGTACGAACAAAAGCTACACAAATTTACATATTTCGTACTAGTAACTCATGGAAAATCCTTCGACAAGATCTTGAAGAGGTTCAGTATAGTATCAGTTAAATGAATACATTTCTACTTAACTTTTATTTGGAATGAAATGTCCATTTTACGTTCGCTAATAACCTGGGAGTTCTCGACTTATTAGTTTGTATTTTGGTTCACTGACAAGCGCATTCTTCATTCAGCACGACAATCTCTGTCGGTAGCTATAGAGTTGAATCTTTATCATTTGTTTCACTTTCCTCATACATTTATAAATGCTTGATCCATTCTAAGTTTGTAATTTAGACACTTTTGTTCCTCAAAGAGGAAGCTCAAAGAACAAAACAATTCTGTATTCAGAATGGCCATTGAGAAACATGGCTGGATTATGACCTCCGGCATTATGTGCGTGTGTTTTTATTACATGTAAAATCCACAAATACATAGCTAGTTCACCAGTTCGAAGCCTCAACAATCGTATTCGCCCCATTGTAGAACGTAGGTTTCGTTTACTATTCGTTTAGAAAAGTCTCTATTTCGCATACAAAAAAACGAGATGCATTTAATTTACCGTGTAATTTCCTCACCTATAGTTTCGTCTGGGACTCGGGGGATTGTTTGCACTCGAAAAAGTCAGATGGCTTCCAGCTTATCCGAAATTTGTGTCTTATGCAGTCCCTTGAAAATTTCAAGCCTTCCACAAGAGATAGTGAAGAATATACAGACCATGAAAATCTCTAGGTGTTTACAGTAGCGGCAAACCCGCAATCAAAGAAATCCTCGATGGCTCCTCGGCTTTAGCTTTGCACAGATCAGCCCACTTCTTTGGTCTTTTTCTCGTTTCTGGTCAAATTTCATCGAGAAAGAGGTGTCAAATGAAGAGGAATACTCTATTCTACGCATCCTGTATTGCTACAGCCTCTAACAACATTTCTTCCTTGCATTCTGCAACGATTTTGACCCACTACACTATCACATGTTCGCATATATTCTTCTCAGAAACAAAATACTGTTATTCCTGAAATGACGTCAGAAGCCAACTCGTCCCCTTCTCTGCTATTCCTTGGTTGTGAACATGGAAAAGGGCAAATTTACAAACTTTGAAAATTCATACAAAATTAACAAAAATAGCTACAACAATATTTTTTTCGCAGTGGTGATCAGCAGAAAAAGGAAATTTATATTAGTGGAAAAAAAAATTGGGGGGTTAGTGGCCTTTTTACCATGTTTAAAGAAAGCAAAAAAAAATCTGATCTGGAGAAGATAGTTTCGATGGGAAGGTTATAAAGATAGGAAACAATCAGTAACATCATTACTGCTCATACTTTAAGTCTGTTTATCTCGTTTCTTGGACAAACCTTATTAGGATTGCTTCACGATTCTTTAAATTTTCTGATTTAAAAACTTCAAGTCGCTTCTTTTCCACTGTCAAACTATCGAGCTCTTGCTGCAGTCCCTAGATTGAAAACAGGCAAGAGAATTATATGCATTAGACAAGTGATGTAAACATCTGTAAGTACTCACAGTAACTACACAATAATATTGATGCTAAACCTCTGTCAATGTGTTGTTCCAGAAAATAACCATACCTCTCCCATGAAAAAGCTTTTTAGTTTGAAATTCTGGCTAAGCTTTATATATATGGGTTATTGACTAAGTGTGAGGCCAAGATGGCTGGATATTGGCCAAGTTCTTTTTTTTGCTTGTTTATGGACCGAGAGGGAGTCAAAGTCCATTAACTCACAAAAAAAGAACTTGGCCAATATCAAGCCATCTTGACTGAACAAGCTTGGTTAATAAGGGATTTATTATATGGCTTTAGGAGAAATTTTTCTTGCGGGACACGATGGGTAGTCCTGAGTGGGCAAGATAGCTCCATCTTGCCTGCTTGGGTAGCCAATCACAGTGCAGGATTTGATTCATCTTGCCCTTTAAAAATTTAGGCTTTTGAACCCCTTCCCCCTCCCCCTTAGGATTACTTTCCTTCCGCCCTTGGGGTGGACCATATGGATATTTTTTGGAACTGCACAATGTCACAGAAGGCTGAAATACAGTTAAAGTTCTTCTTGCAATCCCTTCTATTAGCAACCCATACCCATTAGTGATCACAACCTAAGACAAGGTAACAGTCTGTTGAACACTATCTACTTTTTGCTCTACCTCCAGTTCTATACCCATGCTCTTCAGCTGTCCCCGCAAGAAGCAGATCTCACTCTCAGTTGCTGCCAGTTTTTCTGCTTGGTTCTGAATAATAACGTTACAAATAGTAAGCACATCATTAAGTGTTTACAGGTCATAAGTCACTTACACCTGCTTTCAGTGTTATGTGCATGGGCAACACCTTTTGGCCATCTTTTGACATGCTATGTAAATGGCTGAAAGACTGTTTAACTATGAGACTGGTAATTTTCCTGTTTACATGTATTAGCAGAAATGACAAAAAATTATACTTACTGACCTCAAATGGCTGAAGAAGATTGTGGACTTTGCGTATTTCCCGATTTACACCTGATAATTCAAATGATTTGAGTGTAGAGTCGTGTGGCTCTCAATAGCGACTTCTGGTAGAAATGGGCCGTTACCTCTTTCAATATTCGCAAGGTGTAAACATTCATCTGTCACAGAATGACCTCTTGATACTCCTAGCATTAGTTTGATGTAAAAAAAAATCTGTCTTTCATCACTAAAAGTCGAGTTTGACTGCAAAGAAGTCCGTTGTACTTACATTTTTAACATAGGCAGGTTACATCGCATGTCGAGAGAAGGCATATTGAAAGATGTCACCTATGCACGTAACACTGAAAGTGGATGGTGTAAAAACTGTAGTAAAACTACTTGGTGTTCTATAATTGCTACAAGAAATCAAAGCTATCTGGCCAACCTTACGTTTGCTCTAAAATAATAAAGTTTTCTTTAAAATTACCTTCTCTTCTTAATAATTTTGTTCCTTAATTTTCCCTGTAGATATTTAAAATGCTTTATTCCTTAGAATGTTAATGTTCACAACCTCCCTCTTCCCTTCTAAGTTTTTTTTTAAAGTACATGAACACTGTACCCTTAAAAAGCACCAGGCATCTTAAACCTTTATAACACTCACAGTTGAACCTCCCATAAGTCACTTACAGGAGGTGGTTGCTTACCAGGGCTTAGACCATATTGGGTGAAAAGTTTGCCTCACTAGCATATGGTAACTGCAGAGACATACCCCATGCATCAATAACGCAAATGGAACAAGTCTCATGATGATTACAATTTGAATCTTTAATGTCTAAACGTTAGGGGGAACTGACATGAACTAATAAAGATTGGATTGCTAGCCTTGAATTTGACAATACCTTATTATCCCATTTCTGCTATATTATCTGTCAAGGTCATTTACAGGGGGGTAAAAACAAAAGAAAATTTCAAAATTTTAGCTCTAAAAGTGGTTGTGGTCACTTATGAGAGGTGGTCACTTACAAGCGTTTCCAAATATAGTGATTTGACTTGGTTGCTTACGAGAGGTGGTCACAACCAGAGGTTCAACTGTATTACAGTTGTTATTGACAGAGTCTTGTAGTGACCTCTGATCTGTAGTTTGGACCCCCTGTAAGCAAACACCAGTTTGGCATAATAATAATTATTATATAAAATGTGAAAACTGCAAAAGTACAAGAACAATATTTAGAATAGATAAAAAACATATTGATAACAGCTTACCTGTATTGCCAGGTGAGCTTCTCTGAGTTTTTCCAACAGCAACATTCGTTTAGTTTCACTCTCATCAAGGGAACTTTTTAGACTCCTTTCATACATCTTTGAAGAATTCTGGTGATGTTCCTTGGAGTTTAACTCCATACTCACAGGGCTAGATTTTACATCAAAAGGACTTTCTAATCCCAAGGCAGCTGAATAATTGGCAGCATTACCATTTCTTGATGCTGTAACACTTTGCACTGCCTCATCACTTTGAGGATTCGTTTTTGATGAGTACCCACTATCAGTAAGGAACATCTGGCTTGTCCTGCTTGCATGCTCATTTGGCCAATGGTTTGATGTCAGACCACAAGTCTTTGGTAAGGTATCTACTGGTAAATTGAGAGTCTTCCTCAGAGTCCTCACTTCTAGGCCTATGCTACTATAGGATTGGCCAAATTCATCCTGCAAAAAAAGGCAGGGTAAACAGTAATGAATTATGCATTACCAACTTACTCAAATGCAGTGCTGCTTTGTATCTATGGCATCGGCAAAACTCACAACCTGACAGAGTGTCGGACAGTAACCTGCCATGGACTAACATCCCATCCAGGTGGGAATAACAAAACCCCTAGCCACTTATTACAGAAACCAGAATTAAGTGCAGAGAACTATGAGCTAGTTGGGCTCAAAAGGCTTTCAGTCTTCTCCTTTTCAGGCGATAACCGGTAAAATTTACCGCCTGTAGCACCACTCATTACTGCCTAAAATCCCTTGGAATTCTTAAAAATTTGACAGGTAAAAGAACAAAAATATAGTTGTTTCATCGACGTAATCGGTAGTTTATCCTTGTAAGAGAATAAATAATCAGATTTAATAGATAAACTGTGCAGGCTATGGTTTGTAAGTACTACAGTGTATCTGTGGCTTTCGAAATTCGAGGCAAGATCTGCAAATTTTTGGCAGGCTTTCCGCCACAATTCCATCATGGCAGACATCATTTCTTTGCACGTGCATCAGTAGTTGTTTATGTTCAGTTTCACAATGAAGCGACAACGAACATTGTTATCATTTCTCTCCGTCAGCAATGGCAAGAAGTCACAAATGGAAACAGTTACATGTAAAGTAATTTTAGATGTTACAAGTACTTTGTTTTGCAAGCAATGTGGGGAAATCAGTTCCATGAACTTCCCACCTAACTATCGGCTTTAGAAAACTGGTGTTGCTAAATTGACCAACATTAACGTGTGCAGATCGAAAACTTCATCTTTGTCACAAAATGCTCCACATTCTGGTCAAAAGTGTTTAAAATCTATTTTCAGACAACGTTTTGAGAGAATCCTTGACAATAAAATCCTTCCAGAATGTGAATGAAAACAATATGCAGCGATTTCGTTTGGCTTTGAGAGACGACTGCTGATTTTGTAGTGACACTTCATGTACATGTAAGCATTGCAAGGATATCCCGGAAGTGGCTTTTGCCTATTTTTCTGTGACTTAATACTCACACAAACTACGTAGCAATGAGGGTAAAACTTGTATCTGTAAAGGTTTAATTTAAGGTCGGCGCTGAAGTTGACAAGAATGTGGGGCAAATTTCAATTCCATGTAATGTACAGAGCAGACCTAGTAAACAAGGCTGCGATTCACCTGATTGCTTTACCGGTTTAAAATGCTCTTTTACCTGTACTGAAAACAAGGGAGAACCCTGGGCTTCACTTTTTTATGTGATTAATTAAGAATACACGTACACTTTAACTCTTCACTGGCACTTAAAATGCAGTGCTTTTGTATTCAGAGAACTATTTTCTGTCAGTTCCAGATTATTTACTTGTAGAATTCTGCTGGATTTAGAATTATTCATTTGCTACTTGCAAAGTAGCCTGTAAGAGCAGATAGGTTTTCCTGCAAATTCAACAGTTTATAAAATTAAACTGTATCTGGTGAGATATATCAGGCTAATCCTACATGCAGTAGTATACAGAATGCAGTATGCAGAATGGGTTTCAATAAGTTTTTTAGCAGGTGGGCATCAGGGCATGACAACCGGACAGAAAAAATGCCAAGCTAAGGGGGTGCAGGGGCATACCCCCCCTCTCCCCAACAAGAAAATTTGGAGCACAAAATCAGTACCATTTAATTGCCTACTGGAGATCATTGTCTAGTTAACTAAAATTTAGTCATATTTTGACACCATTGATCAACTGATAAATCAGTTTTCATAATGTCCTTCTGATCATATAAAAAGACGGTATCACAAAAAATTTATCTTCAGTATTCCATAAATACAGGCTTTGATAGGTTTCTAGCAAAATCAAACTCCCAAGATTTTTTTAATTCTCTTCTTTAGGAGAATGATGAAACCAAGTATGGTATTATTTTCAGTACGAACAGATTATATATTTTTGTTTGCTGTCTATAGCAAAATGAAACTTGAAACTCGAATCAGCGGGGATGAAATTGGTCATGTGCTAGGCAACCAGTAAAAAGCAAACTGATTGAGATCACTACAGATCTAAAATCTTGTCACTTTCCAGGGCCAGTTGGGCCAGGCTGAGAAATAGTTGTATTCTTCCTTCACACTTTATAGACGAAGAGCTGGAAACAGAAAAAAAAGAACATTCCCAAGTATACTGTGTTTTTGAAACTATTTTGCTATTTTCGCTGAACAATTATAGCAACAAACCTCTGCAGTAATTGGATTTCATGGTCAATTTCAGATCATTTACTCTTACGGGGAAATGCGGAAGTTCATATATACAAATGTAATATAATAAATTATGTGAAAAATGGAATCAATTTGTATGTGTTTGCAACTGGTGTGATGTAGAGTAGATGACTCATTCACTCACCACTATGACAGCTACATGTACAGTGTATGAGGCTTTTTGTTCTTTGAGAAGAAACAAACTTAAAATGTAGCCACCCCTTAGAGACTTTCGCACTTGCTATATAAAAAGAATGCAGCATTTTAAAATTTATCCATTATGACACTTTGCTGGCACTTGTCATGGTCTGCGGCTACCAGGAGTTTCATTAACATTTTCAGCAGGATGGCAACTAGTTTAACTTTTCACAGCCAGGCAAAACTTTTGAATTGAAATTCTTTTTAAGAGAAACTTTCCCTTAAATGGTCAAGTCTAAGCAGACAAAATCATCCTCATAGCCAGTTAATTTGCCTGGTGCCCAACCCTTAATGAAAACTCTGGGTTACTCAACGACCTACAAGTTAGGCTGGATCAATTCTAGAGGTCACTTTAAAATTTCTTGACGAAGGATTCAGTGTTAATTTCACCTTTCTTTGACGACCGCTTTGCACTTTTATTAAAATTTTAGCACATGACATGTCTCAAAAAGGTTCAAGAGGGCTTTCACTCAGATCCTTGATATTGTAGCATTTGATCAATTATGTTAGCGAAAAAAACATGAATTATTGATTTGCATAAGATTCCCATCACCGTATATCGTCTTACTCAAGCATTAGATAAACAAATCATCAACAGCTGCCCTTAGCAAACACTGGAAAAAAAAAAAGACGTACATGTAACTTAACCAAAATATCCAGGCGGTTTCTACAGTTTTAGTTAATTAAAGGGAAATTTAAGCTAAGCTTATCCCCGGGCTTATCGAGCGCTGATTAAAATTTAACGTCCAATCTCAAAACAATCAAGCAAAAGGTAGGCTTAGAAGCTTAAATTATAAATGAGCGACTGGTAAATATAAACTTAAGTTAATTGGATCGATTTCTATACACGAGAATACGATGGTCTGTTTTGAAATTATACTAAATAACTAGCATAAACATCAGAGGTTTCAAGGCTGTTTAAAAATAAAGTTGTTTGACACCTGCGGACAAGTGCTTACCTCTAAGTTTGTATCTGTTAGACTTAAAAGATCGACGCCGTTGTTGACAAATGGCGCCTTAGAAGAGGAATACAAGTGATGCACTTTGGTGGGTATTGACGCCGAGAACCTACTGTCCAGTGCATTATTCCTGCTTGATTTAAACAGCTGATCAGGGTTCATTATTGATTCGTACCATTTCCCTTCAGTGTCCTCGTACATCCAAGTTTAGATGATTGCTGTCGTTGCTAAGAGTACAAGCGTCCTCCACAGCGCTATCTGCATCCCGCCGCATTATGCTCCAAGTTCACTGTCCCATAGCGTTTGATTCCTGCACTGCCAAGCAAAGACATAGCGAGGTACAAAGTTGACCCATGTCGCCAGGAAATAAAATCTTCTCCTTGGCTATGCAACGTTTCCAGATCTAGACAAAAGTAAGAGACAAAGGGAAGGCACTTTTTGCGACACTGTTTCCCGGTTAAAGCCGGGAATGGAGCCCCAGATTCTTTTGGTCAGCAAGAATAATAGAATTTGTCTATCTAGTGTATGTAAGCTAACATGGAATGTCTAGAGGGTTGGGGAATAGCTGGATGTTGAATGCTCTTATTCAGAGGCGGATCCAGGGGAGGGGTTGATGGGGTTGCAACCCCCCCTTTGAGCAGCATTTTTTTTTTGGTTATTTTGTTTTATTCTTCCTACAAATAATAGAATAAAATTGTTTTTTACAAAGTTGTTTCACTTCCACCATTAGACTGCTTTTCAAGTTTTGAAAAGATACTAGGCTGATTTAGCAAGAGAACGGGAACGTCACTTGACGACGGCGCGCGTAGTATAAATACCCAAATATGGTTAAATTAGAACAGAATCTAGGTTATTCCGCGCGCCCTGCAGTCGTCATCTGACCATATTTGGTTATTTGTACTGCGCGCGCCGTCGTCAAGTGACGTTCCCGTTCTCTTGCTAAATCAGCCTAATGTACATTTCGCGACTGCTGTGGAGGATATTACTTGCAAGAAGGTCGTATCAGGATCACGTCATCAGACAGGATCAGATATAACAGGCGACATGAACAGGTGAAATTCATTCAAACGTAAACGAGTGGGATTGGGACCAAGCGAATGTTTGAGTATTGTTGAAGTGTGTTCAACGTTGGACGGAAAATGAAGAAAATAACAGATTTTTATACAAAGAAATCAGGTAAGTTCGTGGTTCAGAACAAAGAAATATTAGACCTTGCTGAGAAACTGGGAATCGTTGAAGCTATTCTCAGAAAGACAAGCATACAGAGGAATCGCTCAAACATTCCCAGTTCTAGTCCAATTGATCATTACAAAAAATCTGTGGCTATTCCCATTCTTGATTCCCTAATTAGTCAAATGCAAGACCGATTTTCTGACGAGGATCGCCACGCCCGTCACTTGCTTTATCTAGTACCCTCAATCCTCGTTAAAAACACCCTGGAGCTATCTGAGGCAACAGAAGGCATGCTGTTCTGGGAGAATGACCATCCATTTCCCAAATCCCTTGGGAATGAGCTGCGAAGATGGCAAACGATGTGGCAGTCAGCAGAGAAGGAACTTCCAAGCAATCTTCTATTAGCACTTGGCGCGTGTGACGAGGATGCTTTTCCAAACATCCATCGTCTTCTGCTCATTGCGTGAACCCTACCAATCAGTAGTGCGGAAGCTGAGCGGTCCTTTTCGCTCATGAAACAGATCAAAACCTGCACCAGATCAACGATGTCTGAAGAGCGCTTTTCAGATCTCGCTGTTATTGCTATGCATTACCCTGAGAGATTCGGGGTAGACGAGATATGCGAGGCCTTTGTAAAAGCTCATCCTAGAAGACTATTTCAGGCTACGTTGTTTGATTAATGAGGTATGTAGAGAAACGACAAATAACTATTGATGATACTGCTGTCCCTTTCAATCATGCATTATTATTTTTGGGTTCCTGGCTGAGAAATAAGATAAATTCCAGATTCTATATCATGCCTTCACAACTCTTTTGAAGTCTCGGGAATGCTGCAAAAGGCGTTTTAGAGGGAAAAATAGGAAACATGATTTTTTGGGGGGGAGGGGCATGGCTCCGGACCCCTTAAGAGCTCGTGCCAGAGGTACGGGGCCGTAACTCGCCTTCCACACCATTGGCGTTAAAGGTTACTACAATAGTGTACAACCGCCCCCTTTCAGAAATTCCTGGATCCGCCCCTGTTATCTGTTATCATCATGGCATTCATCTATGAAGTACATGTTAAATTTAAGTTTTCTATCACAGTTAAGTTTTGATTTTGATTCTATGATGTTCGTTTTCCTCTGGTCAGTTAACTTTTGAGAACTTTTTTAAGTTTATCCAAGTCAATAAATTATTACCTTGACTAGGGATAAATTGAGAAAAAGGTAACTAACTCGAAGACAAGAAATCACATATACTTAAAATAATAATAAACAAAATAACTGAGATCAAACTACAACATAATCTGATCCCTGGCCCTAACCTCGACCCCGTTTGACTCAGAAGGCCGCGGGGATCTGAGGACAAAATGCTCTCCCTACCATACACAGTGACTTTTTTGTTGCCTTTCCAAAGGTGCGAGGCTCATCTATTTCTTACTTCATCGTGAGCAGCTTTTGCGAGAGAATAGCTGTCCTTCATTTTACTTTCTGAGACAAGAAACAGCCTAAAATGGTAGACATGCATCGTTGTGTGATGGAAAACTAACGATTCTTTCCTTGGAAGGATTAAAATATCAAGCTGACTTCTCATCCAACGAATGTCATCTTTGACCAGACTGCTGAAATCACCAAGAGAACTAGTTCACTTTTTGGTAAAAACACAGCCATGAACTGTATACTTGTTTGAGTTGGTTCAGTCACTATGCCCACTTCTGTACGAATTGGCGAGGAGCAACTCAACCATTTGGCTTCACTAGCAAGACTTGACTACTCAATGAGCGGTCGTGTGTTTATGAAAAACCACGAAAACGCTGGAAAATGGCTGCAGCGCTGGGTTGCTCTGTACCAAAATTTTCTATTTTACTTTGAGAGTGAGGATTCAGCAAAACTTTCTGGAGTTATTTATTTGGAGCATTGCATCTGTGAGCGATTGTGTCTGACCAATCTGAAGGAGAGTGAAAACCAGGTAAGCTTTGTGAGCCCAAGGCATATTTCGAGATTTTGCATTTTCTGCTTCACTTCCTCGACACAAAAGATATTTCATTTTTACTGTTCCCCCATTTGTGAACGGTCTTTTTTCTTGTTCTCGATTTGTTTTTATTACAGAACCCTTTCATAATATTTTTGGCCTTAAAATAAAAATAAAAAAACTCATAAATTAAAATAAAACCTCTTGAAAGAGTGCCGAAGTGGTTTTCACCTTGCTTCAAAGTTAGCTTTTGCATGATCAGCTGACACCTTAATCACGAGTTGAGGAAAGACTTATTTCAGCAATTTTTGTACGCTATCTAAATATTTCCCTTCAAACCCGTTTTTAATATTACAGGAAATACAGAATTCAAGTATTGTGTGGGCGATGCATGTGATATGATGCGCACTTTTAGCTCCTGGCTAAATTTGTCAACATAATACAGATCAGCACACGAAATCAATTTAATAACAACTCTGCCATGAATATATTTATCTTTTGTGTCGTTCAGCTTGGTCGATCTTCATTTTACATTGAGTACCTAAGTTTTTCCCATTACTGCTTGTTTTATTTTATCCAAAGTCTTTTTCGAAACATTTTGCACACAAGAACGGTTTGACTAATTCTTTATTGACATTCGCAAATGGCTTCAAAACAAGAAGAGAGATAATTGCAATCGATTATTTATTATTCATACATAAAATGAACAAATATGCTTTTCGTCTCACTGTGAGGCCTTTGAGGTTGAATATATTTTGTTTTGGTTGCAGTGTGGTCTAAAAATTTGAATAAGAATCTAATGTGATGAACAGAGTCGATGTTTTTGGGAAGGAAATTTATTTGCAGAACCAATCGGCGAATTTCATAGGTTAATTATATAATCTCGCATTACTTTTTAGTTGTTTTTCAAGTCATGACTATAAGTTTCTTTTACCTGCCATGAAGCACATGTAGCACAATTGTGTAACTTTTTGCCAAATTGTTGATCTTCTTTTTACTGCTTAATAAGGCTGGCCAAAAAGTAGTTACCTGCAAGCAATTTAATTTGGTTGAGAACTGATAATGTCAAACCGTATGAGACGTTTTAGAATTTAACAACCATTGGTATTTACGTCTTGATCAGAACTTTGTATTTCAGTCTATATCATAGCTTGAGTGGGGTGTTTAGGCAAGCCTATATTCATTCATTCATTTATTCTGTTTATTTGCCTTTTTACTTAATATACAGTATTTATAAATGTTTTAATGTGAGGCAAGGTGACCTCTAGAAACCATCAGGTACTGGATTATCCAATTTCAATTATTGTCAGTTCAAATGATTATCAAGAGGATATTGTTACATAATTTAACAAAATTATCCCAGCTTGCACTTCACAAAATCTACAGACACCAGTATGGATGACTCGTGTAATGGCATAAGAGCATGAGCATTAATTCAAATTTAAGATCGTAGTTAAATTAATTTGACAATGACTTAAGAGCAGCTTCGCCTAAATATCAACTAGACTTGGAAATAGCGAAAATATCGAATTTCTTCCAACTCGCCCAGAATGAAGCCCTACGGGCACTAGTTACAAAAATATTGTTTTAAGGTTACAGTATACCTTCGGGTCGGGAATTTTCTTCAAATTTGGATTTTTGGGTCAAAGTAGTGGTCGAAGAACGATCTCATATTTCCGAAAAAAATTTTTGAAAAAGGCTAAATATTGGCGGAGAAATGGCGATTTTACGTTTACGTCGGAAGTAAAAGTTTACCTCTTGATTGACAGCCCTATGGCGCGTATGCAATCAACCGAGACGATTTTCGCGGGAATTACCTGTATGGATGTCACGAATTGACTACTCAGTCGATCAGCATTGTTGTTCTGACTACCCAGCATTTTTGGTATTAGGTGTAACTCTACTAAGTTATAAGTAAACATAGACCACGTTAAAAACATGGACCAGTTCGAAAAAGCGAAAACAGCAAAGAACGAATGAAAATACATCAATGAGTGAAGAAGCGAAAGTTCGCCACGCGAATGAAGCTATAGCTATCGTATAAGGCGGGCAAAATATTCATGGTAAGAGAAAAGAAAGGTTCTGTAAAAATTTCGGAACTTGACAGCAATAACAGGGATGTTGACAGAGACTCTTCTGATGAGTCCGATATCGACGAATCGTCAGACTCATTGAGACCATTTGAAATATCATCCATGAACAGTTGACCACACACAGTTGCTTCCCGCGCTTTCCTTTGTTTGTTTTCTTCGTTCAGCCACTCTGGCATTTGTATCCTTTTTAGTCTTCCCCATTTTGCCAGACCAACTTCAAGAAAAACCGAGCTACAGAAAATCTCTCTGCCTTTGGCGCCTTGAGTGCATTGCGAAACACAAGGGTTTTTTAGAGATTCGCACGTAAATTCCACTAGGAGGTTAACGGTAGTAAACTTTCCCTACACTGATTGGCTCCGTTTTCGGAGAACCAGTTGAAGGCGTTTGTGGGTGGAGTTTGTTTGCGAAGCAGAAGATTTTTCTTAGCGCTGTTTTCTGGAATAAATTTTCTCACTTGAAGCAGACACTTTAAAGAGTTATAACTCAAAGAGAATTTGTTCAATAGCCCTCAAATTTGGACAGTAGCTAGTTTAACAAATAAAGTACAAAAGTGTGTCTGGGAATTGTTAATTTCGAAATGCTTTTTCTTCGAGAGCGATTTTTGTACGATCACCCCATATTTTTTTAATCCTATTTCAAAAATGTTCTGTAACTTTTTACTATGCCAAAATGCAGAAGGATGTCAGATGTCAGAAGGATGTTATTTTCATTGTGAAACCAGTCTAGAACATCATGGACCAAAATAAAGACTTACTGGAATGGTGGCACTTGGCAATAAATGTGTGAAAACCTATCAAATCACTCTGGTTTATATTGCTTTCAAATGCTATGTATTGTTCGCACTTATCAATGTTTGCATTCCCTGGTATTCTTACTAATACAAAAGCACCGTGCAAAGAAAGTCCTTTCCAATGAGGCTAGTGAATTTTGCACTTGGGCTTGTGGATAATTGTGTCTTGTGCTTTCCTGACAGGCACCTGAAGATTTTTGGGAAATAATTTTTTTGGGAAATTAAAGGCACTATAGGAGATTAAATTATTGTATCAGTGTAATTAAATTAGTTAAACATACTAATGAGGAATTTGGGGGGCAAGTAAGAACTCTTTCAGGCTAGTTAAGAGCCCATTAACTGATTCATGCGTACGCTTGCAGGGAAAATGTCGCTTCCAGTTACTTGTGTCAGCCCAAGCACAGAAAATTTAAACAATTCAACAACTTACAAATTTGGTACATTTTAAATGTTTTTTCTTTTCTTTTCTAAGAGAAAAACAGAAAAACAAGCACAAAATAAAAATAAAAATAAAAATCCTCTCTGTGTGGCTTTTGTGTGCTTTGTTTGATCCTATCGGCCTGGTAGTGTAAACTCTACAGCTCTGATAGGGTAACTACCAATAGATATCGCAGGCACTTCCGGTTTCCTTAAATACTATTTATAAGGAAATGTGGTTTTTAGTTAAATCCATCTTTTTTCAACGAGTTACAGTTAAGCCAACATTGGAAACAAAGCTATGCATTCCTTTTGTAAAAACACACTTTTTTTTTTTAGAAAATTATGAATTTTTCAATATTTTGAAATTCTCTCAAAATCTTACCTTTTAGAAATGAAACAAAATCTATGCATAGCATAATAAAGATTAAAGCTTGGGAGCCTTTACATTTTTTCAGAATTATTAGTCACATGACCATGGTTGTTGCCTGATGATGTCATCACTGGTGTTACGGACCATGAAAAAGTTGAGACACATGAAATAACTCTGAACTAACTGAAAATGACAAGGTTATATGAGAATGAATTTTCCTTAGCAACGGCTTAGAAAGATCAGTTAATGGGCCCTAAGATCATAGTTACAGCTTGTCTGAAGGGCAAGCCCATAAATTGTTTTTCTTTGTAACCTGTATGGAAGTTTCTTTTGTCAAACAGTGTTAAATATGAAGGTGAATTAATCAACATGACATGAGCGTGGGACAAAGAAAAATTCTGAGTCCCCGACAGGAATCGAATCCATGACCTCCTGAACACTGGGCAGGCGCTCTATCCACTGAGCTACGAGAACTCAGGGAGAGCATTTCATATATGACAGGTGTCCTGCATACTACTAGGATCAACGCTATCGAAGTCATCATGAGTAGTGATAAGTTAATAAAGATGGTGAATTTTAAGCTCGGTAATGAAATGTGAAGGTGAATTAATCAACATGACACGAGCGATTTGATTCCTGTCAGGGACTTTGAATTTTTCTTTGTCCCACACTCGTGTCATGTTGATTAATTTACCTTCACATTTCATTACCGAACTTAAAATTCACCATCTTTATTAACCGATCACTACTCACGATAACTTTCATAGCGTTGATCCTAGCAGTATGCAGGACACCTGTCATATATGAACTCAGTTAAATGACCTTGCTCTCCCTGAGTTATCTTAGCTCAGTGGATAAAGTGCCCGCCCAGTGTTCGGGAGGTCATGGGTTTGATTCCTGTCGGGGACTCAGAATTTTTCTTTGTTCCACACTCGTGTCATGTTGATTAATTCACCTTCATATTTCATTACCGAGCTTAAAATTCAGCGTTAAATACCTTCTACAAAGCTGTACAAAGCAATTAACTGATCAGAAGATCAGCTTGTGTTTAGAATGAAAGTTATCTCACTGGTCCTTGATATACTGCATTCATATCATGTTATTTTATTCAAATTTTTGCAAAAATATGCAGCTTGATTTTGGGTCACAATAGCAGTGATAAAACTGACAATTATTTTTCTTTTTAATTCAAGAATTGTTTTAGTATCAGTGTACCAACTGGGGATGGACATCAACAGTTCATACTAAGAGCAAACAGTAATCAGGAGTGCACAGCATGGATTGAAGCTATCATGAAATCCAGGTAACTTAACTAATATGTGTTATCAATCTAAATTATATGTATTCATGGAGGTGGTCTAAACAATTGCCCTCGCATGCTTTAGCAAGAATTTTATGCCTGATAGTGCCATTCTCCACATACAAATATATAGCTGAGAACTGTCAGAAAATTATACTTAACAATATTTTTTCCCTTTTCCACTCTTCTTCTTCAAATATTTTTTATTGTGTTGATCTTTCATTATTGTGGAGCTGCGACGATCCATGTGAATTGAATCTGACCCAGTGTTTGCACAATGTATATAGATAGCCTTCTTTTAGAAAGTAATTTGAAAGCGTATGTCAGGTACCTAGCTGGAGACCGAAATCATACATATTCTAAGTGATTTCCTGAGGTGCTCGAGTATCTAGGGGGTCCAGAGGCAGGCCCTTCTTCCAGAAAAAATGATTGAAAGTTTTATGCTGGGGTAGAGTACTATTCTATGTTGTCATTACCAATGCCACCTGTTCAGGTAAATGAGTCCATACTTCTTTAGGCAACTTAGGTATGGTTGGATGTTCTTGCTTGGAAGAATGAAAACTGCTGTACACATTTACTTTGACACATAATCATATAATATAGGTCAGCACAGGCTTTTTGCCAGAATTTGAAACCTGCCCATCCAAAATGTGCTAAAGGGCCTGCTCAAATGGGTAATTTATAAGGCAACATATGAAAAATTATAAAACTGTCAATTTTCTTCAGAAAGTGGCCGTCAACAGGACACCTGGACAACCATCTGGCTAAAAGCCTAGGTCTGCATAGTTTACAAACAAGTGAAACTTCCAAGTCTGCAGAGTAATTATGTCATTTGATACTTGTCCAAGTTGTCCATGGTAACAAAAGAAGAACAATAAAAAATATATTAGTTTGGGACCACATGAAGTGTCAGTAGTTCCGTAATAGTGGGAGTCCTTAATAGATGAGGGAGTTGTTCCCACACATGACTTTGTAGTTTCAGCCAGGGATGTACTGCTTCTGTCCATTATAGTGAGGTGTCCATTATAGTGAGGTGTCCATTATAGTGAGGTGTCCATTATAGTGAGGTGTCCATTATAGCAAAGTGTCTGCAAGGTGAGAGTTGACTGTACACTGAAGAGTGTAAAGGGGTACTCTGACACAACTGGGGAAGTATCTCTGAGATGCCATCAACACACACCCAATGCCCTGTTGCAGCTCAATGTAAAAGAAATTTTACTCAATGTATCATTTTACATATTAAGACAATATTTTACGGTAGCATTATTTTGTGGTTTTGGTATAGTTTTGCTGAGTTACAATCAGAGAAGGAAGAGCTGGAAAAGAAGTACATCCATGTGCTGCAGATTCTGGAGAGCGAGAAGACTGCTAAATGGCAGTTGCTTCAACAGTGTGAGGAGCAGGCAGCATTAGTGTCAAGCCTAAAAACTGAGGTACACCATTTGAACTTAATGTTTCTATAAACTGACCCATGTCAGGTAAGGGATGGTGACTCAAATACAGCTGCTTGTTGAAGAACTGGTGTGAAGCTAAGAAATCAACAGTGATAAGCTGTAGTACTAACAAAAGCCATCAGTGAAAAAAATAAGATTGTAACAATAACATTGCAGTGTACTGAATGGCCAAATGAATATCAATTATTTTGTTTGTGAATCACATGCTGAAACTTTTGTCCTTAAGTTCTTGTGAGCTTATGCACATGTCTTGTAAAGACATGTGCAGTCTGTTCTGTAGTGAACGATGGTGGTAAGCAGATAGATTATGGGGACACAGAACTTGGTGTTGTTTCGTAATTTGCAAATAATATTATTGTCACCACATTTGAAACACTACACTTTTCTATATCCAGTTGGCAGCATGTCAAGTACATGGTGATTCATCATCAGATTTTTTTATTGCATTGTGATGCTCAGTTTTAACCAGAACTGGCTGGAACTTGTTTAAGGTTACTTCCCACCTTCACGGGTGTCCTTTGGGAAAAAATTCATACGCCCGCCAGTTTCAATGAAACCCCCAACAAACTATATATCAGAAGAAAGCTTAGTACTTAAATGTACTTTACTATAAAAATAAAATTTAAGTGAGTTTTTCTTTTTAAAAGTGTCAGGAGCCAGTAAGGCGTGAAAGGACCTAAAGGTTCTTTCTAAGGAATTTATTGGGTATCGGATGCTGCCACACGAGCAAAATGGCTGCACAGTCTTATTTACAAGGCATCAGTCAACAAAAGTGTTTTGGACTTTTTTGATATTCTGATTGGTTGTCTAGATATTGGCATCTAAAGTTGGAGTAGCTAAAAATGTGCAAGACGTGTTGCATAAATGGACTCCACAGGATAAATATGTTTAATAAACATCCAAATTTCTCGACACCCTTTCATTTGTCATTATCCCTGGAATGTTCTGGCAAAATTTCATGGAAATCTGTCAAATCTGCATACCCTATAAATTCGCTCAAAGTGGATGTATTCCTCCAGAAATAGCATGCAAGATTTTAGCTCATAAAGGTTTGTGAACAACTCGTGCCATGCCAGGAGATTATCTCGCCTTATGAAACTGCAAACCAACGGAACGACAGGACCTCCTAGCATCAATGACAATGGATCAGGATTTCCTGGGAAAAGCATCACACTGCAACACGTTTTCTATCTCACTGTCACATTGAAGAGAAAGAGACTAAAACAGGCAAAGTAGCCAAAGACAAAAGAACAAATGCGTGATATAAACAATATCAAATAACATGATATACGAGCTCCAAGATAAGCGTTTGCTGCCAAAATTCCCCCCGGCAGAACCATCCGTTCAAGTGATTATGACACCTTTCTGGTTTATTAACATTATTTGAAAATATGTTTTTTTCTAATTAATGTAACTGTTCCTTTCAAAATAATCTAATCGTGACTTGTTGTTTGGTTATCACGCGAATTACTAATTAAAACAAACAATGCCCCAAGTTGGCGTTAATGGGGGAGCACTGCCTTGCGTTAGGTAAGCCTGTGCGACTTCCGGAGATTGCGTGAAACAAGAACCTCACTTATCTCCCCAGCACTACGAGCTGACTGCAAGACAGCACGTGCTGGATCGGACAAGAGTATTGGTAGCGGGCGATATTCATAGGCAACGTAGCCAAGACGCTTGGGGGAAGTCGCTGCGCAGACTTAACCGCCACCAATGCATGCGAGGCAATGCATCCCCCCAAGCAAATACGAAAAAACAAAACAAAAGAGTTAGATCGGTGAGAAATCCCCCGAAACATTAGCCATCCTGGGGGCGACCGACTCTAATGTAGATTGAGGAGTTCTAATATAAAGCTGGTAGCAATCCGAGGACCAGCGACCTAGAACTTTAATAAGCCAGTCCGGCAAGCCAGCGGCGGCTGCGACTGACGCCGCACCTATGCGAAAGCTATGGCCTTTAAGACACTGATAAGGGAGGCCGGCAACTCTAGAACTGTCCTTAAGGAGGTTCGACACCACACCCCGGGTAAGATAGCGACCTGACTGGAAGTAAAACAATGGCCCCTGTTTTGGCCTAGCTAGAAGAAAGTACTTTTGCATGGCCGCAACCGCGCAAAGGGGTGACGAGGTACCGGCTATGGTGAGGAACTGCCCTTGCCTAGATATGTCAGTTTTTGACGACTTGAGATGTACCGTCATACGCTGCGGGCTTGCCAGGTTGGGATGAAATGCTATGCAATCAGTACAAAGATCAAAGTGTTGGTTAAATTGACGAACCCCTGCGTATGTAAACTCGCTGCAACGGAGAAAGGCGAAAAACGCCAAATTAAAAGCGGCCCATATCATAGAAAAATCTCGCGGACTAAGCCATGACCGCAAGACTGGACAAATAGCTAAAAGCACCCGAGGAGTTACTGGTTGGCGACGGATGCGCTGGTCTCCCTGGTAGCGAAGAATGCCACGCAGGACTTTCTGGAGAAGGAGCTTACCCTTAAGGGGGTCGTTAAACCCTGCCGTAATGTGAAGATTACGAACGGCCGCTAGGTAGAGTTTAATAGTGCTATGACGCACTGTTCTAGCTAGATAGGATGCAAAATAAACCAGTGTCCCTTCGGAGGCAGGTAATACGTCCCCGTCTGGGCCTAGGAGGCGATTCATCAGGCAAAATTCTAGGAAGCGCTTTTCCCCACAGCTGTAAGCTCGATTTGTGTTCTTGGCAAGACCCCAGGTGGCATACGTTAGGACTTCCTCCCTCAAAGGGTCATTAGTGAAGGCGGGATGATACAAGGACTCTGGTCGGCGTCGGGAGCGAGGGCCCGGAAGCGCTGCATCTGAAAGCGGGAGAGTGCATCAGCGATCTCATTTGAAACCCCAGGGACATGGCGAGCCCGGACTACAAAGTTGTGCTGCATAGAAAGGAGCACGAGCCGCCTGACCAAGTCCATGATGCGTGGTACTTTGGAATGCCCAGAATTTATAATAGACACGACCGATATATTGTCACACCAGAATTGAAGGCGTTTCCCGGCAAGAGAGGGGTGCCACATGGCGCAAGCGACAACGATGGGAAAGAGTTCTTGCCATTCGATACTTATTCCCCGTTTTTGGTTCAAAAGCATGTGGGGAGGCCAGCGACCCTGAAACCACCTTCCCTGGAAATAGCCACCGAAGCCTATAGAGCCCGCGGCATCGGTGTAGAGCTCTAGATTCTGAACTGGGGTATGGGAAGACTCTAGAAAAAAGGAACGCCCGTTCCAGTTTAAGAGAAAAACTTTCCACATTTCCAGATCCTTAAAGAACTCCTTATTAAGCCGTATGTGGTGAAAGCGGCTTGGGACCCCCCTGGTCAAATTAATTGCCCGCTGAAGGAAGGTTCTCCCGGGCACCACCACCTTGCATGCAAACTGAAGAGTCCCAATGAGGGATTGTAACTCGACCAGGCGTACTGAGCGACGTATTTTGAAAGAATTCAACAGTTCATTAATCCTGGAGAGTTTATCCTGTGGTAAGCGGGCCTCCATGCGGATGCTGTCTAAAACAATTCCCATGAACTCAATCTCCTGAGAGGGGCCTATTGTCTTGGACGCTACGACAGGGGCCTTGAGGGACATGAACACCCGTAGCAGAGTGCTAAGGCTAGATAAACATGCCAATTTAGACCGTTCGGCAATGAAGAAGTCGTCCAGGATGTGAATAACATGCTGGAGGCCATAGTTACTTTTAAGGATCCATTCAAGCCCGTCCGACAGCTGATTGAAAAGGAACGGGGCGCTTCGAAGCCCAAAGGGTAAGTACATGTCTACATAGTATTGGGATTGCCAGTGGATACCCAGCAAGCTCCAGTCCTCCGGATGAATTGGTATCAGGCGGAAGGCTGATTTAAGATCAGTCTTGGCCATGAAGGCTCCCCTTCCCAGGGACTGGAGAATATGGATGGCATCGTCGACCCGGACATAACTAAGGGAATAGGGGTCCTTTGGAATGTAATCGTTAATGCTATCGCCCTGGGGGTAGGAGAGGTGGTAGATAGTGCGCCAGTCAGTTGAATGTTTTTTGGGAACCACGCCCACCGGGTGACACTGAAACTTGGGCAGGGGCGGGGAGTGGTAGGGACCCGCTACCCTCCCAAGAGCTACTTCCTTTTGCAGATTCAAGGAAACTACATCCGGGTGCTGTACTGCCGAAATAAGGTTAGGGGAGACCCGGTCTGAACGCGGCCCGGAGTAACCAATGCGAGCGCCCTCCTTAAGCGTACTTAGCAAATTAAAAACAAAATTACGATCAGGATGATTAGTTAACTCTAATTCTAAGCGAGAAATGACAATAGGGGAGGATACTAGTGGCTTCTGCTGGCTCCGTTGCTGCTCTACTTTACTTCTTGCTACGCTCGCTGGGCTTCGTGGTCTTGCTAGTGGGGCTGGACTGTTGCCTGGTGCAGTCTGGGGCGATGTGGTCACTGGAGTAGCAGCGGCGACACACGTGCGGGTAGCTGCAGTTGCGGCGCCGGCAACCGGAGGACTTGTTGAAGTCGAAGCACACGGTTTGGGAACGACGCGGTTTTCTGTTGAGTTCAGCAGAAGGACAGACATCCTCAGCGTGATAAGGGCTGGAGCAAACGTTGCAGTGGGGCTTAGCCAGGCCCGCGAAAGTCACCGTCCAGAGTTCGAGGTCGACCTTATCCCAGCTTAGGGATAAGTCGTACGCCGCACGGCGACGGAATTGCTGGTCGTACGATAGCCAGGCCAAGCCCTTAAATTTGGCAACCGCTCTGCTAATAATTTGCTGATATTTAATCAGCTCGAGTGCCCTACGCGGGTAGGCGGTGACGAGGACGATCATATACACCATGAACGCGTCGAGCCACTTTTGAAACGTATCGACAACTGGTTTTTTCCTTCTAACCATGGTGACAGGGGAACCCATAGGGCCTGGGGACGGGTCGTCCAAGCGGAGCTGGATTTCAGGGGTCTGGGATTGATATTGATTGTCTGGCAAAAGCAAGGCAAAGTCAATGTACTCACCCCTGAGTATCTTGTCCTCCAAGCTTTTATCTACTGGCCTCGAGAGACCCAGAGGAGAAGCCATGCCAGGAGTGAATGGGCTTGGAGTTGTTGCAGGGGGTGTACGGAACGCGGAGAATGCAGAGTGTACCGATTGTGTCACGATCGCTTCGATCGCTGAACGCTGGACGGGACTGAAGCCGGTGTCCTGTTGGGAACTTGGTACAATTGGGATGTCCGGCTCGGGATCGGACTCCAACATCTCCTCGATCGAGGACAAGGAGGCTCTGTCCGACAGGGCGCTGTCTTCCTGCTCGTGCTCGAGGCTTGATGGCACATTTCGCCTGCGTAGAAGGTTTACAGCTTCGTCAGATGGTTGCGACTCGATGGCGGTCCTTTTCGCTGAGCGCCCACGCCGAGCTTTGGGCTGAGACAGACGTTTTTGTGGCTTTCGCCGTGGTGCAGCCGCGTTACCCTGCGTAGCCCGCTTGAGACGGCTAAGTAGGTGTCCTTTAGAGCCCGTGATTGGAAGATTGAGGGCTTGTAAACGGAGTTTGAGGACTTCGCTGGAAAGCTTTGAGAGATCCTCTCCCGGGTTTGTGTTCAAAGCACGGCGTGAGCGGTGAGCCATGAAAAACAAATTTTTAACAATAGTATAGCAAGTGCTAACTGCGCTGTACAACAGAACACCAAAGTGAACTCTGAACAGTTTGTTTGAGCTTTTATAGCTAGACGCTTGTCTGCTGGGAAGGCCAGTAGAAAGAGCTGTACTACCGGACAGCTTAGCATTACACGTGTATACTCTTAGCCATGAATAGTGCTTTAATATTTTTGGCCAATGCTATCGATCGTTATAATATGCTAGAGGTAACAAAGCCATAATGTTTGAGCTAGAATACAATGTATCTCAGAGTCTGCTTGGCCTTGGGAGCTTGCCTACACAATAGCTTAATTGAAAACAACACCGCCATGAAAGGCTTACTGATTACGAGCGTCACGTTCCATTAACTATATTTTACTGACGTGACAGTAAAATTGCATATAATTTGGCCCCTTTTGAGATTTTCAATATTTTTGTTTTGTAAAGTTAAGATAAAATGACTGACTTAAATTTTGTCAAATAAAAGAAAAACAATTTTTCTGTGCCGTTGAAGGTGGGAAGTAACTTTCAACTTGCAACTGAAGATACATGTACTTTCACTCACTCTCAGTCTTTCTCTGACTCCATGTTGACATATTTGTGAAAACTAAACTGGTCAGTAAATTAGTAATTCACTGAACACTTCAAATTACATTGTAGATGTTTTCCCACTTTTCTTGCTCTCATTGGCCAATGGTACTTCACTTGAACCAGTTGAAACAGAAATAATAAATAGCTATCAAAACGTTTACAGAGATCAGAGCAAGCTTGCTTTCACTTGCCTCATTCAGCTCATGCCACTCACCCAGCCATTCTTGCTTCATTGTCCACTGTCTTCTTGTGGCATAACTTTTGTGTATAACCCAAACATGAACTTGTTTGCAGGCTATGTTGCACATTACAATAAAATATTGGCTTATGCTTTGCATATATGTTACTAACAAGGCACATGCAAATTACTTCAAATGTTATTTATATATACTAGTGGGTTTTCTTGTTTGTGATAATGTACTATTTATAGCAATAATGTCAGTGTGGGGGTCATTGTTTTATTTTCTTGCTTTGAATCTGACTTGTAGTGGACGAAGTGTCATTGTGCAAATACTTAATTGAAAACCTTTATCTGTACAGGTTGCAAGTCTTCGAAAGCAGAAGACAGTTGAGGCACAAGAGGAAGAAAGTGAGGAAATAAAACATATTAAAAAGGTAATCAATCTACTTACATGTACTCTATATGTGGTTTTAAATGCACTGTCCCTTAAACAAGTATAATTTTATGAACCTATAACATTTCAGCCCAGTAGCAAAAAGATTAGTTCTTAAATCCTAATCCAAGATTCAAGGGTGAAACATTCCATGTATCATTGCATGTAACACAATTACTGCTCCTGATTCGACATTGTACTTAGGACATCATGCTTCATGTACCTTGCAATAATTATTGTTACATGCAGCATTTTCAGGGTGGTTATAGAGCAACGTAGAAATTTGGTACAAATTCCATGCAATGATACACTCAACTGTATGTCCAGATCTTTTAACTCTACAGAATTTATTCATAAAACCTTTCTTTGCAACTATAAATTAAAACCTTTTTCAAGTTTGTTTGTGTTTGTTTTGTGGTACATTATAACTACAGGTGTTAAAGCTACTAAGTGAAGTCAAATCAAATTTTGGACTAGAATGAAATCACAAATTTGATAAAATCTAAATAAATATGAATAATCATAGTACCAACATTGTAGCAGCTATTTCTGCCGAGGCTAACAAAGTAACAAAGATCAACTTATTTGCCAGTAAAAAATAAAGCATGATAACTTGATAAACAATAATAGAAGTCACTTGTTAACAGGTTCAAAGTCTCATTCGAGGCTGGCTTTGTCGTCGCCGCTGGCACAGTATAGTGCAAAATTACATCCGGTCACCTCATGCAGAGAGCATGCGTCAGAGGAACTCAATTTGCTTTCAACTGGTGGAAACAGAGAATGAATATGTGCAAAACCTCTCTACACTTGTGTCATGTTTCTACAGGCCTTTTAAAATGGCTGCTAGCTCGAAGAGGCCTCCGTTAAGCCATGAAGAAGTCAATTGTATCTTTCTAAATAGGTATTGTACTAAACCTGAAATTAAATTTTTTCTCAATTTAACTAAATGTCAAACAAGACCAGCCTGAGGTCATAAGAATGTCAAGAAAATACTCTCACATAACTTTATAAATTATAACCCTGTTGAGTCAATACCTTAGATACCAACTGTTAGCTAGAATAACCATCTAAATCTCCTGTACACAAACTAATGGTGGCTGTTACAGCTTTTCCATAAATTAAAGTACAGGTACAATTCGTTAGTCAATAAACTTTTCTGCTGACATATTGTATTATATGCAAAAATTCTGCATTCAAGATCCTCCTTGAAATTAATGCCGTTAAAAGCATTTAGTGTTTAACCCAACACTCCACATTGAAATTCATTTGTGAACCACCTCTATCTTATTATTTAATGAACATAAAATTAATCTTTTGTCTTTGTGATAGTTTTAACAAAATACTGAAATTCTGATGAAATGAAATTCTGGAGATCAATGTTTAACAGTAAATTTATGTAAAAACTTTAAATGGATCCAGCACATATCTTAGTCACTAATTCTAAATCTAATCCTTAACTCCTTTAAAAGATAGCGTAAAATAAAAGCAATAATGTTTTACTAGACAAATTAGTGCTTGCATATGATCAAGTTTATATCTTTATGTATTTTGATTGCAGTGAAACAATTCTTTTCTTGCATCAAATCTTTCTCCAAGGACTTCAAAACCGAATGGAAAGTTGGCCAACCTTGATTTTAGGTGAGCAGTGATTAAATTGAATGAATGGTGCTAAATGTAGCAAGAGGTGTTGACCGTAAACCAAGACTTTTTTCAATGTTGCTGATTCTGATTTTTCTTTCAATCATGTTAGTTGTAGGATCTAAATGATGAGTTTTGTTTATTCTCATCACCTGAAAACGTTTGTTGATATGTTAAGGACGTTCACGCTTATATTGTTTCTGTGCATCCTTACTGCGCACGCAAATTCACACGCCACGTCATGCATGAGCGCGCGCGCTAAGTGATAAAATGAACAATGATAGGGCAGATGGCCATTGCTATAGCTTTTCCTGGATTTAACGATCTTGAACCTTCGGTGACCCCTATTTTTCTTTTGATGGATCCTTCTCTCTACCGATTTTCTACGTTTAGCGAAAAAATGAAGAAAATCTATCGACTAGAAGTTTCAATTTTTTGCAAAATGCGCCATCAAATTCCGTTATTTTTAGCTCTTCGTTTATCTGTGCGAGGGTATCAAATGCCTCTTGAAGGGTTAAGTTTTGTGAAAACGTTGGTAACGTTTGGAATTACTTACACAACAGACCCACTTCTACAAAAAATGACTAAGATCGTTTGTCTCCCCGGGTTGACTCACCTTCGATATTTCGTATACTAGAAACCCCTGTACACCATGCTGAATTACGTGCGCCAATTTTTCAAAATCAGGGTAGTTTTCCACACGCTTTATCTCTGAAACGAAGTCGGTGACCCCCAATTTTTTTTTTTTTCATTTCTGACGCAAGTAACTCATTATCTGACTGTAGTGAAAATTTAAAAAAATCTATCGACTGGAAAATTTTCGCGCGAACGTCCTTAAGGAGAAATTAGACTAGATCTGTGGTCTTAATTAAGAGAAGTGAAGTTTTTTCAACAGTACTTCATGAATGATTTGGCTACTCTACTCAATCCAAGTCGATTTAACAAATACATCTTGTGGAACCACTGAGCCATACGAAAACAGGTTTTGGAACCCATACCAACGAATCTGTCGCTACAACGAACTATTTTTTTGTGCTCCCAGTCACAAATTACTGTGTTGTAAGTTAACACGATACAGCGGAAATTGAATTGAGCCCTACCTGTTTGCAGACTCCCTAGTGGGGTATAGGGCGAAAAAAAGCGACCAACAGAACCAGCTGAGTGCGGTCTGGTGTCTGAAAAAAAAAACAAAAAAACAGTATGGCAACCAAGGCGACTCAAAAGCTGGCATATCATTGTTTTTATCACTCAAGGAGAGAATTAAATACCGGAGAAAAGTTAGGAATATCAAGGATAATAACCCAATGGAGCGAACTGGATACTCTTTTCAACCAGTTAAAGCGGGGTTTTTAAATGCGTCTAACCCAACTTATATGATTATTAATTTTCGTCAGATAGCTGTGGTTCCGCAGGCCCCACAGTGTTATGGCGAAAATTAAATATTAGGACAGATACAAGAAAAGCTTATTTAAAGAGTTTTTTTCACTGCCAAGTTGAGATGGACATTTGATACATAGCCTTGGTGAAGGGCCCTTCAGCAGTTTTTTGATGTCCTCGGCTAGGCTTGATAATACACACTCGCCAATGAGCGTGCCAAAAATTGGACATTTATCATAAAGTAAATGATGAGCGACTTGGCAAACGCATATTGGTTACAATTAGACAGAAGATACGGCGTGTGATGTGGCAATTATTTCCCCTTTGAACAGGTGACTTGTTTGATATGCTGCTGCCAATGTTGAACATTTACCAAGAGTACGTAAGGAATCATCACTATTCCCTACAGGTAAAGAATACAGTTTATTGCTATCTGTACTTATATTAACCGCCTTGGTGCCATCGTGCAGATGGACCATCGCAGAATATCCGCCACAGATGCTTGGCCATCATCTGTGTTATGATTTAATTTGATATTCCTTGGCTATTCTAATTTGTTGGCACTGCCAAACCACCGTTTTAATTTGCCCTCGTTTACTTCCATTACTACGCGAAAGAGAGGAAGAGTTCAAGAAAAGAAAATCCGAGTTCGTCGCTTTAAAGATTCGTTTTGCGTAATATTTTCCGTTCTTAGCTGCTTTGTTACTGTCTTCCGTCAGTCATTTGCATTAATTTCAATTTTCTCGCTGTATAGTCTTCTCTTCAAGGCAAAAAATCACTTTGTTTTTCGTTTCTTTTGTTGAATCACATTTGCACGTTGTGTTTTATCTTTGGATATCGCCTTCATTTTAAATTGATAAACTCTATTTAAAATCAGTTTCAGAGACTAGACAATGCAGCTGATTTACTCCGTCTGCTTTTGTAGTTTTATTATCGGTTAATAACGAGTTTCAAAAAGACATCATGACATGTCTTTTTACAAATAAATATAAAATGATAACAAGGAGCTCGGTAGTCTGCTCCAGGCTCCTGGAACTGACTTCAGCGTTCCACCGCTGATTCGATTTTTACGCCTGGCTGACGTTCACTGAATTGCGTGGAATAGCAGCAATTCTAGCAAACTGGCTCGACTAACTATAACGACGGCTGTAAGGCTTGTTTTTTTCACGGACGAGTTCACCTGAATCACGATCCTCAGAATTAACTGGTCACTCATCAAAATCAATAAATTATGGACAAGGGCCTGGTTTAAGTTGCTTTCAAGAGTCGTGGATTATGTTCCATGCATAGCCCTTTTATCGTATTGCTACCCCTCCTCGATGGGTTGTTATTCTATCGCAAATTGCCCCTCCAGATTTAGACCGATTTAGTTACTACGAGACTCGTATGAGGTTAAAGTGTCTTGCCCAAGACACTAGCTGGCTAGCTTCGAACCCCTCCAGTCCAACGCGATACTGTAACTATTAAGGTCGGTACACGCTAGGGAACATGTTGCGGGACATGAAGCAGCGTTAGTTTTCCTCGTGTGACATTTTCTCGTTGTCGCATCTTTCTACCTCTTCTTTTCTTTATTTTTCCTACAACCGATTTAAAGCGTAATAATTCTTGTAACTACTCGGCTCGTTTAGTTTTTACTATTTTGAGTAGTTTTTTTGCTTATTTAAGTTTAATGTATTCTTTTGCTGTATGATATTCTCTGTATTATGCAAAATAAAATGGTTGTTGTTGTTGTGTACTGCTCTTGCAAACATCCGCTTCGTGTCCACCAGCTTGCGTTCTGTCCCTGCAACATGTGGCAGCGTCCTATGTGTACACAAGAAGGGGCATAGTCACCAGTGTGTACCAACCTTCAACTGTGTCGCCGTCTTTCCCTACTGTGTTAGGACTGAAATACTGTTTTACAAGTGGTGGTTTTAAGTTTTTAATTTTCATTTTGCAGACTTTGGCGGAGTGCAAACAACGGCCAGCATTTAGCCGACTTCTTAAGTTGTATGAAGAAAAAGCAGTGTGTTGTGGACGGACAATAGAGAACTACCTGACGGCTCCAATGCATCGGGTTAGTAGCCAGCAAACCGTACAACACTTTCCAACACTATCGAACGCGTCCAATCCACTAATACCCGCTGCTAGGAACATACAGCATTCTTTGTAACAGAAATTCTTAACTTTATTGAGTTATTTTTTTGTAAAAAAACTACTTCTTAGTCGGCGCGTCGGGCATATTATGGACGGGTCAGTGGATGAGTGAGTGAGTGAGAGATGTATGTATGTCACACCAATCAGATTGGATCTACTATAAACAGCCAATCAAATTTCTTGTTGTAAAGGTAAATGGTATGCGAGAAGATTTTTTGATCCCGATAAAGTTCAGAACGGCCATATTTATTCTTCTATAGAAGAGGAGGAAGTATTCATATATTGGGTTTACTTCGACATTTTCTTTGGGTTAGGGTGAAGATTTTAGTTAAATGAACGAGATGAGCCTTGAGGTTTGAAACAGTTCGTGAGCTAGTAGTATGCAAATGCAACGAGATATTTTTATTTTTAGTTACAAAGGTAACTTGATACTTTTGTTTTTCACAAGGAGTAAATTCAATTGGAGGTCACGAATCGTCGCTTCTAGTTCCTAGGACATGTTTTAGAGGGGACGAGACTTTCGATTTGAAACAGTTCTAACGTTTACTGTAGTAAGTGCGGGTAACAATTGTTTTGTTCTTGTTGCATGCAAATATAACGAGATATTTTTGTTTTCAGTTACAAAGTGTAATTTGACACTCTTGTTTTTCACAAGGGAGTAAATTCAATTAGAGCGGACGAATCGTCACCACTCTTTCCCACGAGATGTTTGCTATCTTTAGTAACAAATGGTAATTTAACACTTTTGTTTTTTATATGGGAGTAAATTCAATTAGAGCTGACAAGTTATCGACTATTGTTTCCAGGATATTAAACAAAAAAGAAGCTTTCATTTCTGGACGGTTTTTACGTCTCTGCGGTAGCACTTTAATAGTTTTATTTAATGACATTCATTTCAGTCCGATATTTTTAAAGGTAAAAAGTATGAAAACTGTTCAAATGTTCTTTGAAGACTGCGCGGCACCAAGTTAAAGTGCAATTTAATTAAATCAGACTTTCAACGTGTCAGAGGTTTTTTTCTCTCTCTTACTATTTTCGGTGAAGTTGTGTTGTGTTGTGTTGTGTTGTGCAAAAAGGTAAACTTACGACTCGTATAAAATGCGAAAAAGTATCTAAATTAACTTGAGTATTTTTGAGGAAGAATTCCTCTTGGTAGTTGAAATGGTTATGTGATCGGTGAGTGAGGGAGTTAGGCACGTGCGCGTGTCACACCAATCACAGTGCGGGTTGTATCAAAGAACGAATCAAATTGCCTGTTAGAAAATAAGATGGTATCTACATTAATCTGGAGACGTGTCAGATTACTGTAGTTTGTTCAGTCAAACATTTTATGGCTTACTGTTTAGCTATCATACCATGACCGATGTAACATCGCAACCAAAAAAGCTTGTCAAATTAACCAAATCATTACTGTACCATGAATGCTCCTATCTCCGACACTTCACGCAAAAAAATAACTCTTGCACGCCTTGCGTGCCTATGTTTTTTATAAGTTATTTTATTGTGCCGTTTTTTATCATGACTTTATTTTCATGTTTACCTGTCGCAGACTGTATTTCGGACAGTCGAACGCTCGTGTTTTAAAACATTGTTCGCTAGAGAGCGTTTCTTTAAAGTTTTCACCATGCATGATTCATCCTGGATGCGATATCTTCAAGGAGACGTATGCTGTTTGGAACTTTTCCTGTTTGGTTTAATTTGCTGCTAAACCGGCTGTACTTTTTATTTTTAATTCGAAGCGCTGCAATCCTAAAACATATCTATCATGTTGTCTACACGTAATTCCTTTGGACATCTTGCCCCTAGAATTCTGCTAATGGCTGATAGTGTATGATAGCTCAGCAAGTAAGATTGCAGCATTTACATTAGTATACTAGTAGAACATTTGAGACGAGCTCTCTATAAAGGCTAACATTTTTTCGTTCCATTTTCTCTTATCAACCCCCCCCTCCCCCCCCCTCCCCCCCCACTCTCAAGGCAGAAAAACGGGACTCCCTCCAACCTTCCCCGATTGGCCGTTGTATCAACATCTGCAGGAATCAATTACTTGAAAACATTAGAAAATCAGAATCAGTTTTGAAGTGTAGTGAAGTTGGGCGTGATCGTATGCTAGCCTTGAGAATGTTACGGCTGCCACTTAACTTGCCAAGGTCTCCCTTCTTCCCGCTCCGCAGGAAGGAGACAAAGCCTGGGAACAAGGAAGAGAGACACAGTTTCACCTTATCAATGAACTGTCACTGAGAAATCGTTTTAATACCATCCACTTACATCCATGTTTTATCAGAAATACTGAATCCGCCGGATCTGAAGATGAATTAATTTTTTACCTCACTGGAATACATACAAGATTTATAACTAAGACAACTCTTCTTGTCAGCTCTAACTGTAGCCATAAGAGACTCTTTTATAGTCGTGCTTTATGGTGCGATTTTTTTCTAGTTTATTCTTAAACTATATTTTATTAGTTACAGTTAGCGTAGTGGCTAGCAATAAGGATCCAGTCCCTTATTTTGATAATGTTAATTAAATGTCCAGTGCAGAATGAATCCGCTAGATAATTAACTCTGATCATCTCAGGGAGCTCTGAAATACTATCCATTTTTTTAAATAAAAGCAAAGTGTGTCTTAGCCCAGTATTGCAAAAGACGTCAGGATGTGAATGCATTGCCTTCCTAACAGATGACGAGATTTACTTTCTTTTAGATGTAAGCTACAGTTGTAGAACCTGCGTTTCGGCTTTCACATTTGTTACATAACTTTTCACTCGTCCTGGTATTGTAAACATTCTGAACATTGTAACACCAAATTGAACGTTTGCGAGATCTGTGGAAAACGTTGACAATTTATACAGCAGTAGAATATTTATTTCAGTTTTACACTTCACCCTGTACTGATATGACTAGCTAACAAGTTCGCAACACGCCTGCGTTTTTCACATTGCTGTCGAAGCGCAATTTATTATGAATTCAGGCAAAGAATATTTTGTTTATTTTAAGTGTTCAAGTGGTGTCAATAGGAAAAGACAACTTGAATAATAAGTTGAACTCAAGCGCTGTCTGTTTTATTGCGCGGCGTGTCCCAAGTTCACGATTTTAGTCAACATTGCTGGTAATCTTTTCGAATTTTTGAATTTATGTGATAATTGCCCAATGGAAATTTCCAAGTCATTTAGAATTTATTAGTGTAAACTTTGCTTACTCTGGGTTTCAAGATGCGCCAGGCTATGAAATACAGGTGATAACAAGAATTTTAATAAAACAACAACAGTTTTGTGTACTCCAAATTTACCTTGCTACGCTTTTGTTCGGTCTTTAATGTTTTTCTCTCGCTGTGTTTAAGGATGTCTGGAACAACTCCGCTGGGAGCCCTATTTTAATATAAAAAGCTATTGGCAAAGGCTTTACAAACATAAAATTGATTTGTTATTCGACGGCGTTGATTCTTTGCACGAGTGTGAACAGTGTTGAGTGAGAGCAAGAGATTCTGAGGTAGGTTATTTCGTCTCTACGATATTGCATGTTATCTGCTAGGTATTAATTCCCACTTGCTATTCGTCTGTTATTGAAAAAGCTCTTGTAACTATCGTGGCCTGCTCAATTTCCCTAGAAACAACAGATGCTGTCTTTGTTAGCAACTCATTAATATTTTATTTCCCTGCTGTATTTAAAATATAACCAGGACAGGCTTAGCTGTCGTATAAAACTTGTACAAATGAAAATGGATATTTAATTTTCACTTTACCGCAGGTTGCAGATTTGGATTATTTGATGCAGTTTTTGTAGCTTGTCTGCTTGTTTATACGCCCCCGTAGTTTTCGTGCACTGGAGCATTCCTTCTTACTATTCAGCATCTAAACAAAGTACACTTTTATGCTCAGTCCATTTTCGCACGGCCATTAGTAATTCTTGTTTTCAGCTTTCTCGCCATTCTCTTTTTAAAAGCATGGTTTTAAAGGAATAAATTCTATTATAACGTCGGTGTGATTAACGAGCGAATTGACTTACTCCCAGATTTAGAGTTGATATTGAAGATCTTGTTGGCCTTTTCGCTTTTTTTCATTTGTGCATTGTTAATATCACGCTCTCCGAGGGTAAATATATTCAAATGTCCAAACCGGCGCTAAACCTGCACGGAAATTGAATTCTTGTCGATGAAATCTTAATTTAACCATTTATTATCACACCGAAATCTTTTTTTAATGGCCAGATTATACGCTTCAAGAAAATGTTGCGTGGTTGCCACGAAATTCAGTCTTCTCTCTCGTTTGGAAGCCGATCGTTGTTGTGTTATTCGATGTTAATTTGGAGCGTTTCGCCGGGTATTTCATTTCAAATTGGCTTCTGAAAACAAGGCGCGAACCCTAAGTGTTCAATTGCGACAATTAAGCATTTGAAGCTTGAGAGGTGTCAGCGGCAGCTTTTATTTTTGCGTTTCCGTGCGATCTTCACACGATAATCCGATGAGGCTTGTATGTACAAGACATCTTGGCTCCCACAGGCAGCGTTATTGCGTTTCTCATCTAGCCTAGCTCCTGTGTAAGTACAAGGGTGTACCAGCATTTTATAACTCAAACTGATTCTGTGTTTCTTAGTCAGCGTAGCATGTACGCCTCATTTGTACATTACATTTCCATTTCTATTCTAAAAATATAGCAAAATTTCATTTTAATTTTTAAAAGTTCACGATATTTACTTAACTTATACTGTTACTGTTGACATCTCAGGCACTTGTAATATTATTGTTTGATCTTGTTTTCGTAGATATTAACATAGTCCTATCGTCATTGCCAGCTACCTCTTGACCTTTTCCTTCGTCAAATATATACAAACGTATATTTACTTCGGTTACGACAGCTCTAAAACATCAATATTCCAACAGGGAGGTTGCATATTTATGAAAATTTGACTTGGTTTCTCTATTAGCGTTTGTGTGTTAGTGTAGGCGGTCACTGGACGGGAAGCAGTTACTGTTCTACTTTTCTATCTCCATTGCCTGCGGCTAAAATGCTTGTTCTGTGTCTTATCAGTAGTGGACAGTAACAAAGTTCGTGTTCCGCTCAACTTTGCTTGCGTGGTGTCCGTATAGTAATCTAATTCAACTAACAGTATGGCGACTTTCACTCGAGTATTTCCGCGAAATTTCCAACTATTCCTTACTATATGTTCTGGGCTAGTAAGTTTATAGTTCTGCTTCAAATATCAGTGTCAAATCATGTGAGGGTGGGTTAAGTTACTTATATGAGACTGTGAAAACTAAGTTATATCAAGAGTTGAACCTACACCCCCCCCCCCTCCCCCCGGGAAGATGCTCTTAAAAGCTCCCCTGAGTGTTAGGATCATCATCATAATTATCATCTGTCTTTTTCGCGCCCTGCCACGCATAAGGCCTCGGGTGTTAGAATGCACAGTAGTACTTCAGAGGAAAGATCTTTCAGGATGTAATTAAGTTTTCACGACATATTTATTGTTTGTATTTTTCACCGGCTCTTAGTCTATTAGGTTAAAATTCTTTTGGTACAAGTATGCTTCTCTGTCAGGATAAGTACACTTCATTTAAGTCGTTTTAGCGTTTGCGTAGTAGAGATTGTAGTAAACAGCCCTGTAAATCTACTGTTGTATTTTGCAAACAAAAATACAATCTTTGTGGTGTGATATTGTCTTTACTACATTCTGTACAATCACTTTATAGTAGCTTGTAGAGCAACAATAAAGTGGTTGTATAAAGTGGTTGTATTCCGCAGCATAGTCATCGATACGTAACGTAGGAAACGAAGAAAAATGCAGACGCTGCAACTATAGAATCGGACCACTCTAATTGAAAGATCTTTATGGACTGTAACTACTCACGTGAAATATTTCCTAACATGCGTTTGAGAGCGTTCAAACTAGATACCCAAGTTATTTTAAATTGAACAAAACCAAATATAAACATCTGTGTTTCGCCGTCAAAGTGGGACAACCTCTGATTCTAAAGAACACGGCAGAGCTAAGAATCGCTGCTGGTAAGAAGACAACCAGTTGTTTATTTTAAGTACATGGAGTAGAGAAATATTGCCTCGGCCATACCATTGTCTTCTATGTTTGGATTCGTCAGAATTGCAGGTAAATTATTTCAGGCTCTTTGTGGGGTAACTGGCACAAATTACATGCAAACAGTATAATGAGAATGCAAGAGGCTGGAAGGGTCGACACCCACACACGCGTTGACCGGATGGTTTTCATATCATTAAATCTGTAGGGTTATATCGTCATGTCTAATGCTCATGGAAATTACTGGCGCCAACTTCACCAATTGTCAAACGACTCCGCTCTCATTTCAATCGTCAGTCGAAGAAAAACTAGTACGTACTGCGTGAACATGATAGGTGTGAGTCACAGCACCCAGTCTTTAGACCCCTTTGATACTCTCGCATGTTTTTTTGGCATGCTTTCAATTAATTGGATTTGTTCAGTACCTAGTTATATTGGCCCATCCTCTAACTGAATTCGCGGTGTTTAACATTGTTGTATTTGGTTCCAGGTCCCAGCCTACATTATAACCTTGCATGACCTTCTGGCTCTCACTCCTCATGATCACGTGGAGAGAAATACGTTGGAGTATGCGCAGAGCGTTCTGGAAGATCTTTCCACGGTAAGCTTGATTGGTTAACACTTACTGAGTTAACGCCGAACGCTTCGACCCAGGGGCAGGTTCAGGTCGGTTCAGGAGGGTCAGAAGTTTGTAAAAGAATTCTTTAGAGTTGTAAATGTAGTTTATATATTTTAATTAAGGGGGCAGCTTTGTATGAGGATTGCGTTCTTCCCTCTTGGCACCCTACTTGCATGTAGATATTTATATATTTTTGATGCAAATAAAGTTGTTGTAAATAAATAAGTCCAGTGAACAAAATCGATTCTAACGTCTTGTAAACTCTTCCTTGCACCACTTTCGCCCGTTTGACTTATTCAGAACTGTCGATCTTCGTTTTCAGGCTAGTATTTGTTTTTGCTTCTGGATGCCAAATTTATCGGCATTCAGAAGAATTGTTTAGAACATAAAGTTTCCGAGGGCAGATATCAGCCAAAAGACCCACGACAGAAACGCCCTTTTGTTTATTAAGAAACGCGAGTGGAAGTTTCGGAGGAGAGGAAATAGCTATGGTGGCTGTTCTTTTAGGGATTTGACCAAGTGACAGTTTCTTGTACGTAATATGTCTTATGCTGAAGCCCGTTGCAGCTCATCACCATTGGTGTACAGTCTTTCCAGGATATACTATTCAAAGACAGTATCATCGTTTCCACATCACACATTTCAGAAAAAATAGCATTCTATTTTCTACTCGGGCTTCAGCTGGAAAGCCCGAGTCATAAAATGCAAGCCGTTCGTCGTCGTCGTCGTATTTGGTCACCAAATGGGGGGTCATGGTCCCAGGCGTTCCTAGCGTGGTGCGTGGAAACTGGGGATAAGAATGCGGAGGCGACAGCTCTCGCTCTTCATGAACAGCAATGTGATATACAAAATGCTGTGTTTTGTGAAGAAAGTTTGGGAAATACTCGAAGAAGATGTCGATCGTTTTCGGAACGGGATGGCCCACGAATTATATTAATTGAAAACCTGCCGGATAAGCAAATTTCATGTTCGTTCTCACGAGATCACAAATGAGCCATTTACGAGTTCAAACTACGAAAACACGGACAAAAAACAAATTATGATGCTGAGACGAACAACACGGATGTTGAGAAATCAAAGAATCATCGTAAGCAGAACTTGGTAGATGAGGCAAACAACATGCAATTGGATAAAGGGGATACTCAGCGAAGCAACTTGAATAGTAATTATCTAAGCGTAACTCTTTGTCTTAAAAAGTATCCTGATTCGTTTAGTTGGTTTTATCCGGCATCCGGGAAGTGTTTTCAAAAAGCTAGATACCTGGCAATCTGAAATTATCATAGAATTTCCACGGAATAATTCATTCCGAATTCTTCGAATAGTATATCCGCCATCACTCAGTAGGTCTTGGTATTAACAATGTCATGCAAACTGTAGCGGATTTTCGTCCAGTTATGGTCTGTTATGTGCTTTCATGCCGAGGCAATGTGAATTCAGTGCAGTTCGGAAATCCATTGGTATTTCTACACAGAGATCGAACATGCTCAGCAGGTTCGAATGGACATTTCGGTGGAAAAACGGAAAGACTGATTTCTGACTGCTGGGTATATATAGTGTTTTTTTGAAAAACCGTGCCCCTGAGGCCCCATTTATATGGTCTCGGGTACCCGAGGCAACTCTACCCCCGAGGCAACTTTAGCGAGCGTTTATAAGTGAAACGTAGTCCCTGTACGCCGAGTCAAAGTTGACCCTGCATGATTATTCATAACCGTTATTGAATAATCAAATGTGCAAATATCCCTCTTTCTTTGAGTTTCCCTCGGTCATTCGATCACAGTGAGTTTTGCTGAGTTAATTTTCACTTCTTTGATACGAATCTCTGCTTTAAATCCTAAATCTAGGCATTACGTGACACTCGCCAGGCCGAGAGGTGTCCCGGTTGGGCGAGGCAAAGCGTTTATATGAAGAAATGTTGTCCCGCTTGCCAGGGCTACCCTACCAGCCGAGGCGAGACGACTCGCCCACCTGAGTTGCCTCGCCCTCCGAGACGGGTTCGCGATCCTAATGTAAACGGTTGGTTGAATTTTGCAAAGAAATAAGCTAAAAGTTACCTCGGCCAGGCAGCTCGGTCGAAACTCGGGGGAGGGTTGTCTCGGGTACCCGACACCACTTAAATGAGGCCTGAGTCACACAAAGTTCGTCGGACAACTTGCAAACTCAAATCATTGAATAAAATCGCTTGGTGTTTATAGCCAAAGATCGAAATACTCAAATACTCTCAGGGGGTTTCAAATAATATCAATAATGTTTGTGGAAATTGATTATCAGATTATCTTTGAATTTTTCACCGCCGGGTCGCCAGTTTTTTTTTGAACAACCTAGCCCGTGAGTCAAGATTTTTGTATTATGGCTGGGAGAATTCGTCCATTACAAAACCAAAACATTATTTAGAGTCGCTTGGCATTTCTGAACAAATTATATTTTGTGGACTAAATGTGAAAACATCGAGATTTTATAGTATGTCCAAGCTCGAAAATTTTTCTCAACTACAAGGGCAAAATAATACTTGAAATCGCTTGACATTGCTAAACAAAGATCTACTATTCTAAGTAAAGAGTAATTTCGTGGAAATTCTATAATAATTTCAGACATGCCGGGTATGTAGTTTTCTGAAAACAATTCCCGGCTGCTGGGTATCTAGACACAATGTAAAGTTTTTGTTGTGTTCAATAAGCTTACTTGCGGTACGAAGCCCGAGTAAACGCTCTTAGAGCGTCTAGCTTTGACAGGGACTTACAAACTCCTGCAAATGGTGAATATTTTTTCTGTGAGCTAAGCACGTTTCACCCCGGGATGTCACCTGCCTTGAGACTGTTATTGTTTGCATGTAGGCTGCCAAAGCAAAGTCCCGTTATTTTAACTGAATTTTACGTAACAATACCTTTTCGTGGTTGTGTTGGGATCGACTGATAAATGACCTGTTTGTGATCACAGAGTTCCACCAAGTTTCGTCCAGCTGCTTGTTTAACAAGAAATACATCCCCTGAGGTGAAGACGAATAGATCAGTAATTCTCGCAGCTTTTTGTAACCTGTCATTTAGCCTGGAAGCAAACTCTCCACACGGAAAGTAAACAATTGTTCTTTAGAGGACAGCTTTCCCACAGAGTATAACCGTCAAAAACAATCAACGTGCGCATACAACGCGACGTGACAAACAGAAAAGTACTAGAACTAGGAAGTCTTTAAGTATTTTTCCGTTGCTTCTTTCTCGGTCAGTAGAATATCAGGGGGATTGTGACGAGATTCCCTCCGCATAGGTCACCGTGTGCTGATAACTCTTGTCATGTAACGTCCCTTGGTGTGTGACCGTTCAAGAGAAAGTTACCGAGCAGTACTTTCACGTCCCAGTGTCGTGAGATAAAATCTTTAGCATAACCCACCGACCGACTATCGGGTGAACGCCGAGCAATCTGACTGGCTGCACAGGAGCCGTCTAACCATCGTTATATGTCAGTCTTTGTGAATGGTTTCAAGTTCGCGTTTTCGTGCCTTCCTGAAATAGTTGTTTTTAAATATCTTTCAGTAGGTAAGCTAACACACTGAATTAAACGTTCTCGGTTTCTATCGACTTTTTCACCCCTCTCCAACTCATCGGACAAAAATCTGGACCTCGCTGTGTAGCTGTTACTTAGCCATTATACGATTTATATCTGGGGTTAGGCTGCAAATATAATCTCGTTTGTTTGCTGAGTTTAGGTAATGCATGACGAAGTCAGTGAGACAGAGAACATTCGTAAAAACCTGTCTATTGAGCGTCAGATAGTGGAGGGCTGCGAGATGCTGTTGGATGTCAATCAGATCTTTATAAGACAAGGTAACTAACTTTCTATTTATTCAGTATTGATTCGTTTGTTTGTTTGATATTTATCAGTTGTGATGTGGAATCAAGTAAACCTAGCGCGAGACTTTGAAACACTTTGATCAGTCAGTTATGTTTGTTTTGGTGATGTTTCTTCCAAGCTTTCTTTTTTGGTGCAATCTGGGATTAACATGAGAAGAATATAATTGTGTTCGTTTGTATTATTTCAGGGAATTTAATTCAGATCACAGAGAGTCGTAAAGGTAAAACGTTTGGTGGTTTGTCTCTGAAGTCATGTGAAGTAAGGAAAGAATCTGTTCGTCAATGCTTCCTGTTCTCCGGCTTCCTTCTTCTTACCACAAGATCATCCAGTGGCCGCCTTCACCTTACCAAGGTACGGCTGGACTCCACAAACAAATAGTTAATTAGTATTGGACGAGGATGAGCAAAATATCGTGGTTTATAAGTGGCGAGCGGAACAATGATTTGCTGAAGTAGAAGGCTGAGGCACATATTAATCTGCGAGACATGACCAAATCACGATAACTTGCGGCAACCGAGTTCAAAGATTGTTTTACGAGTCGATGACTGAGTCAAATGGAAATGTGCATGAGCAGACCACTACATAGTTATATAGCCTGCGTAGCTGGCGAGATTCCACTACTCCCCATTCCCCTCGCGTCTGTACCGCTCTCGTCATTTTCTCTGTTGGTGAAAACCAGGGCGGAAAAAACGTCGGCCCCGCTGAAACAAAGCCCTTGCGCTCGAAATGTCGCCAGCTACGCACGCTGGCTGTTACGAGAAAAGTTCCAAGAAACGTTACTTAATGTAACACTACCCGATAACACCTTAACAAATGTTTTGGCGTTACTGCAATCGCGGCGAAAATTTGAAAATTTAATTTGGTGGCAATTGTTGTGGTAATCGTAATGAGCAATTTCCTTAAGGAAACCATCGCGAAATTGTTCGAACACAACTTGCTACCGCAATTTCTAAGGCTAAACATAGCCAGTGTGGATGATAGCATTTTTGCAGATATGGAATCCAAAAGGTGACAGTGACCGTACTGAATCAACTCCTTCGTTACCTTCGGAGCGTGAACTTGCCGTTTGTCTAAGTATGTAGTTTGTAGTCTCATGGTCTTCTACCGAGTCACGGACATTTTACGTTTGTTTTCGGTTGGATCTTTAACTTATGTTGTGTTTCAGTCTGTATTTCTTGACTTATCCTAGAATGGTTCCAACATATCTCTTGCCGATGCAACGTTAGTAGAGGATTGCTTTCAAGACGGTAAGTTTGCAGAGTCAGCAATATAGCACGCAGCATGAATTTGAAGCCTTAAGCTAACTAGCCGTCCATCTAGCTAGTGCCGAGCCATAACAGTGAGAAAATCGACGCTTGCTGTGATCATCAAATGAAGATCCTCTTTAGCGATCACTTCATCGACAACTCGTGCTGGTTCTGTGCTTCAATAGAAACTCAGCTTGAATCAAATAGGCTTATTCTAAAACTCTTTATAAGCACGGAAAGTGTTTGATGTTTCTTTGATAAATTAACCCAGCTTTCAAGTTAAAGATTATACAATATTGCTTCACCTTATAACTTCCCTTGATGCAATGAACTGAGTGCCTGTGTACTGTATTTGTGTCGTAGTGGATGCTGAAAGTGTTTTATATGGCGTCCGAGGAAACCAGGAGATCGACTTAGACGAGTTGACCTTCAAGCTGGTCGTGCGATCACGTGATAAGCCTGACCCAGGACCTCCTTACACTGTGACTTTAATGGCGCCGTCAGCACAGGAGAAAGCCGCCTGGACTTCAGACATAAGCCAGGTAAGTTGCCTTTGTCAGTTATTTACCAGCTATCAAAGTGAGCTGCGTCCTCGTCCCCAGAGCCTCTTGTTCCTCTTAGCCGGCGAGATCTTGACGTGAGGAAAAGATAGCTCTGGATACACATGACTTGATTGGCTCCATTCTTAGTTTTTCACTCGCTCGACGCCGCGTTCGTTCCCGAAAACACAGTAGGGTGATCTCCGCCTAAAACCTGGCAGTTGTAGTACCTCCTAATCGTAACGGATCTTAACGAAGCGAATTCAAACGGAAGTAAAAAGTCTGGCCAGAAGTGGCTTTTACATGTTTTGTTATGGAGGACTTCTCTCAATGTAAATTCTCACGTAAGCCAGTTTTTCAGTAAATCTCCCGGCTCCAGGTCAAACCAGTTATAAACTTTCTGATCGTATGTAGTTGCTGTGATGGAAATCGAATTTAGTTAGAAATCAGTTCGTGAATATTCACGGAAATGAAACCAGAGGAGTAGTGAAAATCTTCAATTGTCCAAGAATTAAGCCAGTTAAATCATGTGTATCCAGATCAGAGGTAACTTTTCCTTGTGCAAAGACCCCGCTGGCTAAGGAGGTGACTCTGTGGCGACGATGGCCGAATAGCTGGTGTTTTCGGTGAAAAAACTGCTTTTGTGCGATTTTTGTCCGTCTCGTATTTACCTAGACGCACATAGTGTTATAGTTGCTACACGTATTGGGAAGTAAAGGCCGTCGTGGTAGAGGTTACTTGGCGCGGGGGCGAGGGGGCAAGGGGTGGGAGTTGGGTTCTGTTTTAGAGGGGGGTGAATAGGGGTATACAAATCCGCCGATCCGTGCTCTTTTTTCGCCGAACCCGTCGATCCGCCAATATTTTTGTTCAAATCCAACACCACAACCACATCCGGAAACAGAAGTGCAAAAGCTCAAAGATAAACTGGTAAATGTGAATGCCATTAGTTCGTATAGTGTGATCGTCCGGGTGAGTGTAGTTCTGAAAAGAACTGTGGTTGGTGACTGACGTTTCGACAACCTGAGCGGAAGTCATCTTCAGAGTCAAGTGAATAGTGTTTGTCAGTCGATGATCTTATAAGTCTGGTCCGTTGAACGTGATTGGTCAGTATAGCCATGATGGTATTGGCTGAAAGACTCGTGTAAGGTTTGTCATCAGTCATTGGTGGGTTTCGATCCGTCTATTGTTAGTCAAGTAGGTCGGTTTTGGTCCGTGTATTGTTAAGTCGGTCTGTTAGAAGTCCGTTTGTCGGTTTCGTTTCTGTCGTGGATAAGTCGTTTGTAAGGCGCCGGTAGTTGTTGACATCTGTTAAGAGGCGTTTGTTCTAGGTTAGTGTACCAGCTTTCCAGAGTCAGTCGTTGAAAATAGTTTGTACCGTAGGTTAAGCACTGAGCAGAGTCCCAGTCAATGTTGTGGTTTGTCAGTTGATGATGTACAGCAATGTGATTGTTGGCATCACCATTTCTCGTGGCTCGTTTGTGTTCAGTCAGTCTCGTGTTAAGGTTTCTGCCAGTCTCACCAATGTAGGAAGCCTGGCAGTCGGAGCATTTGATCTTGTAAACTGCTCCCTGTCTGTCGTTAGGTTCGTCTCTGTCTTTCACGTTGGTCAGTAAGTGTCGTAACGTAGTTGTAGGTTTGTGGGCTACACGAATGTTGTAGGGCTGTAGGATCCGTGAGATGGTCTCAGAAGTGCCCTTAATGTAAGGTATAGTCACTGTAGTAACAGGCGTAGGGTTCTTGTTCGTAGCGTCAGCTTCAGTAGGTCGGTAAATGTTTCGTCTAATAAAGTCAGCGTTGTAGTTGTTTTTGTGAAAAACACGTTCAAGGTATCTGTTTTCGTCACGTAAGCTGTCCGGTGTGTCACAAACTAGTTGCGCTCGTCTCGTCAAAGTCTTTATAGTCGTGGCTTTGTGTGAAGTCGGGTTGTAGGATGATTCGTCAAGTAATCTGTCGGTATGCGTCGGTTTTCTGTACACTGTCGTTCGTAGTTCGTTGTTGTCGCGGCTTACCAAACAGTCTAGAAAAGGAAGTTTTCCATTTTCTTCGATCTCTTTAGTAAACTGGATGTCGGCGCTCTGTTCGTTTAGGTGGTCGTGAAAATCGTCAATTTCGTCTTTGAAAAGACGAAAGAAATTGACGAAATGAAGATGACTTCCGCTCAGGTTGTCGAAACGTCAGTCACCAACAACAGTTCTTTTCAGAACTACACTCACCCGGACGATCACACTATACGAACTACTGATACTCCTGGGTTCAAACCATTTACTGTGAATGCTATTGTTAATTTCGCACAAATAGCAAGGAAGGCAACATGCTTGATGACTATAACACAGTACAATTCCAATAACAGTCTCACACCTGAGTTTAAATGAGCTTCGTTCGAAAAAAGAAATAATTTGGATGAACTCATTAACATACCGACCAAGGCTGAAGAAAGATCTATGATCCAAATTTCGCACAATCCGGAATCCGCGCCAAAATTCACAGCGCATCCACGATCCACTGTGTTTTCAAAATCCGCGAATTCACTCGATTTATCGCAAAAATCCACAATCCGAGCGCTTTTTAAAGCCAAATCCGTCAATCCGAAAACCTATTCACCCAGCTCGTTTTACCTTTCGTTCCCGTTGTCAAGGATGGCTGTTGTGTAGATGTTGTGTTAGCAAGCTGGACGAAGAGACCTGACTGTTAATAGAAACGACATGTAACAACAACAGCAACGAACCGTCTCGTGATCCATAACATATACCAGTGGCTTAACTGGCAATGGCAGGCGCGTCTGGAGTCCTTTAATCAATCGATTAACGGAATCTCAGTGAACGAAATTAAAAGAACTCGTTAGGGATGATCTAAAACAAAGTTCTGTAACATTCTAACCTTTCTTCAACCTGTCTCGGATGAGTTTTATACATGATGATCTTAATTAAATGTTCATTGATGACAACATTTTTAATAAAAAGCGCAATCATTGATCATTGATGACAACATTTTTAAGAAAAAGTGAGCGCAATCAGCTTTATGGCCTTCGGAAGCTGTCCTAGCTTTAAGCAAAGTTAATGGTTTGTTGACGAAGTGAAATCTAGTGAATCCCTGAAAAAACCATCATTTTAGATTTGTGTGCTGTTTAAACACCATAACATTTAGGGAGACCGTAGTACGTTTAGAGAGACCGTAATGTATTTAGGGAGACCGTAATGCAATCGTGTTAGCTGTTAATAATTTACAGAATTTTTCTTATTTTCTTGTAATTGGCCAATATTTTCTATTAAGTACTGGGGTAATTATTTTTCATTTAAAATAATAATTCCGCTCTCATACCATGAAGGGGAAGATGTTAGATTTGACAGTGCGTCGGTTGAAGTTTGCATATTTAGGAAAAACTTGCGAAATGTTTGCTAAGCCATCTCTCTGACTCCGCGCGTCAGATCGTTTGACAGGGGATGGGGATAGTCAGTGAAGACAAATTTAAACGAGGTGATAGATTTTTTTGTCTCAGATTTTATTCTATCGCTATTGAAGGTAAGACTGTATTTAGAAAAACCTTTAACAAATAGATCTCATTTTGCCGTGACGATCGCCACTTAAGTGTTAGTCGCCGGGGTGATGTCAAATCGTAAGCAAGAAACAAGAAAAGTGGCTCATGAGATCATCTGTTAGTGGGTTCACTAATGTTTCACATGATATTCGCACTGTGCACGATCTGTGGGCAGACAGCCAGAAGATGGTGTCTACTTGTTAGCAGAAAATATCGCAGCTCAAGTCCGTGAAAACACAGGTATTTCGAGTGATATTAGCGAAGCTAGTGAGATTTACATTAGAATATGTTAAATGTCATTTTTCTTTTTTATCATAGTTTGTATTTATATCTCTGACTAGACATCTGTGTGGTCGACGTTATTTTAATCCAGGATTTAATGAGTCATTTAGAAGACGATTCGGAGCCATGTGTAATAATCTAGCGTATAGAGTTGAATATTTAAGCTTGTATTTGCGGATTTTAACCTTTTTAATCTATTCATTTCTTTGAAAGACTTGAAATTTGCATAGCGACAATTCGATTTACTTGCGGGATGAACATGTAAAACGAGGAATACTTGATTGCAGCGTTCTGTTCGCTTACCTGAAACAATCAGATAAACTGAGAACAAGAAATTTCTTTCACATGGTGCAGTTATTTATTCAACCCGGTCGGAGAAAGTCGGCCAATTTTCAAGACCGCCCACTCACTAAAACGTGGCCATCACTTCCTCTGTTGTCTCTGTTAGGATGTGGGATGTATTAACATAGAAAAACTCGGTCCGAAACCAACACAAGTTACTAACATTTTTCCTATTTTTAGTATTTTGTTTTGTGATCTATTTGACGAATAAAATGATTCGCCTTTCTTTCGATGTTTAGCGAAGCGGTTGTTGTTAGGGAATTTACATTCACGCACCGCTCTGTGACTATTTTTTTGGTTTCTCTTTTTTTTTGCAAATTAACAAAGTTCAAATTTTTTTCGTCGTGTCCAACTTGTTTGGAGTGGCTTAGGCAATCTAAAGTGATTTGGTGGTTGGTTGAACGGCACAATAAGCAGCGAACGGTGATTATTTCCTCTTTGTTACTAAGAGCTCGAATAAAAGGTTGCGTTACCAAGAACATCTTCCGGTGTAACAGGTGAAGGCAGCTGGATTTTAATATGTCAACAGATTTTAAACGTGTACCAGCTTCCGTGAATAAATTTTATTTTCTGAACTATCATTGGCTAAGCGTTGTTTCAACAGGAAGTTGACGGGTATGTCATTTTACTGCTCTGTTCAGTCAAATCTCTTTTTGTAGTAGGTTTCTCCCGTTTCGCGCTAAAACTATGGAGGTAGGGAAAAACTGTGAGAACTTAACTTTCACTTTTGCTGTTGTTTATATATTATGTGTATATAATAATTTTGTTTTTCTTTCTGACGTTTTCGATTTCAGGTAGGTAATGTTGATGTAGTATAACTTAATGGCAGGGTCCCTTTGATAAATCATAAATTCGACCCTGAGGTAGAAATAAGGGAAGTCATCTGTCACCAGGTAGAACCCTCATAATGCTGGACATTGTGAAAAACCGCTTTTAAGGAATTGCATAACTGCAAGCACACGCGTGTGTTTAAACTTCGCTAGCATTTGTTTCATTTGCATTTGTGATGTTTTTGTTTCAGTGTATTGAGAATCTTGCAGTGATGGCAGAAGAAGACAATATCTCTGTTGCCTCCAGACAAAGTTTATGTAGTGTCAGGTAAATTGCATACAACTTTATAAGGTTAAGGGTGCTCTAACTTTGGCGGAAGTCAAAACACGTTAACAATGCGTGAGTCGTTATTCTTTTTGTTATTCTTAAAACTCCAAGCGCGTGCCAGCCAGTTTTTTACCGATAAGTTATCAGCAGTAATTTAATGTTATTTTGATTCCAAAGGCGTAAAGATAGGATAGACAGCCGATGTTTATATTTTAAATAAACGACAATTTGGAGTGGCTTGTTATTGTGGAGCATGGATAATCCCTGCGTCCCCTGTGGATTTGATTTTTCACTCTGTCCTCTCCAACCGGAAACTTTATGAAAGAACTATTCTTGTCACTTCACCTCTTCTCACTGAAACAGATAGCACTTTAAAAATATTAAGAAACATGCAGGATATTTATGGTCATTAGTCACTTATGTTCAGTCATTTGTTGGCTTAATTCATTCCAGGACAATAAATACGATGTGATGCCAACAAACTCCCACGCAGGTGCATCCAGCCACATTTTCTGTTCGTCAGTAATAATCTTTGCCATGGGTTTCTGTTTATATTCAATGTTGGCGTGTTATTCACCTTGCGCACTCGTGAAATTGCGCAAAAGCCGTAAAAATATGTGAGGGTTGTTGCCGTGGAACGACGCTGCTCGATATATTTTGCATAATTGGAAACAAGAGGGGGAAATATCACGCACGTCACGGTCAATAACCTACTTATTTGTTGCATGCATGGATGTCAAACTGAAATATTACTGTCGGTTGCTATCAGAGGTTATTCACAATTTTGATCCGCTCAGTATTCAAACCACGTAGTTATTTCTGCTTCATCTTGAAAGTAAACAAAATGGTTTTAAGGTACTGTTGTTTATACTTTGAAAGTGGACCAAATTTATCCCAGCTCTTCGCTTACTAATTATAGGCATAGCTAACAAGTGTTATTAAAAACTGGATCAGTGGATAATGGAATACAAGATATGTGAGCCATTATACCCCTGGTATACCATGCTCTACAAATATTGTAAGCGTACGCGTAATTTTTTTGGGCGTTGTTATTTTATTTTATTTTACTTGTAGTTTAGTTTAGTTTAGTTGTCGATCTTTGGGGGAGGTGGGGGGGGCGTTAAAAAAAAAAAAATTATTATTATTCCACTCGTGCTTGTTGGATATAAGATGATTATAGCCAACTCATATCCAACACGCGAATAATTGTTAGATGTATCTTGCGAATATAGCCCGTCTCATTGCTCCCAGCTGCTTCGTTGTTCTCTCGCAAACACAATAGCGGATGTGTTGTTGTTCAATATTTTGTAGACGCGATCGTGGTTAACGTCATGCCAAGGCGTGATCTGCAAAGGACTATAGCAACCCGTCCATTGAGTGTGATAGCACTAAGTAACACTGACGTTTGCATCTTACCTTCAAAAATAACTCGCTAATCAAAAGTCTGCCCCTGATGCTTGATGGGACTTGGCGGTAAGATCAAAGTCAATTCATCAAGCATCACGTACTGTTCTCTTTGCTTTGCAAGAAAATCATCATCGTTTGGGTAAATTGTTTGTGTTTTCCTGTCATTGGACACATCCATGTGTTTCTTATTTAAAGAAGAGACTTTTCCTTGTGGATTTAGCGTTCGTGTCGACGTTTAAAGGTGTTGAAGGTGATTTCTGCTTTGTTTTCAGATCGGACCCGAAGCTGTTTACTGATGATACTGATATAAAATACTGCAAAGCACTTAATTGCTGCAAGCTACCGAAGGTAAGTACTAAAATTAATTTTGTACCATGCACGCAACAAATTAGCTTGTTGATCGCGTTTTTGATACACGATTGAAATATCTGACCCGTGGACAATTCAAGATTCGCCTCAAATTCGTGTGGAGGACCACTCGTATTTGTTTTCAGAGGTTTTCTACGTCCACTGGCGAAAAAGATTGACTGTTTTTCTCAAGGACCAAAATTTAATCTTTGCCAGCTCCTTAAAATGCAATCCTGCTGCATCACTGTTCAGTTAAAAAAATCCAATAAGATTAAACTGAGCAAACATTTTTTTAGAAATAAACATGCTTCGCCAACGAATTCTGGAAATGAAAGAACATCCTAGATGTTCGGAATGTACGTGTTTCATTGCGACTGCCGATTGTCGTTTTTTCACGTTTGGTAAATAAAAATGATGGTAAATTAGTGAAAATTTATTACACGCCTTCATTATACACTTAATTGCTGCAAAATATTGTAATGTATATAACGTTATAAGACTAATCTTATGTGGAGGAGTTTCGTTATATCAACACTTAGGTAACGTAAAGGCAATGTAACCGCACTTTGGTAGGTAGCTAACCTAATCTGCAAAAATAATTACATCAACACCACTAGTCTGTGGAAAGCGGAGCCAGCCAGCGAAACAGGGTTTGTGAATGAGATATACAGGGAGTTTTCGGTCATGTTCCTTCACTAAGGAAAAACAAGAAGGTTGTTGTGATAGTGCGTTGATGCTTTGGGCTTGTATACTTGCATGCGTAAAACTACTCATACGGCGAGAAATGGCGAAAGTCTGTTTTCTGTTGGGAAGCGCTATGGCGATATGTTTAGTGCATTAAAGTCCCGATTTCGAACGGGCACGGTTCAACCTTGGCCGTTCTTAGGCAAGGTACTTAATCTCACATTGGCTCTCTTCACCTAAGAGTAGAACTTGGTACCTGCAAATTGTAAGGGTAAGGTGACAGACTACACCGAGTTGACCTGCGATGGACTAGCATGTCATCCAGGGGGAGTTGTTTCACCTAGGAGAATAGCTGATAACTCATGCTACAGAGTTAACCGCTGACCTTGCTCAGACCTTCTCAAACTCATTAATAATTCATCAAGTTAAAAATGAAAATCACAACCGTGAGGGAGGTTTGGATACCCGGTCTTAATTGGTATAGATTTTTTGACGATTGTGCATCTCCGTTTACTTAGTTTTTGTTTCGATTGAGAAGATATGTCAAACACTCGAGACAGTGTTTCATCGGCTATCAAAACTCCTCGAATTTCGTCAAAACTACGCCGCTGTGCGTCGTATTTTCAACTACATACATACATACATACATACATCACTTTATTTACCCTCGGATTTCAGAGTAGCTTATGCAGCTAATATCTCCGAGCATTTAACCATCAGATGAGAGATAGACCACCACACCGGGAACTACATCCCCTACTCTTTTCGATTAGTGTGTGGGTTTTTTTACGTCCCACAGAATTAATTTTGAAGAGTTGTGAGACGGGGCCTACGGTTTATCGTCCTTATCCGAGAAGACTAGAAAGTCTAACCATTTGCAGATGTCATTACAAAGGCAGCACTTTCTCCTCAATTATTTAAAGACCCTGAGTGTTGGTCCGGCCGGGGTTTGAACCTGCGACCTCCCGCACGCTAGTCCGATGCTCTACCACTGAGCTAACCGGTCGGCGGTTATGAACTTAGGACTTAGGACTTTATTGTCACCATTGTCACCATTGTCATCAAAGGACTTTATGGTCACCATTCGCGCGCGATACGCAATTCTATTAATATTTCCCCCTCGTATAATTATTCTTGCAGATACGTCACGCCAGCTTGGAGCGTCTGTTGGAGCGCCTTCTAGACATTCGTTTCCTAAGTGCTGACTTCTTAAACACGTTTCTCATTACTTATCGCGTATACACATCAGCGTCAGCGCTTCTAGATACACTGCTGCAGTTTTACTACTCACATAATGCTAAGGACTACCCGCTGTATTTAGCAACAGACGTGTTCTCTCCAGTCAGCCGTAAGGTCCGCTCTGTATCGCTGCCGACTGAGGCGCTCAGTCCTCGACAAGACAAGAAGAAAGGTAATGCTATGTTGCTATCTGTGAAGTTCTGTTTTGCGCCCAAATCGGTTGTGGATTAAGCCTCTCATTGTTGTGTGCTAGATTCCGCTGCTAGATAACAGCTATCTCGCTTAAAAAAAAGCCGATAGCAGCATTGGAAGCGGTAGAATATGCGTTATATATTAGGTTCCAGCACATGTCACTGGTGATTTGAAATCTGAAGTTTATATTTCTTTCCTTTTGAAGGTCGCAGCAAGTTCTTTGGTGAAAAGACTCAACCCTCTCCTTCGCAGTCTATCTCCATCACTGTGTCTGACGTAAAAATGCCGTCCGATAACGAGCAGGCAGAGAACATGTCTAAATCTACTGCAGCCACTCGGACACCTGACCGACTGTGTCCCACCAACTACCATTCCTACAGGCGTCACTCCTCACCTTCTGCCTTAGGCGAGTCCGCTGCCTTCGAGTTTCCAGAGTCCTCTTGTGATCCTCCTCACTCACCAGAAGAAGATTCACCGACGCCAATCCGACATGGAGGGGCTAGGAACTACAGCTCTCCATTCTTATCACGAGGGAATATTCGCACTCGGGCCCAGAGCAGCTCGTCTGATTTCATGTCGGGAGAGATTGGTAAAAGCAACTCATTGCTATCGTCGTGCCATGAAGACGACATTTTTAGCGAGTTGAAATTTGAACTGCAGGCGCCGCCCAAGGCTCGCGGTAGGAGATCTCGTGCTTGTTCGTCTGGTGCAGCTGTTCTGACAAGAGATCCTGTCTTTAACTCATCTTCATCACAAAGCCAATCTATAACTCATTCAGATCACATCAGTGTGGAGAAAACAAGGAGAAGAATTCCCAATGCGGTTGAAAACGGTGATGTAGCTAGGCATGGTGACGACTTATTTCAAACACCCAAAGCCACGGATAGTCGGCGACGGTCATCTCCCAGTGCGCAACGCGAACGCAACACGGATCCTACTGTTGGCTGTCTGGGAATTACCGGTGACCAGAGCCCTGAATTGACGCAAAATAAACTGTCTACACGAAGGCCAAGCTCACCGTGTCGTCTTTACAAGATCGTCAAGGAAGCGGAGGAAAGGGTGTTGAATTTAAAAACACAGCGTCGTCCCAGCTCGCCAAAGCTTTCCTCTCACCCGCCGCCTAAGTCGCCCGTTTCTCCCATAAGCTCTCCACGTTCTCCTCTTTCACCTTCAGCAAGCAGCGTTAGTGCTGGAGTTGTTGTGACATCATCAAGGCCATCCCGGCGCAGGTCAAGTATATCATCTGCGGCCTCAGCCTTCGCCGCTGCCACCGCGGGCGCGTCTCCGTCATATGCAGCCACCTCACCTACTGCAACTAAATTCCGTTTTGGTGAGTAGACAATAAACTGTAGTCTCTTGAATTTTAAAAAAAATTGAACTGTCTTCCATAAACACCTGCTTGTTTGTTTATGTCTCTGTCTGTCCAGGCCACACAATCCGCGAATTGCTTTCCTCGAACACTCACTTGGCAACCATGAGAGTGCTGACTGTGCTACGTCACTGGGTTACAAAACATCCTGAAGTAAGTGTTGCTCGTGCCGTGAAACTCTTTTCTTTTGGATTTTTATATTCCTGTTTCTTTGCTTGACGTAACTGTTCTTTGAACCTGTGTTCGTCTGTAGGATTTTGAAGCTGATCCAGCTTTGAAAGATCAGCTAATCTCATCAATGAATCACATTCTAAGCAATGATGGATCAACGAATCTAGAGCAGAAATTTGCAACGGCTATTATAAGGTAAACCGTCTTCGGTTAATGGTAGATTATCAGTTATTGCCCAGAAATGCCTTCTTTTCCCTTTACAACTAGGTCATCTGTGGCTTCCTTGACCGCACGTGACAGTATTGCCGAGCTAAAAGTGTAAAATAGTTAAAACTCTACGGCTTAAAATTATCTTGAGCTTGATCAGAGAAACCGAGTAGAAAACAAGTACAGGGTAAATACAGGATTTGCATATAGTGAAGAGCAATAATTAGACCTGTAAGAACGATGAGGAAAAGTCACGGCATTACTTATTTCAATTTTGTACAGGACACTAGAGCGAAAACACAAAGAATTACAAGCAACTCTTTCATTTGAAGCAACATTTTTGTCCATGGTAAGTTAGCGGCACTTAAAACAAAGCCATACAAATGCACTTTGACACGCAAACGTTTGTTAGTGTTTATAGTTTGTGTGAGCCGGCTGGTATAAGCGTCGATGCGAGCTGATCTTCTTGGTTTCAGTCACACATGAACACTGCATGCAAAATCTCCAGCATAGGAACACCACGGGTGACACCTAGTCATCTTCCCTGTCATTATCTTTTTTCTATCTCTGACGGCCTTTCTGTCTGTCTGTCTGCCGGTCGGTCGGTAAGTCTACCTGCCTGTCTGTCTGTCTGTCTGCCTGCCTGCTTGTCTGTCTGTCTGCCTGTGCGCCTGTCTGTCTTCCTGCCTGCGTGCCTGTCTGTCTGTCTGCCTGTCTGTCTTGTCTGTCTGCCTGCCTGCTTGTCTGTCTGCCTGCCTGCTTGTCTGTTTGTCTGCCTGCGCGCCTGTCTGTCTACCTGCCTGCTTGTCTGTCTGTCTGCCTGCGTGCCTGTCTGTCTTCCTGCCTGCCTGTCTGTCTGTCTGTCGGTCTGTCTCTTGGTCTCTCGGTTTCTACCTTCTGTATTAAGTGTGTGTGATGCTTTTCTTAATAACGGCCTATCTGCTCTTTTGTTTGTTTATGCAATATATTTACTAATTGTCCGTTTCTTGTCTGGGCACTACGTAGACAACGAAGCAAGAGGACTTGGCAACATTTGATAAAATCTCCGCTACTCAACTGGCCGAGCAACTCACATTCGTGGAACACCTTATTTTTTCCAATGTTCCTTCACAGTAAGTAAGATATTGACCTTAAAGCGATGATAACTCTCCGTTGTTCGTTCTGTTCAGAACAGGCTAATCAAACCATTGTACTATTGTTTCAGTGAATTTCTCAACCTTTCTTGGATGAAGTCGGATAAAAACGTTCGAGCCCCGAACATTCTTCGCGTGACAAAACGATTTAATGAGGTAAGTTGGATACATGTCATCATTGGCAGCTCCCGAATCAAGTGTATATCTACTTACTATTGCAGAGCTCCGATAGGTTTTGAAATCACTCTTTGAATCTTGAAAAAGTGAACTAGGATGATTCAATTTTCTTTGTATGGCATCTTTTCAAAGCCGTAATACCGTCTTGAAATCGCATTTAAATTCCGGGTGCGGTTTGAAAATATTTGAAGAAAGAAGATCATGTTTTGTTGTCAGTAAAGAGTGAACATGGTAAAGATGTCACAGACGAAGCAATAACGTGCGAGTGGATTATATTGTGTGTGTTTGCATGGGGAAGAGTCATTTCCTCGATATATATATTTGTAACCTTGCCCTTCGTTGTCATGTTACGTTACGTTGTGTTTGTTTTCCAGACAAGTTCCCTGGTAGCGTCAGAAATAGTAAAGCACCAGTCTCCCTCAGCACGCGCCACGGCGATAGAGAAGTGGGCAGCAGTAGCGGAGGTCTGCCGCAATCTCCATAACTTTAACTCCGTGCTAGAAATTACTTCCGCCTTCATGAGTAGTTCAATCTACAGACTGAAGAAGACTTGGGAGAAGGTATCTAAACAGGTAAGCGATCAACTGTATTAAACGAGTTCGCCAATCATCTTAACGTCATTCTTTTAACGTTTCAAAGGCCCGGCAAAAACGGAATAAGAGTTGTGGTGCGTTATTTTGTATGGCACAAAAAAGTAGTCAGCTTTTAACGTGTGGACGCGCGGTAATTAAGGGGTTGAACTTGAGCTTACAAAGTTGAGTGTTCAAATCGGAGAAGCCTCTACCAGGCTTTCAGTTAGTTTAGGCGCCGCACGGAAAATGGCGATCGAAAAAAGGGAAAAGGGGCTTGATGAGAAGCAAACGAACTCTTGCCTTCCGCGCTGCGCTTCTCCCTGACCCTCCCCTATTTTTTGTGCGCTATTTTTCGCGCTGCGCCCCAATTAACTGAACGCCTGGAAGAGGCTTGAACCGGAGGAGCTATACTGCTCAGTTGTGTAGGCTTTCCCATCCGGGGTAATAGAGGACTACTAGTTGCTTCATGATCAGCCTTGGAACAGCTGCTCTGACTACAAGTTATTTTAAAGTAGTAGTAAGGGCACAGCTTATTAGCGGTCTTGTAAGGGTTGCCCATGGCAACTTTCTGTTAGTATATCATGGTAGGCACAATCAGAGAAATAGAGCAGGGCAAAACGTAGGTAGACGGACCTTCCTTTACCCTTTACCTTAATTCCTTGTTTGTCCCTTCATAGACTCGGACACTAATCGATCGTCTGCAAAAATTGGTCAGTTCTGATGGTCGGTTTAAGAACATGCGAGATGCTCTTCGATGGTAAGTTTGTAAATATACTGTGGTGTGAATTCTGCAGCATACCGATACGTCATAAGTATTTGGTCTGCTAATCAGACCTTAAAATTATTTCGCTTTATTTCGTTAAAAATGTTGGAAGGTGACAATAGAGTCAGTACACTACACGTGTTGTCAGCTAAATGACTCTTATTCCTTTGGCTTACCCTGTCAGAGGGTTAACACTGGAAACAATGCCATCCAAATTTTCCACGTCGACTTATATTCTCATCTTTTGTTCAGGCTCCTTGGCAACTGTGGAAGCGTATACAAAAGCCTTCAAATTTACGTTTTTGCGACTTAGCAGAAATGTATAAAGAAGTGTCATGAAAAGCTAATAGGACGTGTTGTGTTAATAACTTGGTTTGTGGTTGTGTTGATTACAGTGCGGACCCTCCGTGCATTCCATATCTTGGGTTCTACTTAACGGACTTGGCGTTCATTGAGGATGGCACACCCAACAGTAACGAGAATGGACTCATTAATTTCTCCAAAATGAGAATGGTGAGGAGCTGCTTCTTTGAACACCTAGCGTATCTGATTTTAACAGCGGAAAGATGGGTGTAACTTCAAATCGTTTCCTTTGAGTCCTTAAAGCTGTCGTATATGTTCTTTGCTTTCTTCTGTGGAAATCTTAGCGCAGGTTACAATCTTGTGCTAATTCCATTTTAAGATTGTTTGTCGCTTTTCAGATCGCTCAAGTTATTGAAGAAATTCATCATTATCAACAGAACAAGTACACGCTGGAGCCCGATAAAAACGTAAGAGAGTATTTAACCAAGTGAAAGATGCTTCGCAAAAAGTCTTATTTTGTTTTGTACTTGGTGTTATTTAGAAAACTGAAGTACTGTTTCACTCCTGCTTTCACTTTGTACTCTGTGCAGCATTGTTTCAAAGGATGTTAAATAATTTAATGTTTTTAATGTCAATTACTGTTTACAGATTATTCAGTATCTGATATCCAAAGACAACCTTATGGATGAGGACATGCTGTACCAAACATCTCTAGCACTGGAACCAAGAAAACGAGCTTCCTCTAAACTCAAACAGCCAATAGAGACTGAAATCTGATCCAGTTGAGGCGCAATATTCCAGCGAACGGAACAACTGTTGGTCTGGGTGAAAAAAGGCCTATAAAAATTGTCCTTTAAAAGCAGAAACATTTTGTTGCGGACGCCTGTTCTAACAGGCTATCCTTACACTGAAACTGAGTTTCTATTTCTTATACACTCACGATACTTGCGCCCCGTCACGCAATGTTTGTCACGTCGTCCCGTCGTCGCATGATAAAACGTACTAAACCTTAGTTTAATTTATTTGTAAGGTACGTATTTCATGACAAAGATCTAGTTATGTAAAAATTCAGAGTACTAAATAAATCACTTGTGGAAAGTTTTTAAAAATGAAAAAGCTTTAAGGAATTTTTTCCATTTATAGATGCTGCTAACAACAGATATTGATAACAGATGTATTGTTGTGTGACGATTTTTCGTCAAGATAATAATAAAAAAAACTTCCCTGAATAATAAATCGAATTTGATGTATTTATTGTTTGTATCCCACAGTTTACATTGCTTAATGAAAGTTTGATTAGCGGGCATAGCTCTAGTGTGGCATCGTAAGATGCTTACTGGAGCAACGAGAACATGAGAATTTTCATTGGAAGAAAACTCTTAACCTTTTCGTTCGTGTAATAAGAGGAAAGAGAGGTGACCCTTACTGGCGGTACGACCGTAATTTGACTTTTTCGAGACCTTGTTTTGCCATGAAAATTATTTTACAAATTGAAAAGGGGGCGATTAGAAACGTCCTATTTATTGATGTATGAATTGTACACTTCCGGTCTAACAGAACATCCGAAGTTATGTGATGTCTTCTTCAGTTGTAGGGTCTTGATAAAATTTGAGAGGCTAAACCTTGTTTCCGAAATGTTTTTAACTAGATGCCCAGAGTCTCTTTGTAAATACTGTTTTTTTTTCCTGCATTACACTTTTCAGTTGAAGCCCCCTGTAGCTGATTTGTGTTTCCCTCCTTGCCGTTTCTTTGAGCCAGGTAATGGTGGTATCAAAAGACGCTGCTTTTCACAATGTTCATATACTAGTGCAGTATCGCATTGGACAGTACGGTGTAGCTTTCAACTCGTACACAAAAAAACCGCCGCAGTTTTTCACTCGGATGTTCCAGGGCCACGGGCACTCGACAGTGATGTTAAAAACATTCGCGCACACTTCACAAGTGATAATACCTTGATCTGATGACGGATGCTGCTTATTCAACCACACTGAAGAATATGTTCCGCACCTGTTGGTTAATAGATTCACAGTCAGTTGGGCTGTAACTTCACATGAACCTAATTTGGCTCCAGCTCAGGTTTAAAGAATAAAGATGGTTGTAACTGTCATCTGTATGTGTAAACAAGTCTCGTCAAGCTTCTTTTAATCAACCTCTTGTCTTTATGAACTACTCCAAACTTAAAAAAGGTTCTGAAGAAATTCATTTACTAAACTAACAGCAAAATATCATTTCCGGGCCATTTCTTCATCCAAAAGGCCCTAAAATTAATGCTATCGGTGATTCAATTGGCATCAATAGCTTTGTGCATTCTTACTTCCAAGTAAATCATAATTTAGATGTCTTGTTTGTGTAAGACTCATTTGCATCAAGCAAATATATTTATTTTTATTTATTTATTTATTTATTTATTTATATACTTATTTATTTATTTATTTATTGCAGATTCACTCCACTAAATTACATACAGATAATAAATTAAATTAAAATTAATCGCTACTGTAAAAAAAAAACGTTGTGGAGAAGGAGACAACCAAAAGTGCTGATGCTGGTGAAATTTCTTAAAATAGCATCATGTGGGCGTCCGATCACAGGCATCCAATTAAAACTTTTGTACCTTCTGTAGATACTTTTAATTGGATGCCTATGCCTTTTGTACGTCACTAACGCCCGCTTTACACACGTGGTTTTTTCGCTCAAACGAAGTGCTCAAAAGGCTCGAAATTTCAAATCGGCCTCGCACTACTCGGTCGTCCGATTTTAAAATTACTCGCACGATTACTCCCTGTATCGCACTCCACTCGGTCCAGTTACTATAGCCTGTTGAACAGGCGGATTAGCCGGCGGAGCAGACCGCGAAGCGTGATACACGAGCACGAAGCGCTATTACAAACATGTCAGTTAACTGCACCTGTTTACCGATATCCACTGTGTTGCCATCTTCATGGGTAGTCCGTCGCTGCTGACAAAATGATACCAGCCCTTTTCGAGCTCACCGTCGCATTTGTAGTCAGACTCTTGAGCTAATGTCACGCTTCTCTCATCACCCGCGATAACCTGGCTCGAGAAACAAGGATTGAACTCGCCCCAGGTTCCTGAAAAATAGGTTACAGTTGTGTTTTGTTTTGATTTTTCACATAACAGGCAAATACCAGGTTCGGAAAATACACTCGTCAGTTGAATGAGTTAGCAATCAAACGCCTGCCTTTATGCTAGTAATAATTCATGTATTGATGATCATAAGAACAATTTCGATTTTTACCATGGGAACTTAAATATCTGGAAATGCTGATAATGTTTCAGGCATGGTTTTAATCAGTAGAGAGTTTGAATGAAATTTGGTATAGGTATACTTTTAGCTGAATCATGAAATAAGTTGACACTTTTTAAAAGTGTCTTTCAACGTGTCAACGTACTCGAAGAAAAATTCTTACGCGAAGAATAAATGCAAATAGAAAGATTTCTACTTACCAGGTGTAAAAATAACGCAAAAAACAATATATATTCTTTCAATAATCGTCAGGAATTCCACTTTCATTTTCTCTCTATCCCGTCAAAACGTTCGATTACAGACTCTTTGCCCACAGATCACAACTGAGATCCAATATACAATAAAATGATACGTCATATGCCGAGTTTTTTCACGATAAACTGAAGGGCTGTATTTCCTTGTTGTTCCAACGAGATTTTTAATAAAGTCTGGTGTTGCATTCTCATGTGAAAAAGTTGGTTGATTTGATTTCATTATAGATCTCCATTTCCTATCCAAACAACGTCTACTCTAAACAATTACACTGACATTGTACATGTACTTACTTCAACCTACACATGCACCACAATACTACAAGATTATTTTAGCAACTTCTTACAATTTAGGGTGTCAGCAGTTTCATAAAGCATCACGTGAGAGAAACTTTCCTGGAGACCACAGCAAATCATGATGATCATGACAAATCATAACATGACTGATTGCAAAAATCACTACCTATAGACTTTACTCGTAGATATCCTACAGTGGGTCAGGAAAGGTGAGGAATTCTTTTTATATATGTTCTTATTTTCTCCATAAGCTGTAACGTACTCTCTCGCAGTGCCATAAGATGCCTAAAGCGAGTCCGACGAGTATACGCGCGGGAACTATTTCAAAACGAAGCAAGCTTTTATCAAATTTATCGGTGTAATAACCGCTTTTAAAGTTTTGCTCGAACGAGTATATCTTTTAAGGATCTGCCCTTTTTACGATAGGGGGATCTTTGAATATTTCGCCCGGCTGTTTGATTAGAACTGTTTCAAGTACGGTATGCTGATTCTTATTCTTCAGAGACGCCGTAGCTTTACTTCGAGAAAGCTATACGTTTGCCTGGAGACGTTCTTATGTTTCTTGCATCTATCTTTTCGAGCTTATGTCTCTCGAGCTCAAAGCATTAAAGCTAGTCGTTCTGGCACATGAGTCAAATGTAGCTGTTTAAGCGCAAATCTGTTAAATGTTTGTTCGGTTAGTTCAGTCCAAGAGAAAATGAGGGGACTAGCGATTAGCGACAGAAATCAATTTGAATACTATACCACAACAAAGCAATTCCCAACCAAGCTCAGTCACGATATTTTGAGTTATTTTGGCCACCTACAAAATTAATTTTAAATGGTAGAAAACCTGAAAATAACAGCTTAATTAATAAGATAGAAAAACACCATAAAGAAACAAGGATGGCTAAGGATGGAGAAGATTAACACGGGTCGGATTACAAACGACGAATTTGAAAAATTGAGGCTAAACTTTTCAATATGCGCAAACCGAGACTGAGCCCCTTTAACAGCGCAGATAAAACAACTCGGAGTGTAGCGATCAGCCTAGAAAATAACTCAACAAAACAACAGCTCCGAGCGAAGTGATCAGCGACAGTAATAATGTTGAATAGCGGTACAGTGACAACGAAATAGCTCGCAGCAGTTTCATTTTTTATTATTGCACACTGCTTACAGAAAACGACTTAACATAAGATGGTTTACAATAATACAGAAAAAAATACAAATAGAAATGAACTAGAAAAAGCAATATTTAGTTGTGTACAGTGACCAAAGTAGCCAATGAGCTTTAGAGTTGGTCACTGTCATGAAGATATAAGTTGGCGTTGGCCGCATGTTAAGTAAGGCAGCGAAGCGACCTGCGACAAAAATAACTTGGAATCCAGCAACAAAACAGCTCAAAGTGGGAAGACCAGTGACAGAAATAATTTTGAATACAATAACAAATACCTTGGAGAGTAGCGCTCAGCGAGAGAAATTATCTTGAATGCCGGCATAGCGACTAAACAACTACAATCATGGACGAAAGTGTTGAAACATTTGAGCAAAACAAACGCTTTCTATCGCCGTCCTTCCGTAATTTCAAAAAGCATCTTTTTGTCGATAGCCAAACCCCCCTCTCCCCCTTTTCAATGTTGAAATACGCTCCGTGGACACTATCACGTGGTTACAACATTGAAAAGGGGAGAGGGTCGAAATGTGAAAATTGGAGATATGTTCCCAAGATTTCGGATCCGTATAAAAGCATGGGTTAAAATAGAGTATCAAATAGTTTATTACACATATTGATAGGAAGTTTATTGAAATCAAGATAACGTTTGGATGCGAAAATAGATATTCTAGCCTTCTCAACTAAAGCCTTTTTAGAATTTGAGAAGCTTCCATTAGTGCTAAAAGTAACGCCAAGGTAGGTGTACTGTGAAGCCTTGGCGATTGGAGTTCCATTTAGAAAGAAGGAAAATTTGTCACGTGTTGATTTACGATTTTGTTTTTGGAAAATTAGGGTTTGCGTCTTTTTTAGATTAATTTTTAATAACCATTTCTCGCTATAATTTTGGAGGGTATTAAGTTCGTTTTGAAGACCAGCAGCACTGCTTGATATTAATATGAGATCATCTGCATAAAATAAACAATTGAGAGGAGACCCATTTGGTAAAATAATTGGATCTGTACCATTTGAGGATTCTAGAAGGCGTGGAAATTCATCTAGATATAATTAAATAGCAATGGTGAAAGAATACATCCTTGTCGCACTCCTCTGTTCTAATTTGATTCCTTTAATAACACAGAGAAAACAATATTGCTAACACCTTTATTTGTAAAAAACTAGGTACTTTACATATGAAGCACTACAAATAAGAAAACTTTGTAACCCTAGAACTTAAAATGAAGAATCTTGTACCAGTAACTATGTTTATTTTTCTTTCTGGTTGCTGTTGTAATTTGTTTCGTTTTTGAATTTTTATTTAGCGATTCGGTATTTAGGTAACACGATCTATATGGGAATACCAATAAATTGTTGTTGAGTCCTCTTTTATCCCGCTCTGTTCCTGTTGCGAATCCCGCATCCCAACCCCATAAAAACACGAAATCCCGCTCCCGCTCGTAATTGTAATTCCAGCTTCCCGCCCCTGTTTTCTGTTCAAATCCCAAATATCACCGCGAAAAAAAGCCAAATCCCGCATCCCGCCAAACCTATTGGGGACCCTCTATGATTGCAGACGCATGGCCGGATCATGGGAATGTAGCAACAGAAACTAGTTGTGAATACTGGAACAGCGAGAGAACAACTCCTGTAGCTCGGTCCGAAGCGACCAGCGATAGAAACCCGGGCAGAAATAAAAGCCACAGTGCATAGTCCATAACAGCAGCCACGACCTTTATCACATGCCCCGCCGGAACGTTTTGTTGTTTTTGTTGACCACTCAGAACTGCATTTCCGCCCGTCTGCACGTTCCATTTTATTCCCAAGGGGTTGTGAATCTCCTACTTTGATTTATCCATCCAGAAATACTAACTCTGTACCCGTAAAAGGAGCTTCTATCGACAAAGCGTATTTCCCCGTGGACCGCCGTTTCTCAGTTGCCTGATCACCTGAAGAATGGTGTCATGCGGACGTAAAAGGAAATGCACTCCCGCTGTTTTGCGGAACCCTAAAATAACTTTAGCGGAATTGACATATCCCAATGCCTGGACTGGGATCCTCCCTCTCTGTCTCCTCATTTTCTCTTGTTCAGGCAAGACCATGGTTTCGATCTTCCACGTGGATCTCATCAGTTGCCGGTGTTTTCAAAATACTCTGAGTGAGAATGTGAGTCATTCTGCGGCTTGGCACGAGCTTCTGGTGCAGTGTACCCTTGTGACCATGGATAGTAAAGACTGTTTACTATCCATGTTGTGACGGAACGGAAATATCTGGAACAAACCTAAATATCAAACGCAAGGGGCAAACAAGCTCGATAAAATTGATGCAAGAACCAATTAAAGCTACAACTCTCTCTGGCGAAGCAGGACAAAGATAGATATGACACCCGTGATAAGAAGCTGTATAACTTGCAACAGTTCAAACAGCCGGTCCCGACGTAACAACACAAAATGCAAGTAACCAACATGTTCACGGAATATTTCAAACTTTGTCCCTCCAGAGCTAATATTAAGAGAGCTTAGAACATATCTCGCAATATAAATGAGCCGATAAAAATTAGCACGTGGCAAAATACAGATTAAAATTACAAATTACATGCAGGTAACAGCTGAAACCACATACCCCTATATGACCTCGATCTAACGGCTCTACTCTGGCAAAATGTTCTCGTAATAACACCATAAAGTACCCCTCAGAAGCGAGTGTGAACCATTAAAGGTCGCGAGACCGAAATCTACAAAAAGAACGGCAAATACACAAGTGTCACGAAGCGTAGGAGTCCGACCATGTGGGGCCTGTCATCCTCATTTAACACTAGCATAAATCCCCCTATCGTAAAAGGGGTAGATCCTTAAAAGATTTACTTGTTCGAGCAAAAATTTATAAGCGGCTATTACACGGGAATAGGAATTGTGTAGGACTGTCACCCCCAATGTTATCACTGAAGAGTTCGTCGGAATCTTCGAAAGGCTACACGAACTCGCGTGCTCCAACTCGAAAGTACTTCTGAGCTTTGCCAGAAACCTCTGCGCTAAGGCGCTGGACAACTATGGTTTCAGGGTCTTTGGTTGACTTGCCAGTATCCTTCTTCCCTTTTCTTCCTTGGCGCAGTTCTTTCATTTTGTCGTTAAATTTGTTCCAATTTTGACCTGCGGAAGCCATGCTTGCCATTGACCTCGGTACATACACCGAAATGCCTTCTGGTCTCTGGCAACGATGGGCCACGGGTGTTTTTTTCGCTATGGCAGCGATAAGCCATAACCAATTATTTTGTTTTCTTTTATTATGGGATGGTAGGATATAGGATGATAGTTGTGCTATTCTAAACAGAATATGTAGTCTTCATTAAATTAAAGGCTGCCGCACACTAGCCGATTTTTTGTCGTAGAACCGCAGATTTTTTGTCAGGCTCAAATCGGGTTAAAATTTGTCAGGCGATCAGCTTGCCGCACACTAGCCGATTTTTTGTTGCAACTAACCGCGTTGAGGCTTAAGGCCGAGTCATCCAAAATCAAGATGGCGCCTATTCCACTGACGTGGCCCTCATGACATTTCCTAATTGGTTGAGACGCGCGCAAGCCCCGACAAATTGTCTTGGTCCACCGCACACTAGTCGACAAGGCCCGACAAAACGTTTTGAGAAATAGCACTGTCAGATATCGCCCGAGAAGCCCCGATCTTGTCGCAGACTTGTCTGAATTCACTGCACACTAGCCGACAAGTGATGATTTTTTTTGTCGGCCGACAAACAATCGGCTAGTGTGCGGCGGCCTTAAAACCAGAATTCTCAAGTTAACTATATGAGGCCAAAGCAACTTTAGCATTCACTTTTTTAACCCGGAGATTGCGTGAGCAATCTGTAGGTTTTAGTGGTGATGTCCTTCCATCAACTGTCTAGCTGTCTAGCTGCGATTGTTGCACTAAAAATGGAAACTTGTTTTGTTTGCTTTCTGGGTCTCGTTAATTTAACATTTCTATTACAATTCTAATCTTAAATTAACAGTTAAGTCTAAATAAGACCAAAGGTTGGCTTTTGTAATACGCATTGGGAACGTTTTAGATGACAGAGGTGAAGCTGCTGGAAGCTGCTACTGTGAAGTTCCTTTCCGAAGTTTGAACTTTAGTAAAGATTGACAAGAGGCAATCCTCTCTACATATCAATGGTACTACTACTGGAGGATTGAGCTCCTTAAATTAAATTTCGGAAATCAAAGCGAACTGTTTTGCTTAGCCTACGGTAGCATTTGTCGAAAAAGCTTCTAATAAAGAACACCGCGGACTTGCGAGCATCTAAAAGGCTCATGATTACGTCAGATTATAAGTTTCAACCGCGGGCGTGGAATCCACCGCGAGAAAATTCTGCTCAATCTTGAGGAAAAAACTCACATAAGACGCATCGGAGGATGAATCCGCCATAGCGGGAGCGAGGAGAACTAGATAGAACTTGACAAACTGAAATGCATTCCGAGCATTAAAACTTTGTCCACAGACAGACATTTTTGGGCTTGTTCAAGCTGATGCACTTTGAAACTTGAATAGGGTATTAGGATATTATTGTATCAGGTTATTGTATCACTTTATTAGCGTATTAGGGTGTACGGGTTATTGGGGTGTTAGGGTGTTAAGGTATTAGGGTCTCGGGGTCTTAAAATATTAGGGTGTTAAGGTGTTAAGGTATTAGGCTGTTAGGGTATTAGGTTTTTAGGGTATTAAGGTATTACGGTATTGGAATATTGGGGTATTAAGGTATTAGGGTATAATTGTATTAGGGTATTAGGGTGTTACATTGTTAGGGTATTAGGGTAACAGGGTATTTGGGTATTAGGTTATTAGGGTATTTGGATATTCAAGTCGGGTATTAGGGTATTAGGGTATTAGGGTATTAAGGTATTAGAGTGTTGCGTTGTTAGGGTATTAGGGTATTTAGGTGTTAGGGTGTTATGGTTTTAAGGTATTGGAGTATTACAGTATTGGAGTATTGGGGTATTAGGGTATCAGGGTATAAATGTTTTAGGATATTAGGGTATTAGGGTATTAAGGTATTAGAGTGTTGCGTTGTTAGGGTATTAGGGTATTTAGGTGTTAGGGTGTTATGGTTTTAAGGTATTGGAGTATTACAGTATTGGAGTATTGGGGTATTAGGGTATCAGGGTATAAATGTTTTAGGATATTAGGGTATAAGGGTATTAAGGTGTGACAGTGTAAGGGTGTTACGGTATTTAGGTGTTAGGGCCTTAGGGTATTAGGGTATTAGGGCATTAGGGTATTAGGGTATTAGGGTATTAGGGCATTAGGGTATTAGGGTATTAGGGCCTTAGGGTATTAGGGTATTAGGGCATTAGGGTATTAGGGTATTAGGGCATTAGGGTATTAGGGTATTAGGGCATTAGGGTATTAGGGTATTAGGGCATTAGGGCATTAGGGTATTAGGGTATTAGGGTATTAGGGTATTAGGGTATTAGGGTATTAGGGCATTAGGGTATTAGGGTATTAGGGCCTTAGGGTATTAGGGTATTAGGGTATTAGGGCATTAGGGTATTAGGGCATTAGGGCATTAGGGTATTAGGGCATTAGGGTATTAGGGTATTAGGGCATTAGGGTATTAGGGTATTAGGGCCTTAGGGTATTAGGGCATTAGGGTATTAGGGTATTAGGGCGTTAGGGTATTAGGGTATTAGGGTATTAGGGCATTAGGGTATTAGGGTATTAGGGCCTTAGGGTATTAGGGTATTAGGGTATTAGGGTATTAGGGCATTAGGGTATTAGGGCATTAGGGCATTAGGGTATTAGGGCATTAGGGTATTAGGGTATTAGGGCATTAGGGTATTAGGGTATTAGGGCCTTAGGGTATTAGGGTATTAGGGCATTAGGGTATTAGGGCATTAGGGTATTAGGGTATTAGGGCGTTAGGGTATTAGGGTATTAGGGCATTAGGGTATTAGGGTATTAGGGCGTTAGGGTATTAGGGTATTAGGGCCTTAGGGTATTAGGGTATTAGGGCATTAGGATAATAGACTATTAGGGTTTTAGGGTATTGGGGTATTGATGTATTGGAATACTAGGGTAAAAGGGTAATTCTCCAATACCCCGAAATGCCCTAATACCCTAACAACGTAACACTCTAATACCCTAATACCCTAATACACTAATACCATAATATCCTAATACTCTAATAACCTAATACCCAAATACCCTAATACCCTAACAACTCTGCTGAACCCTAGCTAACCGGAAATCAACTTTGGATACAGATAAACTTAGCGGAGGGTTACTCTTGAAAATTTTATCGGGTTACGAAGAAAGCAGTATTATTCTTGAACATTCATAATCAGTTTTGATAAACAGCTTGTATGTCACTTATGGCTAGTGTGGTTGACTTTCTTGTGAAACCATGATGCTAACTATAGTTTGATAAGGCAAAAGGCGCGAATACGAGGAGACTCGCGCGAAGCGAGAAATACTGTATTTCCCCACGCGAGTATTTCCCGGCCGCGTCAAGCGCGCGCCCTGTACTGAACGTATAAGTTCTATAATAATTTCAGACTGCCGGCTATCAACAATCCTGGTCAATTTGTACTTTTGCCCTAATATGGTCTTCCTGCCCACCTCTCCTTCCCCACCCTCAACACAATTTTGCTAGTCCAACATCACTTTCGGGGAGGAGGGATTCGGTAAAATGAATAAAGATTTCCCACTACAAAATAATGCGTCACCAGTTGGAATTTTGTCAAGTGTCCCAAGGACTTTACACCAGGATTGTAGTTTTTTGAGAACACACTTCCCGGCTGCCGGGTATCAAGACAGGTCAATGTGTTTGCTTAGCTTGAAGTTTGCGTGCAAAGTTTCTGTAGCGAAACGAAACTTCTTTAGGTGAAGGGAGGTTGTATCGAATTGATTTCAGTTTGTATCGAATCGACTTTACATCTGTATCGATTCTACCTCAATTTGTCTCGAACGACTTTGTATCGAAACGAGCGGACACCCAGTAAGCACGAGCTGCCAGAAGCATCTAACCCCGAAGCTTATAAAGTGTTTTTTCCTGAGGTAGCACCTGCTTTTACCATGCTTAATATATTAACTCGAATAAGCGGCCAATCTGGTAATAAATGCTGTACTCAATTCATAAGCGTCAACACGGAAAAAGCGATGCAAATAACAGCAAAAATACCTTACAATAAGCTGCACCCTGAACAGCAACGTGGCACTTGTTCAAAGAGATGAACTTTCTAAATTGAGTTTTGGATATTCCTATTGTTTTTGGATAAAAATTAGAGTAATTTTCATTCCATAAAAGGTCTTCTTATGTTAACGGCAAAAAGAATTATCTAAGCAGCAGCGCCTTCTCGAACCAAAAGTCTTAAACCAAAGCAACGATGAGTAAGACTATATCACACATATCCCACCCCTCCACATTTTTGTCAGTTTTTCCAACAAATCACGACTCTCTAAGCACGTCTGTTATTACACTGGCAAAAGGAGAGGAAACGCGCCCAGTTACCCAAGACCATTAATATGAAGATGTTCTACTGACTAGCACCGTACAACGAGACGCGCCAACCAACTTAGCGACCATGAACAAAGGACATTGTGGTAAGGAGCCATGTCTACAGTGATCAAAGGGCCTGGACGCGTGCTCTTGAACTCTCTACAGGCTCACACAAGGTGTTGGGGGGTAAAAAACCAGTGTTAATTTAGTGGACCAGTGTTAATGGACAGAATTTTTGAATAAATTTCAGAACGAAACAAATACACGAGAAAGCACTTCGTCTAATTTTAAATTCGTGAATACCGCTTACTAAATTGAATTCCAGGTTTTTTCCTCAAGTTTAGCGCTATAATTTCAGAAAAAGTGGATCGTAAAAGGCGTTTGAAAGTTCCCTTCATACTCTTGAGCTAACAGCTTGATCCTTTTCAGCAGGGTGGAACTGTACAGGATTCAATCTGTAAACTGTTTCCCGAACACTTCGGGTGTATCCTGTTGATGACGTTACCGCACGTGCGTTGTCGGAACCTCTTGCTTCCCTCGCCGCAGCTGCTGCTGCAATCGCTCCATTTGGTCCACAGAGACCACGTCGACAATTCAGCGTACCCTGAGCCTCCCTCACTAGAGTCGCTTCTGATTCCAAGTCCATTTTCATGTTTTGCACCGCCTCCATTACCCCCTGAAGTCAAATTGTACACGTAGAAAATTAGTAAGTCATTGCATAAAAACAAAGTTTTTAACCAAACAGTCAGGTGCAGTGGTTTGGAATTAATCATTCACTAGATAGTCTGTGACTTAAATAAAGTTGAAAAAAGCTTTGATTTTATTACAGGATACAATCAGCATGTAATCGTGACAAACGAAAATATACAGTTCACAGAGCACCCAGTGTCCGTAAAGCCAGATTAACTTTGTGTGAGAGTGCACCAGTAAGATCACATAAAAAGTGCCCGTTGTTCGCATTAACCTGTGTCGTAATAAGCAGGCTAATGAAACTGAGAGAAAACGTGAGGCTATGGTTGGAAAAAACAAGGTTGTCCGTAATAAGTGATTGACCATACTAAGTGGGCGTCCATAGAGCAGGAATGTCACTATACCTAGCTACTAGTATACACAGAAATTAGTAAGACCTTTAGTGAACATATTAAAAGAGTTTAATAATATCAGTGACAGTTTTGCTGTTTGGAGACTGCGCTGGACGGTAGCTTTTAGGTGATTCCTTTTAGGTTCCAAAAATAGACATCTGTTCTTTTGTCAACAAACTGGAATTCTTAGGAAACTTTCACAACTTCGTGAGTTTTTAATCATATATCAGAAACAGGCATCGTTGACTATAGTGCATGCTCTCCCATTTGGTAATTAACGTTAATTCTGAATAAAACAGCAGATGTTCAGAATAAATTTATAAATTTAAGTACACTAATTGAAGTAGTGGACTTACAAAACCTCTCAGTTTGTGTTAGTTTCCAAATACCTCCGTAGCAAGGATCACACTCCATCACTTAGAAACTTAGCGAGGTGCTGTAATGTAACATGTCTACTCAAGAGATGTAGCTCCTTCGTTGCCTCTATTCACTAATTGTTTTTATACATGACGGCCTCTCTAACTGTTTTTGACTAATTCTCAATTGTAAGAATCGTTTCGTTAAGGAACCTAAAAAGCAAACAACTCTTGCAATGGCTACAAAATGCATTCAACATACCAATTACAGCGCAAAGACAAAGAACAAACACGAACATTGTCTTGGCCGGAAAAAATCAAGCTCTTCTCCCAATTTGCAGGACACTTCTTGAGTAGAGAGTGATTTCGAAATCAAACAGCTAGAACGGTGTTGCAAATTTTCCAACTGGAGCGAAAGAACTCACCAGCGAGAGAATTCTAATTAAGTTCTTCTTCAACGCGTCTTAGCTGAGTATTATTTACTTAGTGTTAAAGCTCCTGTCGTCAAGGTCAAAAGCAACTTTTAATTTTGCAGAGAAAAATTCTTTTTAAGCTGTACTGAAACATAAGCACGCTTATCTTATCTAATAAACTGCAAAAACTGTTAAAATGTACTTGATTAGTAAGACTAGCAAGTGGAATTGAAATTTAAGATTAAGATGCGAAGCGTTTTGGCAGCTTAGTCTGTCAGTTAGTTAGTTGTTTATTTGCCAAGCCCTTGTCATTATTTTACTGACAGGCAATTTTAAAATATAACAAGCGTCAAACAAACGTCCAGTTAAAACTCAAATACTAATAGGCAAGTCTACAATTTTTTTTTTGGTTGCGTCTGTTTAGTTGGTTTTTGTTGAATTTGTCGCTTGCTTAACGGATAGAGTTGTCACGCCAATCAGATACCACCCTATCGTGTTTTGAAATCTTTTTCGTTTCAAAGTTCTTACACCTACCCACGCACTCATCAAAAGTACAATTGACTGTTTGTAATGGAGGACCAATGCAGTTTCTGCCATTATTAGATGGAGGAGGCCTGGTGCAAGATCTTGTTCTTGTCTTTAAACAGTCTTTGTTACACTCGCCCCAGTTTCCCCAGACAGTCCAGCCACCTGCAACTAGAAAAAAATTACCTGTTACTGCTGATCCTTTTGGAGCAAAGCGCTTTTAACTTTACCCTAGGCTGGAAACAAGGACTGTTTATTAATTCACTTTCCAAGAACGATCTGTACAGTTCGTTCTTGTTCGGTGAAGCTTGCTCCGCTTGTAGGGAAATGCACGAAAATGCTCTGCCAAATCATTATACTTCCAAACACAAACCTGTTAAAAATGTCCTTAACTTAAATAGAAGTTCAGCAAGGACAGTACTTTGCTGAAGGCTTTTTCCAAGATACTCAGGTGATAGTTTGTAAGATCGCAGTTAAAGTTTTTAAGAACAATGCCTATCTCATTTTTTTTGATGAATATGAAGCGTCATTTCCACACATTTCAAAATTTATATTCATGTTTTCATGTTTCAAAGTCGCAAACTTCTGATCCTTGAGAAAACTTTCTGCCATGATTCATTCGAGCCGATATCCGTATTCGATCACTGCCCTGCGAACAGAACGTTGAATAAAATTTACCGGTCAAAATGAACTTAGAAAAGTTGCCCACGTACCCGGGCAGGGCACATCTTTGTTGCAGTCCTGTGTCATTTCCTTCAGACCCACGCAAGTATTGCCACCATGGGCCGCGGGTGGGTTGGTGCATGAACGAGAACGCGTTTGAGTTCCTCCACCACAAGTGACAGTACATATGCTCCAGTTTCCCCACGACGTCCAACCACCATTCACTGAAAAACAAAACCCCAACATGTGTTGATTGGGGATTTGTCTAAAAAAGAAAACCTATAGCTTATCTTCATACCTGGACAGAACACGTCTTTGTTGCAGTCCTGTGTCATTTCCTTCGGACCCATGCAAGATTTGCCACCATGGGTCGCGGGTGGCTTGGTGCATGAACGAGAACGTGTTTGACTTCCTCCACCACAAGTCACACTACATTGGCTCCAGTTTCCCCACGTCGTCCAGCCACCGTTCACTGGAGAGGAAAAAACGGTTTGTAGTGATAATGTGCACAGCAGAGAAGCTGTGAATAGCTGTTATTACAGTTATCAGCGGTTTGACATACAAACAAGGCGAATGGGTCAATTTTGCTTTGTATTGACCCGTTCGCCTCGTTTGTATGCCTTTTTAAACAAAGGAATATTAGACCGCAGGCTCAACTGTAATAACAGCTATTGTCCTCCTACCTGGACACATCACGTCTTTGTTGCAGTCCTGTGTCATTTCTTTTAAACCAAGGCAGGTTTTACCACCATGGGCCATGGGTGGGTTGGTGCATGAACGAGAACGTGTTTGAGTTCCTCCGCCACAAGTTAGAGTACATGTGCTCCAGTTTCCCCAAGTAGTCCAGCCTCCATCGACTGAAAGAAAAAAACCCAACAACATGTGTTGATAGGGATTTTGTCTAAAAAAGAAAACCTATAACGTATTTTCTTACCTGGACAGAACACGTCTTTGTTGCAGTGCTGAGTCATTTCCTTCAGACCCAAACAAGGTTTACCACCATGGGCCGCGGATGGGTTGGTGCATGAGCGAAAACGTGTTTTTGTTCCTCCGCCACAAGTTACGCTACATTTGTCCCAGTTTCCCCACGTCGTCCAGCCTCCATTCACTGGAAAAAAAATAACAATGTTTGTATAGATTTTGTGTAAAAATGAAAACCTGTAACTTGTCTTCCTACCTGGACAGAACACATCTTTGTTGCAGTCCTGTGTCATTTCCTTCAGACCCACACAAGTTTTGCCACCATGGGCCGCGGGTGGGTTGGTGCATGAACGAGAACGTGTTTTTGTTCCTCCGCCACAAGTTACGCTACATTTGCCCCAGTCTCCCCACGTCGTCCAGCCACCATTTACTGGAAAGAAAATAATAATGTTAACAACGATTTTGCGTAAAGATGAAAAGCTGTAATTGTCTTCTTACCTGGACAGAACACATCTTTGTTGCAATCCTGTGTAATTTCTTTGAGACCCACACAAGGTTTACCGCCATGGGCCGCGGGTGGGTTGGTGCATGAACGAGAACGTGTTCGAGTTCCTCCGCCACAGGTTACACTACACTTGTTCCAGTTTCGCCAAGTTGTCCAGCCTCCATTAACTGGATAAGAAACGACTACTATTTAGCAACAGGCCGAGTTTGTGTTGTTTTTGCAGCTGTACTCTCCTTAAGATCTAGTGACCTCTGAGTAGGTTATCATAACAAACCACTTCTGAAAATATCTTTTTGTCATTTTTTGGAAGGCTTGGTTATATTTATCACCCAGAATGCTGGAGGGCTTTCATATTACTCCTGAAAAGAGTATGCTTGATATTCAAGTCGAAGGATAGTTAGCAGATCGAACTTAGTTTGCCTAACCTCCATTTCCTGCGATTTAAGGATTTACTACCCCCCTCAGGTTGAAAAAGCTACAACGGACATGAATTGTATATTTGACCACTTGGAAATCTAAGGCCCTTAGTTAGATTGACCAGTGGTAGCAAAAATGATGCGAATGATGTGGGCCTTGATTAAATAGCAACACAAATTTACGGTTATTTATGGAATGTCATAACAACCATCGCATGCAGAAAAGCCATCAAGGCCAGGCCGCTGGAGAACGAAGACCTCGTGGAGGAAGATATAGAACGAGCCCGGTGAGAGCTTGACCGAAGACGCGAAAGAATGAGTGATACTTGACAACAGCGAGTTGTCTGCCTACCTGGACAGAACACGTCTTTGTTGCAATCTTGCGTCATTTCCTTCAGACCCACACAAGTTTTCCCGCCATGGGCCGCGGGTGGGTTGGTACATGAACGAGAACGCGTTTTTGTTCCTCCACCACAAGTCACACTACATTTGTCCCAGCGTCCCCAGATTGTCCAACCTCCGTTCACTGTATAAAGTTATTGTGCAGAGCAATGAGTCAGAGTAGCTGATCTTAAATATCTAGTAATGATAATCTAAGATGTTTTATCTTTCATCTTGTATGCAAAGCTTTATGAATCGGAACGTTGTGGTGCTTTCACTTTGCTACTAGCAGGGTCAAGTCTAGTTGAGGTTCCCTACCCTCCATTTGTGACTGGGTGCAGGGCCAAGCTCTCCATTCAAGTTAAACTCAAAATCCTTCTTCCTACCTGGACAGAACACATCTTTGTTGCAGTCCTGTGTAATTTCTTTGAGACCCACACAAGTTTTGCCACCATGGGCCGCGGGTGGGTTGGTGCATGAACGAGAACGCGTTTGAGTTCCTCCGCCACAAGTTACGTTACATTTGCTCCAGTTTTCCCAAGTTGTCCACCCTCCGTTCACTGAAAAAAATTAGTAATTTAGAACGTTATCATATTGACCAGAGAGTAGCTGATCTTGATACCAAGAAGGCAAACTGATAGGAAAATCACTAAGCAATAGGTAATTTAGGCCGGGATATTTTTCATATGTTTGCTAGAGATCATTCGATCGCAAAACGAGGATAAGAAATTTTTCACACAGCTAGCAATTTCAAGAAATCATTTTTACACTGAATTTAATTGGTTTAAATTACGGATCTGTTCTGAATTTCTACCTGAATGAATCAAATGAATAACTTGTTAAATTCCATCTACCATGGTAGATGACGTGAGGTCACAAGGCAACTTACGCGTCTTGCAGTTCACTGTGAAGGCCATATTGTTGTTCACTTAATCAAGAGTACTGGTATAGATTACCTGGACACATCACGTGCATGTTACAATCTTGTATCATTGTACTTTGTCCGGTGCAAGGCTTTCCGCCATGGGCCATTGGGGGATTGGTGCAGAAACGAGAGCGCCTTTGAGTTCCTCCGCCACACGTGACACTGCAGTCGCCCCAGGATCCCCAGGCCGACCAGTTTCCATCAACTGAAATAACAAATTGAATGGACCATTTCCGAATTGCCTTTTGCCTCTGTGTCAAGACGAGTCGAAACCATTCATTTGGAATGTGTTCTGCATACAGGTTCATTTTCATACAAATCAAACTCATTTTCATAAGAAAGGTCTTGCACGAAAACTCGTTTTGAAACAGACGGAGGCACTGGGTAACTCGGAAATGGTCTATTCAGAGGAACTTTAAACATGTATGAACGGCAAGATTAGAATTTGTATAAAGCAATTGAAACACATTGTCACTGAACGGTGATTAGAGACTGCTCAATAATTATCACGAGGGGTTCTAAAAGGGGGAAACAGAGTGCAAGGCAACACACACAGTGGGAGAATGTCTAAGGTATTCAGGGAAATACGGGAGGGGGTGATATCTAACTTTCGAAAGGAAATTTACGACGTGTTCATTTTTCTTGTTGTGCAAAATATGCGAAAAATACAACAGAGGGCATTGTAGCTAATTATTTCACGTTTTAATTAATATCATGTTCATTTTCATCAGTTCCGCTTCGTTTCTGCCTTCTTGTCAGGACTGTTTGTGTAAAAGCTCTTGAACCGCCAATTCTCAATTTGGCGGACACCATATAAGAGTAGTATCAATTATCTATTGTCATTCCTCCCACTGACAAAAACACGCGGCCATCCGAAGAAATCTCTAAATTGATATCCCATAAGACTTTAAAAGCTTACGAGCAACAAAAGCACCTAAAAAATCTATTGAATAGTTTACAAATTATATCGAAAAAAGCAATAATTAAGACCGAACAATTTTTTAAATTCATTTTTTAAAAGAATAATCATTTAATTTGCCTCAACTGATGCAAAATAATATTACTGATTCTCACGTTTCATTTCATCACAAAAATCGTCAGAACACCCAGACAATCATAATATTCAATTAAATCTGGAACACGGCAGTTTACCAAGTGTCCACGGCTTTCTTGAAATTGTTTGTTCAAGTAAAGGTATTGATTATTTATTTTATTTTGTATTTCCTACTGTTTTGACAGATGGTCTTCTTGTCCGCTAGAAACTTAAAAGGAAAACAAACTGAAGGGATTCGTTTCGAATATAATCTCCAGTTGAACGGTTAGTTTTTTTGACCAACGCTTATATCAAAGATCTGCCGGCTTTACTCCAATTACGAAGCTGTCAGGCAGCTAATTAATTAGCTAGTTGACTTCAACGAGAGCTGTCTCTAGATTAAATGTTAAGATAGAATTTACTAGAAGAAGTGGAGCTCTTTGCACTCCTCGCTTTCATTGTCTTCGGCAAAGTGTTTATTTTACAAACCTTGAACTTCATATGTAAACAGCTTTTGCAATTTCCAAATAGTACAAAAGGCATTGTGCAATTCATTTCAAAGAAGTTGAGTTAGCTGTTTGCGAGCGCAGCTTCCTGCTTCAACTTAGTTTACCTTGCGGGACAAATCAGTTTCATACAAATCGCTCGACTGCTTCTCGACTTTCTTAACTAGACACAGTTTACCAAGCCGGATTTGAAATGGTCGCCCAACTCTGTGATTATAAGCTACAGGAAGAAGTCAACCTTATTCTTTTCCATCAAGCTTTCATGACGTCCCTTTGTTTGATGAATATCGTGTCTTCCTTCGTAACAATAGTTGGAAATCTACTCGTCATTCCCGCTCTCTGGAAATCTTCATCCCTTACGCTGAGCATGAAAGTTCTGTTTCTGAATCTTGCTGTGTCCGATCTCGCCGTAGGACTGTGCGCACAACCAATGTTTATTATCATTACATGTTTGATGTTGAGTACAGAGCAGAACGGCGGCCATAATTTCGACTTCTTATGTCCAATTACGATGACATTGTTTTGGTTTCTGCTCGTTGTATTCGCATCATCATCGTTTTTCTCAGTGACTGCCATTGCTCTGGATAGGTTTCTTGCCGTTTCCTTACATTTACGATATTCAGAACTTATAACACCAAGACGCCTTATAATCACTGTAATACTACTATGGATAACGAGCACGATCTCCGCCGCGATTTTCATTTTATTGCCTAAATACAATGACATGGTGGCTGTTTCTCTTGAAGCAAGTGGCCTGTTTTTGACAACAGTTGCATATTACCAGATTTTTCGAATTGCTCGACGCCATCGGAATCAGATTCAAAGCCACCTGCAAACTCACAGCAATAATCAAGCAACGAATATGGCTCGGCTTAAAAGATCAACCTTCAACACTTTTTACGTCTTTATTGTCTTTGTGTTTTGTTGGCTGCCAAGTCTGACTTCTTTTACTGTGAAAGAAGCATGGAGATCCCACAGTGTTGAAGTCTCAGCTGCAAATTATCTCGCCGGTTTCATCGTTTTCCTGCATTCCTCTATAAACCCTTTTATCTTCTGCTGGCGTTATCAGGAAATTCGGCGGAAAGCGATCGCTTTCTTAAAGAATATATTTACAAAAGAACCTCAATAAGGGAAATTTGAAGATCAACATGTCCGAGCACTATCAAGATGGAGGCTGACTTCATGAGGGAAATTAAATAGATGAGCGAACGAACAAACGAAAAAAAAAAGATCGAGAGAATAGAAGAACGCAAATACGAAAGACAGAATAAAAACAGTAGTAGTGGCCGATCGAACGAATGAATGATTGACTGAATGACTTTTTATGGCTATCGTGGTTTTTGTTCTTTTATGATTACTAGGCTGAATGAAATTTATGCTGGTCAGGAAACCATGTAAACAAAGGTTCAAGCTGGTGATAATGAAATGCTAATTATATTTGCCTGGACACGGTGTGACATTACACTCCCTGCTCCTAACTCTCGTCCCAGGGCACGGCCTTCCACCATTGGCCGGGAGGGGATTATTACAAGTCCTCCAACGTCTCTGTATGCCGCCACCACAGGTTTTACTGCAGTCTTCCCATACTCCCCAGCAACTCCATCCTCCGTGAACTAAAGATGAAAGTAGTGCAAGGAATTGGATTTCAATACAGTGATTATTCACTAAACGCCATTGGTTTTGGTTTTGGTTTTTATACAGTTACAACTACAAACTGTTGAGGAAGAGGTATTTTACTTGACGAGGTTAATATTAAGCTTCAATAAAACCACTGTATCTTACTGAGCTTTACAATCTAAGAGGGCTGCTGATTGTTCCATTAGTCTGTTTTCATGGCGTCAAACTCGTTCTACCTGGAATGGTTTATGTATCCACTAAGGCAGGCAAACTTAGATCAATGACAAAAAATAGGTCCATTTAAAAAGGTCACTTTAATAATGATTCTCATTATTTTAGGATTTATCTTTGGTTTTAGGAATTATCTATTCATGTATTTATGATGATTTATTTATGTATTTATTTAGTTAGTTATTTTCTCGAATTAATAGCAGCACATGCTTGAGGCTTAGCAAGCCTCATGAAAAACCGAGGTTAAATAAAGGTCAAATAAAGGTTATTGACACATTTTTAACACACTCTAAAAGATAAAAGGTTAAACCACAAACCTTTTTCGCAGCATTGCCCGCCATACCGAGGCAAACATTTACACCTTGTTTGCCCTAGAGTGCCCCCATTTTGACAGTATTGGTTACAGCCGCGAACCTGCTTCAGTTCAAATGGACAAAGACCACCACAAACTTCACGTTTAACTACCTGATGATAACAAATAAATAAATGAATGAGTCAAAAATAAATTGAGAGTTAAATACTTAAGTTAGTACGTAAAAAGGATAACGATTCCTTTTTAAGGATAGTGTAATATGCAGTTTTTTTCCCGCACAAAAGATTACCCAGGTAACTCTTTAATTAATTAGTAGCGGAGCTCCGGCGGCCCGAAGGGCCGCCAAGCGGAGCCCCACACTTATATAGGAAGGCTATAGGAAAGAAAAGGAAACCCGTGAGTTGATTTTCTCTTGGCTATCATGACTAGCGGTATTGCTCGTGGGCGCGTACGCACGACGGCGACGACGACGGAGTCGCGCAACATGGCGGCCACACTCCAAATAATAGGTTGATAGAGGTATGCACCCTTGCTTTACCGTGAACTTCTGACATTGGACATCCATGTTATGATTAATTGACATCTGTCAAAACAAGGTACCCGCTGACCAGTATCATGTGACCATGTTGCAGGCTCAAGTTTACAGCTCATCAAGGTCATGCTTTTTTTGAAGTTGACCGCTGATCAAGTGCTGGTTTTCGATTGGATTGCGGGCTCATGTCAGGTTAAGTTGTTGAAAACAGAGCAGGATTGTTCGGAAGGCGGTTAACGCTAACCCAGGGTTAAAAGTTAACCGAATTATAACTTTTTCTTCTATAGAAATGGTTTTGTGTATATGGTGATTATTAAAACTCAAAACAGAAGGCCAAACAATATACAGAAAACCTCACCGCAAAGTTGAAAACTTAGATCAAAATTCTACCTTTCCCTGGGTTAGCCCGGGAGCTACGCTTTTAGGCTGGCGTAAATCTATATATTATTTTTATGCTGTTTCAGGTGTCACCTGATACAAGCTGTTGTTTCTAAGATTTAGAAATCAACAATACTGATCACAAGTATTTACATAAGATTTCAACTAAAGAAATGTTAAATTCAAGACCAGTATGAACTGAAGCTGCATTTTGATTGGCAAATTGTTTAAAAAAAAAATGAATGAGTTAAAGGCAAAGGTAAATTTATTTTGAGTCGTAAACGTGGGGAGTGGCTACCCAATCTCCCGAGCCAGGGGCTCATGACAAAAATGCACGACTATCTACAATAACGTTACTAGTTAAAATTACTATATTCGCTAAGATAAATTCAGAATTAAAATATAAAATAATCCTAAGAACACGACTATTTACAATAATACATTACTACTTACAATTACTATATTCGCTAAGATAAAATCAGAACTATTTATGTATTATTTATTTACCTTCTCTGTATTCATCTTGGAGTCTGTGTTTACTTTCATTTCTTTGACCATCCAATGTTTATGAGCTTTTAAAGCCTTTGTTCTCAAAACTATCTTACTAATACTGTCCCAAACCCTTGTAAACGTTCCTGATTCATCCAACTTCCCACACAAATTGAACTGTGCTCTTATCATTGTTAATCAACCTCAATTGATCCATCTTGTTCTTAATCCTTGTGATTTCAGTCTTCTAATTTACCAAACACTTCACTCCATACTTCAAGATACTGTTTAACTCATGGAAAAACAGCTTGTTACAATTCAGTTTCGCCAATAATATCTTATTGAAATATATGCTGAAGTAGTTAGTTAGAATTTTACTGCAAAACTGTCGTTCAAACACAACCACGGCCTCCTTATGCATGGGTCAATAACTACAGCCTTTTCTTAACCAGTCCCTCACCTTACACAAATTGGCCGATTTTATAACCCGTACTGCCATGGTCGGCTGATATGCTGTTCTTAGTATTCGTGGCATTCGCGTTGCTTACCGATCTCGTTCGCCTTTTTAGTGGTCATGACCAATGTTCATACACGCAGTTTAAATTCCTCACAATTAGCCAGAGAAAGCCTGTAACGTAACTTACCTTTCTAGTACGTGCTTGTGTTCCGTTTGTTCCACAAGCCACTGAACAGTTACTCCATACACTCCACTGATCAGTCACGCAGTGTGTCAATCTTCGACAAGGTTTCGGTTTTGGCTTTGGTTTTGGTTTTGACGGTTTTGGGTGGTGTGTCGGTTTCCGTTTTTTGTCAGAACGTCTGCGATGTTTTGAATGCACATTAGAAGTGCACAGTATGGTAAGTGCAATGATTACAAGTAACAGAGATGATGTTCGCATTTCTGTGACTGACTTGTTTAAAAGGTCTCGTTGTTCAGACTGTAGAGGTTCACTGATGTTTGTATTACAAAAGGGCCAAGAATGCACGACACAAATTGTTGTGTATCCAAAATGCACGATTTGTCCCAATTCTCAAAAAACAGAGAACAGATTGCTGTGAACTACAATGCGACTGAAATAACTGATGAATTAAGATGGATAATAATTATTTGTCTGGGATTTAAACGCCAGGTGGACTGACAAGAGGGACTTTGGTGGACAAAGTAACTCGAGTATTTAACAAAATAGAAGATTGCACCTTCTTAGCAAATAAGCGACATCTGATTTGCATCAGAAAGGGATACATCGTTCTCTGTGTCTTTTATTCTCTGTTTATCTTCCTAAACAAATATGGAGGAATTCATTGACATTTAGTGACTATATATTGATCTCTGTTTTGGATTTTTTTTATTAAAAGTTTTCTATTGCTTCGAGACTCTCCATAGCGCTGTTGTTAGCGTACGAGGCACCCCACTCAAGACGTGCATAAGAAGTGTACTTGTCTCGATATTTGATAGTTTGATGGAGCGAATAGCGACAAAAACGGTTATTAGTTAAAAATGAATCGTTGCCACCTTAGCCTTATTTGTTGATGTGCAAAAACGAGCGCACTGTTTGTTAAAGTGCTGAACAGGAAACATTTTAGTTTTTCGTTAATCTTTTCCGCACAATGTCAGTGAAGTGACGACAGCTTTTCCCCAGGCTCTCAGTCAAAGATGAAATTCAGGTCCACTGTTTTTGATTGAAAAGTACCTTGGGCGAATTCATTTCCATGCATGCAATGTAACACTGTATCGATAGGTTCAATTGGTATTCATTTCTGCTGAATTTAGATACATGTTTTAAGGTCACTCGTGGTGCCTCTTAAATGCAGAGGCTAAACTTAAAATTGTGAACACATTTATTGGTTCTGAAAGAAAATTATGAACATTCAATTTAATTTCGAGGAAATAACTTTCTAATCAGAGGTATCAAAACAGCCGGCTCGAATCATTGGTTCCAAATAATAAATATTTACTTCAATCAATAAAAGGTTTACTGAGTCGAAAGCTGATGTACGGGCTGATGTAGAGGGAGCCAGTGCAAACCTTAAATTCAATTATCCCGCAACAAAATTAAAGATGACACCGAAATAGCTCATGATCTCGAGATTTTTATGAGGCCATAGTTGAAGTGATAGCAAAGGTCGAATCATCTACCATCTAGCAAAAATCAATAGCTAATAAATTGGGTTTTTTTGTAAGCCTTTTTTAAGGAAACAACCTGCAACAGGTAGTGAAAACAACATGACAATCGGGTGAGTACCCTCACTTTGACACAGTGTGCCCCCTCCTCCTTTGAAAAATCCTGGCTACGCCCCTGCTTATGTAGCATAATAAACAATCAGTAGCGTACACTTTCTTTTTTCTGTTCTTGAATGCGTAACGTCTTGCTTTCACAAACTCACGGATTTCGACAATGTGCATCACGGGTAAAACCCCGGGAAACTCGTTACAGAAGGCAAACCTGTTTTGGACAGTTTCTCATCAATGATAGTGTATAATGGCTCATACAGGGAGGCTCTGCGCGAAAGGAGTACCTGTTTCAGGCTTCGGGTATATAAAAGGGTAGGGATTTCAGAAGTCGAGGTGTATGAAAAGGTAGGGAAATCGGTCATTTAGTTATTTGAAAGGGCTTTTCACTGAAATCTTTCAAACAGACGCACCTTGTGGCTGTATCATTGCATTTACTAGGCACTACACGAAAATGATAAGTGTTCCTTTTTTGGCGAGTTATTCATAATACAGGCCAGCTATGAAAGTATGTGATATGGGTACCTTTTTTTCAATTAAAGGAATACGAAAGGCTACCTCGGCTGTCAAATTGGTATACAAAAGCGTAAGGGGTTGGACTTCGGGGTGGAGCCTTCCCGTATAGAACTTTGTAAATTACTCTCTCGGGGGGAAGTTCACGTCTGAATCTGCAAAACTATGTCATCCTCTTTTAGATTAAATATGCTATATCAAGGTAAGACATAATGCCTGATGTTAGCCATGACTGCCTGCTTGCACAGTTTGCTCTAATGTGTGGAACAAAACTTTTCGTGCCAACGGGCCAATTTCAGCATGCCGTGCAATGCAAAAGAATTACCTTTAAATAACAATGCAGCACATATATGATGGCACAGCTATATTTTTATTACTTCGTCTAACGTAATGTATATAGAAAGTATGAATAACGTACGATGTGATAACGGAGTCTGTAAAGTAACGTAAGAAAAATACTAGTACAACACTAATTGGGTTCAAACTCTGCTAAGATTATACCAACACTTTCCCGATTCTGACGTCACGATACGTCACGTTAGCCGTGAGTTACAGATCAATGAAGCACTTTTAATTTCCCTGGGTGATTCAATTAAATGTACTTAAATCATGTTTTGACAAAACGAAAGTGTAACTACACAACGAAAATATGTAAGAGACAACAAGGATGAAAATATTGTGAAACTAAAACAAAATGCTCCCTGAGAAACTAACAATTTAAAGTATTAAAGTAGCATATCTAGATGAAGGGTATTTGCGTGGAATCAAGACCCTGTATATACAATGACTAATAATGTTATAGAAGCAAAATATTATAGAGACATTAAGGCTTCATTGCACAGTTGCTCATCACATATCATTAACGTGCATCAGGCACAATGCAGGTGCTACAAATATGCCTCTTTACTTAGTGTACAAAATCCTAAGAAACTTTCCCAAAGTTAAAAATACCTTAAACTTCCTAAAACAAGCCTGATCACTGCAATCAGACCTTTAACAAGGTATTCATTTTATGCAGCTGTATAAATACATGGGCTGATATCAGGAAGGGCTCCTACATGTAAACAAAATTGAAATGTGGGATGGCTAGTCACCAGATGTTTACAGTACATCTGCTCTCCAATGGCTGCTATTTTGCTAAGTTGCTGGTAAACACCCTTCTTATCAAGCAATACCTTTGATAGCAAATTTTCACATTAAGTTATGATTTTAAACAAAAAGCAGGAAATAACATGGAACTATTATTATTAACATGAATTTTAAAATGATAATGTGAAATATATATTACTGAGTTCTTCAATGAGGATTCACCTAGGATGATTAAGAAAGAAACAACTACAAGAAATAGTAAACAAAATGTATCAGTATATACACACTCAGTGACCTTGGTTTTTTCAAGCAATCTGACTGGTTCGCTATCTCTGGCTAATAAGCATTATTCACTCCCTACCAGATGAATAAAGTGCGATCCAAACAAAAACAAAGTGGTTGAAAATCCTAAGCATACAAGAAGATGCTGTACTTAGCTCTTATTAACTGAGCAGGAGGTCTGTATGGGAGAATCTTGACTGAGGTCGTGAGTACAGACTGAACGCAGTGAGGTCTGTACTCATGACCAAGGTCAAGATTCTCCCATACAGACCGACTTAGCTTGGTTAATAAGATGTTTATTATATGGCAAAGAAAACTTTAATTCGTTTAATGTAACTGGTTTGCTAACATTTTGCTTGCAAACAGCGATGAGCTTAACTTAAACCTGCCAAAATTTTCTCGTCCTCTTTACTTTTTTTTGTCATCAGGCTTTTTGGCACTTCCATAAATGATTGAGAAGAAAATAAAAGAAAATGGTGAACAGTTTTGTATTTTAGTTTGCTACTTTTTCAACACAAAATGAAACCGGTCTAGATGCCAGTCTAGATGGGAAAATCTAGACCGTGGTCAATATCGATTTCAGCCAATCAAATTCATGAATTCAGTAGTTCCCAGTCCTTGTGAGACACAGCCATACGATAGCAGAAAATACAAAGAAGGCTATGAAATTTGGCCTGAAAGTTTTCAAATAGTAGAAAAAATTATGGATATCCGACTTTCGAGCAGTTTCAGGACATGTTCTTGGCAATCAGAGATTCAATCAATCTAAGTAAACCTGACCGCTAAGTCACTCTTCACCCAGCATTGGCAGAAATAAATACTTCAGGGTTCATTGGCAGAAACTTAAAGTGCTATTCAACAAAGCACCTCCACAAGTATTTAGGAGAATGTCTTTGTGCAAAAAAATACATTGTACAGTTTTCACCACAGTCTGGCACAAAATGTATAATTTCAGGTTGATCCTTCACCAACTGCTCTTTCAATTTTCATTTCGAGTTAAATTGAAAACTTTGAGTGAGCAGTGAATTAAGTGTTTTCTAAACAGACTTTCAATTTAGATTGCTGGTTTGAACGGTGTTAAAAGACCATTTTGCTAGATTGCTATGAGGATTTTATTGAAGGTTAACTAGATTTGTCATGTTTGAAGATAATTTTGCAAATAGTTTTGTGTATGCTTTGTGCCATTTGCACATTTTCCATACATGAATTGAGAGATCAATTAAATCATAATGGTTTCCTTCTGGTCTGTTTTTCAGATCACTTTGTATGTATATGCTAAAACAATTATTAAAACAATCTCAGTGAATAGCGGCAGAATACTCACCTCGCTACTTCGTGGCTCAGTAAATATTCTGCCACTACTCACCTCGATTTCAAAGAATAATTGTTAAATATTTCGAAGTACATCAATTAAGTCATTGTGCTTTTTCATTTCAGTCATTTTACTTATACTATGTTATAATATTGCCATGACTTTATTGATCAATCATTGTTTTAGATATTGATGGTAGAGATGTAACTCTATTTTGAACTAAAGTTTGAAACATGATACCCAATGTTTTCACATACCTTGCCATTTCTGAACTGAAGTTGTAATTCTTTCAAATGTGTCTTTAAAAAGTCTTTAAAAAGAAGCCCCATAAAGAAAACATGCAGACTGTTCCATTCATTTAATTATGCAGTAATTAAAGGTAAAACTATAAGTAAAGCTCATTTCAACTCTGTTTAAATTAACATTTTTTAAAGTTTTAACTTGACCTAGCTTTTTGGGTGTCAATGGGGTTTATGCAGGAAAACAAACATCAATTGTATGAGAAATAAAGTATCTGAGTGATGTACACAGCACATGCACATGAAGCCTTAGAACTACATGTTTACTAATGGATTGTTTCTAAACAGATTCAGTTAGCTTGGTTATTAAGAATAAAAGTCAACTCTTCAACTTGACTAATGGGACACTTTTAGTCGCAATACAATTGTCGCAAACCCACTCTGCATTCTCCTCAGCAGTGAGTAAGTCATAAGCTAGTTCAGTGAGGCCTGTACACACACGATGATACCACTGGGCACATCCTGTTTCACAGAATATAGCGTCATCGTTATCATTCACTTCTCTCTTGCAGATGCCACATGGATACACTGGATCAATTTCAAGGCTAGATCTGTTCATTTCTACAGTGCCCTGAGGAAACAAAATCATATCAAAATGCTATCTAGGATAAGCAGAAGTGCCAGCTAGGATTAAATATAACATACAATGCAATGCTTGATTTATGCTCAAAAGTTATGCATGGTAATCTACTAAATCCCTGGCTCAAGTAGCATATTGTGTTGAGAGATAAATCAAAGTGGCTGTGAGCCACTGAACTTGGAAAATAAATTATGAAAAGGTGTTATGAGGCATTGCTCATTAAGGAACTACCTGTCATGTGAGGGCAGTCTAGCTTTCGAACAAGCCCATAAAGCCTTTTTCCATTCAGGGGTGTGTTGTTACTGACGACACACCCCTGAATGGAAAAAGGCTTTACAGTGTGATATTTGAAAAATGAAAAAAGTTCAAAGTTAAGAAACTGTTTGTTACTCAGGCCTGCCTACACGTTTTACATTACATGCATCTGTACATGTCTTCCTTGTGTTGTAGTCAAAAACGGCAAGATCATTTTGTTTGGTCAAAAGTGATGTATAGACTGAGTGAAACACTTGAGGCTCCAGTACGTACTACATAAAAAATTAACATTTCAGCATTACGGTAACTGATGTACAGTTAGCGCAGTGTGATAAGCGCTGGCTTGCCATGCGAGACATTGGGAGTTCGAATCCTAGTGGTGACTGCTGATTATTTTTCCTTTTCTTCTTCCTTGTTTTTTTCTTTTTCTGTCAAGAAACCATTTACTGAAAGGTAGCGCTTGTCTTTCCGTTTCTTGTGTTAAAAACATTGTCTGGAGCCATTAATCGTTCGTTTACATGTATATCAATTGCTTTTGAACTCACAATATCACGTAGGCTTGTGAAGGAAAAACCACAAAGACTGTCCCTGAATCGAATCGCTAAGGAAGAACCATAAGTATTTTCCTCACAATGAAAAACTTGTTATACCTTCTACCTCTTGAAAATAACTAACTTGACACACTGCAAGCTACTGTAAAACGACCTTAGACAGCTGATGTTTGAAACCTGGGGGAGGGGGGGGGGGGGCTCCTGTATGAAAAGGTCAGGGATGCTCGTTTTCTTGGGTACAAATCAAGGATTCTGGTCTCACTTAGAGTGTTGATGACGAAACGTCGCCATTTTTAGCTGTCAAAGTATCCTTTAGGGTGCACTCTAGGAAATAAGAATAAATTTAATTTCTGTTTTCAGGCTTGATTTCTGCTGATCTCTCAAGTTCCTGAGTCGGGTCTACAAGTGCACACGGGATCCTTTCTTGAACAGTGGCTAGTGATCAAACCTCTTCTGTTTTAAGTGATATCTTTTAGGGGTCTAATGAAGCTCAAACAAGGTCCACATTAGTCTCCCTTAGGAGTTAAATTCATATTTTCCAACGAGCATCCCTTGCATTTTCATATGGGAGTCTCCCCCCGGGGGTTTCCAAATGTCTAAAGGGAAGTGAAGGAGTGAAAGAGTGAAGGAGTGAAGGAGTGAAGGAGTGAAGGAGTGAAGGAGTGAAGGAGTGAAGGAGTGAAGGAGTGAAGGAGTGAAGGAGTGAAGGAGTGGAGTGAAGGAGTGAAGGAGTGAAGGAGTGAAGGAGTGATGGAGTGAAATTGTTCCACCACTGGATGAAGAATGAAGAAAATCTTCAATGTAAAGGACCACATTTAAAAAAAGGGAGAAAAAGTGGCACTACTATACACAGACCATGAAAGTTGGTAGTCTCTCCAAAAAAAATGATTATCATACATTTGTTAGAATATTGCACATGACATAGTTGCAATAATCTCTTGTGGATACCCACAGGTTTTGTTCATTCAATTCAGGAGTCAGACTGAAAGTACTATATAACATCATCTAGGCAAGCAATGCATGCAGACAGCTAGAGAAGATAAACCATAAGTACATATACCTTGCATGAATTATTTACTCCTAAATGAATGAAAGTATATCCGTATACCTCAGCAACAGGATGTGAATGTGAATGTGTATTGGATTCTGTAGTAAAGGCAGGAGGCACTCCAAAGTGTTGAGCTGAAGTTACAGGGCTGGCAAGATCGGATGAGCCAGAACTCTCCTTCCTCTGTTTTTTCTGTGGACTCTCAGGGTTTGAGCCACTGCTTTCTCCTTCAGCTTCTATCTCATCAGGATTAGCACCATCTACAGAGTGTTAACATCAATTATAGAACAATGAAATGCCAATGAACTGCTTTGAATAAAGTTAACAAAGAGCTAATAGGGAAAAACCTTAATAAAACAAAAGACAAATTAAAAATAATGATAAATTTCCATGCTCCAGCCAATCAAAATAAACCAATTTTCTCAGTCATGTAATAAATAATAAAACGTTAAAATACTTGAGCTTTTAATATAAGATGTATCATTCCCAAATTAATTAAACTAAGCCGAAGTCACACGGGGTAACATTGTCTGAATTGCGAGGGAACTTTCATACTAAATTTCACGAAGCTTAATTTTCTCGCTTAACAGTGTCAGACATGGTTTTTGAGTTGTACTCAGTTGAAAGATTTATACTGCACTTTTCAAAGCTCTGTAAAGCTAACAATAATCGACCAAACAAAGCTTTCGATTTTGTTTAACCTCGCAATAAGGAGAGACAAACATGAAGTTTCTAAAGTATTTTCCAACATGTATTTTTAAAAACTACGATGATGATGTAGCGCAAATATTTATCTTACCTCTAAATCTTGCTGGAACTTTTCTTTGCCTGGGCATTCCTTTGTACCAAACGACGCCAACAAAACAAATATGGCGGATTTTTTGTTGTCGAGATTCTGTGTTGTGCGATATGACAGACGATACTGACTGGTGAAATACCACTGACCTAATAGCGCAGGTTCGAGTTCTTTTTCAAGATGGCGGACGAGCAGCGAAAACGGTTGTCATTTGCCAATTCCTTTCTCCAGTCACAGGTACTGATATTTTTGCCAACAAAATTGGTTGGCTTATACAAAACTTAAGTGTTTTATCTTTTAATAATATTTTATGTCACATTTATGGTTGCTTTGCATGCACAGTAGTACGTTATAGCTTACACCGGGTCTCTCTTTCTTCGAAAACCCACCTTACTGTCCGTGTAAAACGAAGCCAGCGGACTGCAGACTGTAGACCGGGGATAAAATGCAGCGTGAGGATAAAACGCAGAATGCAGACTGCAGACTACTATTATTTCCATTATCGAGTGCTGGCTATAAACAAGATTATTCACAGTGAAAGTCTTCACTCCGGTTTAATAGCCTGAGTAGCCTGAACGTCATTCAGGGTAGCCTAAATAATGCTCCAGTTAGCCTGTTTACAGCTAGCTCTCAATAATAAGTAATAATAATGGAAATCGTAACACGATTCAGTTAAAAAGTCTACAGTCTGCAGTGTGCATTTTACCTGTGATCAGCAGTCTGCATTTTACTCTCAATCCACATTTTACCCCCGTTCCATAGTCTGCAGTCTGTGCACAGTCCACAGTCTTCTTTTTACAGTGATTGGTTTTTTAATGCCTTGCAAGCCGGGTTTTGTTTTTTTTTGGGGGGGGGGTGGAGAGGGGGTGTTAGAGGGAGGGGAAGGTCCATAAGAAAGGAAGGTGAAGAAAGTGAGGTGAATTAATAGAGAAATTACTGCCCTGTAAGGAAATTTTACAGCTTTACAGCAAGTGGGACGTTAGCAATAGTCTTCACGGGGTGCACTGACATTTCTTTGGAGAGACCTTGAAAGACGCTCAGTTTTTCTCAGGGAAGGGCTCTTGGGTTGACTTTTTTCCTTTAATTAGGTCTTTAATTATTAATTTCTAAAACAGGCAGCATGGAAGCTTTATGATGGTATCTTGGGTAAGATGGTACCAGGATCTGTCTTAAATGAGAAGTCTGTAGAGGTACGTACATGTACATGCTTACACACATACACCACAAGAGAAGAGGTAAGGAAAAAGAACCAAGTTCAAGGACAAATTTCTATAATTATGTTTTGCTAAGCCCTGGACTATTCTACATGTCTACATGGGTGACTTTGGCATATTCCTTGTTGGTTAACTGACATTCAGTGGGTAATGCATCCATAAGCTACAGTAAGGCAGTCTAGACACAATGAGTATATACCTAAAACTTCAGTCTGTAGTCTGCATTTGTCTGGTCATGTCAGCCCTAAGCATGCAATACCTGGCACTCAGAGGATGGACAATGATGATTTTGTCAAGCTTATCTATACAGTAACACTGAGTACTTTATACCATTTATACTTTGTATGAGCCATAAGCCAGAAGTGTTCAAAATGGCATCATTACATAACTGTTTTTTATCAGATTCCTGAATTAAAGGTATTGTGGGAGATGATTGAAGATTCATCAGAATCGGCAGCCAGATTGTGTAGCCAGTGCCTGGTACAACTTGTTTTTGATGGCCATGCTGACCTTGATTACATTCTGAAAGGATTATTGAATGCTGTTCCTTCAGTCAGGTAGGTCTGTTACTTGTCTAGCCGGGGTGGAAGTTTACAGATGGAGGGAAAGGTACATCTAGGCTTTGAGAACTGACTTATATGAGGGTACCACATAGATGTACTTGAACCTTCAGTGATAATCACATTATGCTTGCCTATTGACCTGAGGGCAGATTAAGGTGATGTTACAATATTTACTGATGGGACATGTATCTGGCTCAATTCCGGCATAAAAATTGATAAGGGAGGGGTAAAAACATACCAAAAACACAGCAGCTTAAAAACAGGAAATAATTATAGAGTAGGGCTTAAATCAGCTAGACATGTATAGTGGAACCCTGTTAATCTGGCCACAAAAATGTGGTGGTATTAACAGGGTGGCACTATTAGAGGGGTTCTTTAAATAGGAAAATGACTGAATAGGCTTTTATTCAGGTCAGAATAAAGAGGCCGTAATAATGAGATGGCCATATTAACAGGGTAGCTGTCAGACAGGATTCTACTGTAGTTGAACTGATCAAGAAAAGTGGTTGTAGCTGAAGTGAGCCTCAATTTATTAAATGCCCGTTGTTTAATTTAAATCACACAGGAATTTAAGTGGCATAATCAAAGCCTTGAGTTCTTTGCTGGCCTTTCAAATTTACCAATGTGTCAAAAATGGCATAGAGTACAAATGCCCTTTTTCCTTGAGGTAAGTCAGATTATTTGATTTTCAGAAGTTAAAAAGGTTATAACAAGTTCAATTAAGTTTTTCTTAAGTTTAATTCATGGTTATATAAACTTAGTGTGCAATCCCAGATTATACAAGGGACTGTAGGTCCTGAAGATATATAAGATAGATTATACGAGAAACATGAGACGGAATGTAACAATGCAATGCCAACTTTATTTCACTCCAATAACAGCGATTTACAGAGTTTAACCAGAAAAAACAAGAAAAACAAGTTCAACGGCCTCGTGGTCCCATAAGTCCTTGTGGTCACACACCACTGCGCCTTTTTGTTGAGCAAGCCAACCTGGAAAGGAACAGAAGAAACAAGAAAAGAGACAAACTAAAACAAAGAAACGTTACACATCAGGGCTATAGATGTGGGTGGGATTGCATTGTTACATTCCGTCTCATGCTTATTGTATAATCTATCTTATACTTCAGGACCTACGGTCCCTTGTATAATCCCAGTTCAAATAGAGTTAGTCAGGCATGGAAGGTTGAACACTACACCCTCAGGGTAAAAACGTCTGAAACGGAGGTCATGGGCCGCCAGTTCAGAGCTTCTTTCCGCAGAAGTCACAGCCAAAAGCATTACAAGCTTTTGAGTCAACAACTTCAAAGATAAGGATGTATTCAACCCGAGACCTCTGATATACTCAACAACCACGGACACATCCCAGGTGAAGGAGTATCTGGGCTGGGGAGGTCTTGAATTAAAGATTCCTTTCAACAACTGGCAAACCATGGGGTGCTCTCCTACCCATACAGAGTCAATTATAGGGTGGGTCATTAAAATAACAGATCTGTAAACATCAAGTGTTCGGTACTGTTTCCCCTGCAAAAACTCGCTTGCAAGAAAATTAATAATGTCATTTAGAGATGCTGAAACGGGATTAATTTTCCTCGGAGAGCACCAGCCGGTCCACTTTCTCCATGCAGAAGCATACTGGTCGGAGGTGTTTTTCCTCCAAGCCGCTGAGAGGAGCTCTCTAGCTTGGCATGAAAAGCCTCCCTCCTCATACTGTTGCCTGAGATAAGCCATCCTCCCAGCTGGAGGTGGGTCAGAGGGTGGGACACTCCCTCCCAGGTTAATAGATTGGGAGACTGGGGAATAAGGACTGGAAAGTCCACCAGACAATCCAGCAAGAGGGAATACCAAGGTTGAGATTTCCATACTGGTGCTACCAGTACAAGGCATGGGACTTGCTGTCTCAGCACTTGACTGAGGCACCTGCCCAGGAGACAGAAGGGGGGAAAGGCATAACCCTTGACTATGTTCCACTGACGGGAGAAGGCGTCCACTGCTTCAGCCTGGGGGTCTGGTTTCCAGCTCACAAAGCGAGGTAGCTGGTTTGTCAACGGGGACGCAAACAGGTCAAGTTCCAGACGGGCCCTAAAGGTTCTGAAGGGTCTGGAACACTACTGGGCAAAGCTTCCAATTGGAGGAGTCCAGGTGATGCCTGGATTCCCTGTCTGCGTTCATATTCAGGATCCCTGGGATGTGGGTGGCAGACACTCTTATCTGTCTCTGAAGACACCACTGCCAGAGACCGCGAGACAGAGAGGCCAGGGCACGGGATTTGGTTCCCCCCAGTCTGTTGATGAATGTAAGTGCAGTCACATTGTCCATCAGGAGCTGAATGTGAATGTTTGTTTTGTCCTTTGTGAAGCATTTGATCACAAAGCCTGCTAGAAGTTCCAGACACTTTATGTGGAGAAACTGTTCGGATTGACTCCATAGGCCACCTGTACTCACCCCATTGCAATGGGCACCTCAGCCCTCCATTGAGGTGTCACTCTCTATTATCATGCTGGGGTCTCGGTGGGCAAGGGCCCTCCCATTCCAAGCCATAAGGTTCTCTGTCCACCATTGCAATTCCTCTATCGCCTCCTGGTTCAGAAAGACCTGAAACTCGTAATGGCCTCCTGAGCGGAGTGCTTGGATCTTTGCCTGCTGCAAGTAGCGGTAATAGAGTGGGGCAGGGAACACTGCTTGAATGGAGGAGCTCAACCGACCCAAGAGATAGGCTAATTGCCGCACTGTTGCAACTGGATTGGCAATCAGGCCTTCGCACTCCCTGCAAATACTCCTGACTTTGTCTCGAGGGAGGGCAAGACACAGGGTTACTGAGTCCACAGACAGACCCAGGAATTCTATTCTCTGCACAAGTTTCCTGATTTTGGTGAATGTCTGGGGTGCACTGGCCAGCCCAAATGGAAGGCATGCAAATTCCCATAGAGTTTCCTTCCAGATGAACCTTAAGAATTTTTGATGCCCTTTCCAGACCAGGACAGTAAAGTAAGCGTCTTTTAAGTCCAGTTTGACCCCCACTTTGCCCCACTTTCTTAGCTTCATTTATTGCTTTTGCTGTTTCTGTACCTTCCTTAAGGTGTGACTCGAAACCCTTGCCAAATAGATCCTTGCCAGCATCTGGGAAATCCTCCTTACCAAGGGATGCATAAGCCTTGTTTACTTTAGTTAGGACTGCCACTCTATGTTTTTGTGAGATTGTGGCTGAAGCATGACCAGCCAACTGAATTGACCTTTGGATTATTGCCATGAGGCCAGTCCCTTCCTCTCTTGAGAACTGGATAGTAGAAGATGGAGGATCAAGCTTGTCTAGTAAGTGTTCATGGGCAGTGCCAAGAGGGCCCATAATGTCGAGCACCTTATCCTGAATCTTTCTCAACTCGGCGTCAGGGCCGGTTAAACCGCCCATGGGACCGGGCAGGTAAGAATCCAAGCGTGGAGTGAACGCTGCATCCACGTTGGGCCTAGGGTTATCTTTAACAATCTGACGTCTGTCAAATTTCGATAATGGCTTCCTAGTTGCGCCCAGAAAGGTCGAGAACTCTTCTGAAGCCTGCCATCTGGCTGCACTGGCTTCCATACTGTCAGAATATTCTCCCTGAAATGCTGACTCTTCGGTAGTGTCATCAATGTTTATAGGCACGATTTCCCAGTGAAAGGGAAAATCATGTCTAAAATGTTTAGCCATCTGGCTAACACTGGTGGAGTCAACAGACTTTCCCACCAAATCTCTAGGGCCATCAAGCTCACCGGTGGAACGTTTAGTCCCAGGTAGTTCAGGACAGGTTGTGGAGCCATGAGGCTTTCCTGCGCCCCCTGACAAACCAGAAATGATTGCTGAGGAAATCGCTTGGATAAAACCTCGGTCAGCTAAAAGCGCCTGGCCGAACCGCTTACCTTCATCCCCGAGGTCCATACAAGGCTGTGAAGATCCCTGGGGCAGTAAATCGCTGGTATTTTCACCCGTTTTCTCTGAATTATTAGTCATCATCGAGAAACATGTTCTTCCAAAATGGCGGAGTGAAACAAAAAGGCGCTGTGGTGTGTGACCGCAAGGACTTATGGGACCACGAGGCCATTGAACTTGTTTTTCGTGTTTTTTCTGGTTAAACTCTGTAAATCGCTGTTATTGGAGCGAAATAAAGTTGGCATTGCATTGTTACATGGAGTCGAATGTTTTGAAGTATAATTGTAATGATGCAACCATAATTCAGAAAGCTGCCTTCTCAAGTTATCACAAGGTGAGAATCATTTCCTGGGTAGGGTTTATTCCACTGAATTAGGCATGTGGTTCATAAAGGAACAGTGCAAAATCTATTGGTCCAGAAACAATATTAAATATTAATAAAAGTAATTATCTAGAAATTAGCTTACATTTCTCTATACACTGTAAGTATAAGGTAGTTATATTGTCAGCAACTGAAGATGAATGAACAGATCTGTATGGTTGCAATTTAAAAGGGCGAATGACGAATTTTGATAACAGCTTTGCTCTTCATCACGTTTTAGCTATACTGTATGACCAAATTTTGTTCTTGAATTTTCTTTTCCCAGGTCTCCTCCACACCCATTCATTACAGTGTTAACAAGCTCTCCTGAACAAGCAACAATTCTTATTCAACAAATGAAACTACTGCTTTTGAACAGTATCAACATCAAGAGGTACAAAGCACCACATCATGTATCAAGGTTGTGTGTTTAGGAAGAAATACAAGCAAGTCAAAGGCTTGGTACTGGTTGCATTAACTTTGCCTGCAGTTTACTCCCTAACTTGATTCAACTGAATTGCATTGGTTAATTCCTTGCTACATATAATTTCTCGCATCCATTAGTGTGCACATGAGCATATAGATGTACACACCATTAAGATATTTCCTTCAAGTTAAACTTGTCAGAGAAATGTGATTGTTTTCTAAAAATTGAGCATGGTGAAAAAAACCTTATCTGGAGGCCTCCATTCTACTTATTAAATTTTTGGCTGAAAGCAAGAGAGCAGATTTTCGTTACATGACCAAAGCTATTAGAAACAGTATGGTTGTCAAAATACTTTACCTAACTCCCAGACAAGTATCATGGCCCCCTTTTTGGCATTTCTGACATGCGTTGGTCATTCTATTATTACAGCAAAAGTTTCAAGAAGATCTCTACATGAGAAGATTTGGACGCAAGTGTCCATAAACAATATACTGTATCTGTGTTCAGGATGTAGTCAATATATCACGGAATTCAAAGCACAAAGACCTGTGTTCAATCCCAAACAACAAAGGAATGAAAATGTAAATAGATGCACACAGTGTACATGCAGCTCTTGACTAATGGCTACTTAGGAGATTTAAAGAAATTGTGAAGACATCTGACTGAGAAAATTCAAGCTGAATTTATTTGGCTTCTTTTGATTATTTACAAACACTTGCCTGATTCTCAACTCAGACTCTGATCTATACCTATAGTTTGGCATACCTGTAAGTTTTTTTTCACAGTTCTCTCAAGCCTCAAGCTATTATACAGATGTTAGAACCATTTTTCAAGTTTGTACTTCAGGATCCAAAAGTCACAGTTAATCAACTTGTCAGACAGCAACTGCTTACCAGTCTTCTACAGACAGCAAGCAGTCTATTGAAATGTCCAGGTATGCCTCTGTTATTCACACTGTAAGAGAAACCTGACTGTCATTATGATTAATAAATTGATATATAATTAATTAGAACTGTCTGTCTGACAGGCCTAGATTTAATCCCACTCCCATAGCCTGCAAATCGAAACATCCAGCCAGGAGTCCCATTCTAGGTACATGTACCTATAATACTGACTAGAATATCGACAAATGTGTAGGGTATGGGGGTGGGGAAGGAGGAGAAGGAACTCAAAACAGCTGGACAAATCTACTTTTGAGAGTGGTTTAAAATGGCAGGGTAGCTTGAAACTACAACCTTGGTCACAAGGGCTGGAAAACATTTTGCCCCTCCCCACCCCTGAGCAATGTTGACAAAACACTGTCATCTAACACAAGTTTGCATTATACCATTTTCCAACATTGAATGGGGGAGTGGGATTGTTGACGCTCATTCTGTAGGTATTACGATTATGATTTCATGATTTTGGCATTTTCCAACACAATTTGTCCATGATTGTCTGAGTTTTCATATGCTTTAAATGTCCATAACTTACACTGAAATTTACAAATTCGAACCAAATGTGGCACACGTACTATCTGTCACTTGCTCAATAAAATGACTGCTAATATCTGGTTATGGCTTAATTCCCTAACTTGATTTGCTGATTTCGTTTTTCCTCAAAATTGAGGTTTTTAGCGTTTCTACCTCATGAAACAAACAATAAAATATATCTCTGCTCAAAATATCTCATGAAAGGCCCATTTTCTCCTCTAAAACAATGTTGGTAGGTAAAAAGTACTTTAAGATCGTTCAAAGGGTGTTTCTATGGCCTGTTTTCATTCCAGACACACCTTTTAGGACCAGAAGGCACGGTTTACATCGGTTTTCGAACAGTTTACAAATGAGTTACAAGCAGTTATGACGTAATTGTGACGTCACAGATATCGTTAGAAAAAAATTGTTTAGGGAGTTAAAATCAGTATACAAAGCTGAATAAGAATACACCTTTTGCTGTACATATAACTTGTTTGTCATGAATTTCGAATGATTTACAAATGGTAAACCTCTGGATATAAAAGAAATCTTCTGTTACCTTTTCTCTATAAAGCAGTTGTAAACCATTGTAAACCGTGCAATTTATGTTACAATCAGTGAAAGTCTATGTACTATTATGTTATTTTGTGTGCTTAGTTGAATTCTGTCATCAAAATGATTCACAGACCAAGCTGTGACTTCATTGTGACGTCCTTTTCAATGGTAATCCGTTAAAAAACCGTCACGCAACGTTGTAACATGATGGTAAAACAGTGCAAATTTGTGCCGCTCATTGGTTTTTGAAAAGGGAACAAAGAACAACATGTACTTGTTGTGTTCTGGTGAGAATTGCGTTAAAAAAGATGGTGATTAATTTCAAAAAGCCCGCATATCTTATGTGTCTCACCAGAACTGCTCCATGGAATTGACTGATGTCATTGTGACGTGACCCGTTGATCACATGATCTCCATTTAACCCCTATTTCATATTTAGCTTCAGGTTGTTACAGAAGCCAAATATCACTATGATTGGTCAAACGAAAAAGCGTTGACATAGTTCCCACCCTCAGACAACCTTGGTCACAAGGGTTTGAAAAAAATCACTCTATACACATTTTGCCCCTCCCCACCCCTGAGCAATGTTGACAAAGCACTGTCATCTAACACAAGTTTGCATTTTACCATTTTCCAACATTGAATGGGGGAGTGGGGTTGTTGACGTTCATTCTGTAGGTATTATGATTGTGATTTCATGATTTTGGCATTTTCCAACACAAATTGTCCATGATTGTAGATTGTTAGAGATTGTTTAAAAAGCATGGGTCTGATGCCATTGATGTTATAAAGTGACAAATCACTGACCATGAGAAGCTAACGTCTATTTCATGGACACAGTAAAACTAATCTTAACCATAACAAACAGCTGCAACTAATTAAAGCAGTCAAATGGTTATTTTAAGGCCAGTTGTAAGATTGAAAAAGTGTTGTACCAAATTAATAATTTTGTAAGTACTATAAATTAAAACGATAATTTATACCAGAGGCAAAATTAAACTACAGTCATTATTTTTTATTTGTATCAAGGAAAAGATGACAACCAAAAAACAAAAGCTGACAGAAAGTTGCTGGCTGATGATATTGTAGATTTTTTGATGTCTGTTGTGCCTTGCCTCCAGGTCAGTAATATTCAGTCAGGGTCTTTATAACTCTGAAACTTTGCATTTGACTTTACTAAACATGTTGCTACCTAGAACCTACCTGTTGTTCTTTTGTCTCTCTAGAATAAGCTGTAAGTTGTTCCTTGTCATACCTGCTCACCTACCACAATAACCACTGTGCAATCCTTGATTCAATCACAACAGTAATTTGTTAGAGCTAAGCATACTACACCTGTACATGTATGACTTAAATTCATTTGATCATTTTGATAGAATCAGTCTTGAGATGGAGGAAAATTAATTTCATTATTACATGTATATTGCAAGAAACTTTCTTTATGAAAAGTTATGAGCATTTAATGATATTTTTCTGCAATTTTCTTGTCCTTTAGATAACTGTAGTACAATGTGCAAGTAACTGTAACCCATTAATTATTGAGTTATTTTGTTGTTCTTAGGTTGATAGGAAATCATTGAGTCAAACCACCTTCTTTGTACATACTATTGCTCAATGGCTACTGGAACGCAAAGATGACTACAATAATGGTATGGCTAGCTAGGTTACAGCTGTAGCTCTGTGCAAACTTATTAAATACTGTACTTATTAAGTACCTTAAGTAAATAATATCAATATTAATTTGTAAAGTTTTAATATTAGCAATTACCAGAACATTGACAAGTTGACTTTCACGGCCAAAAATGAGTACAAGTGTAGCTGAATCCTAGTATTTCAAACCACCTACTGTACGAAAATGGAAATTGTTTTTAAAAATAAGGGATTCCAAAAGTCAAGGGCAACTTCTCGGTAACATCATTTTGCTAAGAGAGCAAAAATTTGCGGAAAGTAATCAGAAATTTCCAAAAATCACATGTGGTCATTTTTTGTCAGCAGGAACAAAAAAATTAGGGAATTCACTGTAGGTACTATCAAGAATAACTCTTATTATATGGCTAGCTCCATGAGCGGGCAAGATGAACCAAATCCTGCTCTGTGATTGGCTACCCAAGTGGGAAGTGCTATCTTGCCTGCTCGGGACTACCCACTGAATCCCGTAAGAAAAATTTCCCCGAAAGCCAAGCAATAAATCCTTTATTGACCAAGCTTGTTCAGTCAAGATGGCTTGATATTGGCCTTGTTCTTTTTTGGGAGTTTGTGGTCCTCGATCTGCCTTGGTCCATAAAAATGCAAAAAAAAAAGAACTTGGCCAATATCCAGCCATCTTGACCTCATGCTTGGTCAATAACCCATGTATATTATTCCAGTGATAAGTGCTCTAGAATGCAGACTGCAGGTTAGCTTTCACATGCCCATGAATCTTTGTTTTATCTGGTAGGTGTAAAACATTTGGAGCTGATGGTGAATCATTTATTATCTCTGTGCTGTGAGAGTCTGCCCCATGGTTGTGACATGACAACATCCATTATGTTATTACAAACAATTCAAAATCATAGCCCACAGGTATATACTGAATATTATGTTACATGACCTTATTTAAAATCTGGGTCTGAATTTTCTACCGTAAGAAAAGGAAACATACGATAATTACATGTGAGTTGATGAAGATTGCAATTAAAAGAAAATTCATCTATTTAACTAGTTTTGTGTCATGCAAATGTACTGAAAGACCACTGCCTGCATCTCTTGCCCAACTTTTTTTGATTAATGAGTCAAACTTAGAGTTGTTGTTGTTGGCCAGGCCATCTTTCCTGTTAACAACAATATTATTTTGTTTCTGCTTTGATGTAAAGCGTTACACATCAATAACTAAAATCAAGACAGTTGGCTGAAACATGACTCTAGAAAATCCTAGGGTGGGGTTTTAGAAATTGCATGACTACACAGTTATAAGAAGAGTACATGTAATGACAGATAGCAGCAATAGCAACTCCTGCTTTGTACTTAATTACATACATACATAATTATATATGGCAATTAACTTCTTAGAGACTCAGGCACAGGGAATTTAATCAATTTAACTAGGCAGTGTGCATGTTTTGTAAAGTGAATGAAATCAACCAATGTAATAAAATGCTAGATCTGTGCATTTGTACAATTCTAATTAAAACTAATCTACATTTGATTTGGCTTTGATTAAGGTGTTTTCCCAGTTATGTGTCATTCCGACCTTAAGCAGACTTCTCCTGAAATCACCAGAGGACTACCATCTGCATATTTTACAGCTCTGTAAGTACTGATGAAATGTTCTACACTATAACTAAGAGGCTAATAATGTTAATCATTATTACAGGCACCTGCCAACCTGAGTTTGTTTGTTGTTTTTTTTCATCTTTCTAGGTTTGTCTGTAATACAGTCTCAATTACCAGAATGTTCTGCTGACTGTCTTCCTCTCCTTGTCAATCACCTGTTCCTTGTACTACCAATACTCCAGATCATTACTTCCCCACCCAGACAGCAGCAGACATTTAGTCCTTGGATATCCAGTAGTGAGTCTGTAGGTGGTGTAGCTCTGCAGATCTTGAGACATGTGGAGGTCCATGTCCTTCCTGTTGTAAAACAACAAGAAAGTGTGGTTAGTATTGATAGGATCAGAGGTTGTCTATCAAGTGACAACCCTGCAATGTAAGAATGAATTAGAGGGGCTGAAATGCTGTCTAGGTATTTAAGATTCTGAGCCATGATATATTAGCAATGGTTTTTCACAGAATGTTACATTTGTATTGTATATAAGCTGCCAGGCAATATGGTTTCCAGAGGCTGTGATCATTTTGTTTGGCACCAGGAGTCAAGACTTCTGGCGAAATCAGGAACATGATCAACCCCAAGGCTGCTGCCTAACGGGCGCCCGGTCGCCTGAGGCGCCTAAGTTACGAGTGCGGACGACTAAAGTTTTGTTCAAGGAGCCCGAGTGGGCGCCTAAACATGGAGTTTTCATTCCCACCTAATCTGTTCAGTGACTTCAATCTTCTAATGAAATCGGCCAAAAAACCATTCACACAATAAATTAAACAGAAAACAACAGCTACTCTGGTCCTGTTTTGCTTTTAACACGAGAAGTATGGACCAAAGCACGGCAACAAAGTCTCTCTCCGCTCACAAAACAACCGAAAACAGCCATATTTGAAAATCGCCCTACAATGCATTGCAAGCTCAGTATTGAATAAATGCCTGTCATGTATGCCAATGGTTTGTGTCTCTGTTGATGCCCAACTGATTCCAGTTGCAAAATAACTACTTTGATAACAAATATTTTTGGAATCGGAGTGATGCTGCTGCAGACATTATATTAACAATTGAATAAGGATTAATTCTTGGGCTCTTTATTTTTGGCTGATACTTTGGAAAACTTCACTTACCGTAGCTGTACTGAATGAATTTCTGTAGTTTCTGAAAGGATATTTATGACTTAAAAGTTGAAATATGCAAGTAGCTACAAGCCAGCAAAAAGAAAACATCATTGCAATTCTTTTTGCATACCAGGGTTTTATATTTTAAATCATCAAACGAATTGTTGTGGCTCCGCCCAATATTCGAGAATATATTTTCTCCAAAGAAGCAGCCAATATAATGTGGTAATGCTGCCTAAAACAGGCACCTTTTGTTTATACTTATGTCCCTGAAGCCCAGGGAAGGAAAGTACATTTCAGTGAGGCCAAATTCAAACACCCCAAATGCCTATTTCATCTTCATTTGTTTTCATTTGCAGCTTGCATTTCATGATTTGTTTAGAATTGCTAAACTCAAAAACGAAAGAGGCAATATAAATTTTTGTAAAAAAAGCTGCAGCACTTGCATGGATACACCGATTATTGAATTTGTTTGACCACAAAAAGTATTCTTTCTCAGTCATGACCTGACCACTTTGCTGAACACCTTATTTCAAAAATCTGATTGATAAAATAAACCATATTAGTGTCTCATGGAAAATCTCTGCCTCTGGACCCCTCCCCTAAATTTCCAAATTCACTCCCCCCCCTGTCTTCCCCAGTCTCGCCAACCCCCCGGACTGACCACGGCAAATTTATTCTGGGCTCCTAAAAAAGTGGCTTGGGCTCCTAACTTTTAAAGTTAGGAGCCCAAAGGGCTCCTTAAAAATTTCCTTAGGCAACAGCCTTGAACCCATTTGTCAATTATTGTACAGTGGTTCCTGGCTCTCTGTATGTATGGCCAGAAGCTATTACTCTACTTGGACAGGTTTTGTTTTACAGTGATGCTGAGCATCTGTTCATAACTGATGGGACACATTTGGGGTCTGGTTTGAGGATAATATTGCATGGGAAGGGCTGTAAATAATAAGCAATTATTATTGGATGAGGTTTTTGTGATATCTGGAATAATCAAGGTTGAGGTAAGTGTTATCAGCCGAAGGCTGAGGCTGATAACACTAACCAAGACCTTGATTATTTTGGATATCACAAAAACCGAATCTCATAATTGTTTTATTATACATTGTTTTAAAGAAAATAACGACAAACGCATTATCACACCGAACACAGTTTATTTTCGTCAAGCCATGTTCTTACATGAACTTGACATTGCTCTTGGAAATCATGCATTGCACATGCAACCTTTGGATTATTCACTAATCTGGTAGCAGATTAGTGAATAATCTGTAGGTTGCACTGTTTGCCAGAATTAACTGTAGGCTTATAGCCAATGAGAAGACAGATGGTGACTACAATGTGTAATAATCACTGCAATGATAGCTAGAAAACCCCAGCAGGTTGGTTAATTATCTGTGTTCAAACTGATATCCTTTGGAAAAGAATAAAATCCTGGCTGTCACAACTGTTTCAGCCTTGTTATGCTCACAGCAAATGATTATGACTAGAACCACAATGTAAATCCCATGTACCGAGCATTCATTAGTTTTTAGCAAATTTGTTGCTGTGCATTGCAGCATTGTTAGTAGGAAGTAACTTCACTTGTTTACTAGACAACAATGCACACAAGTATTCTTTGTTTCCTTTTGCTGTTGTCTGTCAGTTTTTAGTCAAGGTATTTAATTTTATTATTTGACTTAAATATATCTGATCTGTACGAACACATATTTAAGTCAAATAATCAATGTCCAGAGATCGCAGCAATCAAAGTATATTTGATTTTGTTTATTACTTTTCAGAGTGCTGGGATGGTTGACTATTCCTCCTCAGTTCTCAGTCAATCTATCAGACAAATGACTGCCTGCTCTCAGGAAATGATGTTATTAATTAGGTAATTAGGTTGTAAATGCATGGTATCAGTCCTAGATATTTCTTTGAGTCAGTCATATTGCATTTGGCAGTGCCTGATAAAACCTTACATAGTTTTGTCACATCCCTAGAAACAATGAAACAGCTAAGAACTGGCTTAACAGTTTGCAAAGCTCACTTCCTTCACAACGTCAAGTGCTGAGTCATGTAACACTACTGTTGTCAGCTTTATTGGTGACTGCAGAAGGATTCATTGTCATGGAAACCTTGAAGGTTTTTCCAGTTCTTGCCAAGACTGATCCGTCACAGGTACTGAGTTTGAGTCAGTTAGTGGAGTCATTTACAGTTTTATATGTGTGTTTATATTTTTTACTAATTAATCGATGTTGACCTCTAGAAATCACATTAAAAGGTGCCGGTTACATTTCACTGTGACATTGAGTAACATGAATGAAAATGTGCTTGCCAAGTGGATCAATTCTCTTACATTAGATTATTACGTTAAAAAAATCATCAAAGTGTGCACTGAGCAGTATCAAAAACACTGATCTAGAAACCGTACCATTGTAAGATGACTAGCGGTGAGACATAGGGCTTATGGTATTTATTTAGTTAATACAGTCTATATAAGAATTTATTTATCGTTTCAGGCTCTTTATTTCCTGCCCTTGTTGCTGTACAAACTTGGCAAAGAAGATCTTCCTGAAGTGAAGCAGCAGGTTCTTTATACCATACCACAACTCGCCACACACAAGGTACAATACAGGTGGATAGTTATAATACCTTTTTTTGAACTTTAGCTACACTCACGTGATGTCTCTAATGGATAATCATGAATTATTCAATATTACTTTTTCTGTACAGCTATTATGTTTGTTGCACGATATAGCATTAGTCTGCTTAATACTGGTCTTCATTACGCAATGTATGACTGTGTGCCGTTATGATTCCGTATAGCGCCACTCATCCAGTAACTGGCCTCTTCCAATCAGTGCCCCTATGGTAAACGACATTGAGATAGAATAGACTACGTGGACGAACGAGACTATGCCACTATTTCCATCTCACTATATTGCTTCTTCTTGTTTGTAGTTTTGTATAGGCCCTGTGTTACGCACGATTCAGACTATAGGACAGTCTCCTTCTCTAAAGCCCGTGTCTCTGAGATTGATGTGCAAGTTGTGGCAGGTACAAAATCGTGTCTTTCCACATCTTCAGCGAGCACTTAACTCAGTTGACACTAATGTGGAAGTGGAATTAAACTTGGACATACAGATGGCCAAAGCAGCCTGTTTATTAGAGATCTGCAAACTAAGGTACAGCATCAGTCCTGTTCATGCCTCCCTAACTGTAATTAATTTCCAAACACAAATTATAGTTTAATAACCTAATCAAGCTGGGCCACTTGGAACAAAGTTAACCAATCAAACCGTTAATTGAGAACAGAGCCTCAAGGATGTCAACTAATAACGTTAAGGATACAAACAGTACTTCTACAACAAAATGGTTCAGTTCAAATAGTCGCACTGTAAAGAAAGCACACCTGAGCTTTATGATGAAAAAATCTTAAAAGTAGAAGCGTTTCTATGTTGTCAATGTGTTCCAAATCATTCCTGGCTTTTACAATATAAGCTCGTTACAGCCTGGGATGTCCGTGGTATGTTCTTTGAATGGTTCTGTGCTAGCTTTGGCAGGTGTAAGAAAGCAGATATGTCTTGTCTCTGTGCGCACTCTTACACTGTATGACGAAATGGTAGGAATTTGGAGACAAGCATACCCTCCTTGCTGAGTAACTGCTTGTATTGCCGTTTTGCGAGGCGTTTTCTTAACAGCTTTCAACTGTGTTCCTTACAAACCACAGACCCTCTCAGCATGGTGCAGATCTGTTGAGCCTGCTGTCCAAACTGCTGGATGAAAACACAAAACCTGGGGAGACTGAAAACCATTCGTCTGTAGTAGCAGTATCATTGGCATTGCAAGCTTTGGAGGAACTTTGTAAAGCTGAGGTATGTGTGGTCAACGTTGAAGAACACGAACACATGCCAACCCTTGCGATTAGCTTGGATTAAGACAAACTTACACACCATGTAAAGTCTTAACATCCGTGCACTTTCTATCAAACACCAAAGACAACGCCGACTTGTTGAGAGTCTACATGCATATCCTCAAAAAGGTTTTCCTTTTCTTTTGGGATTGTTTTGAGATTAATCGGTCCGTTCAATATTGTGAAGTGATGTTTTGCTTTACCACCGCACTTTGAGGCAAATCATGACAATTACGTGAATTTCGAATGTCGTGATAAAAATCGCGCGGGAAAATAGAATAAGCGGCACCTACTCTAGTCTTGGTAGATATTTACTTGGTTTTCCATCATCTTTGTTACCAGAAACTAACTGAGCTTTTCCCTGTTGATATCATAAACGGTCTTTTATTAGGTTGTGGACCTGTGCACAGCATGGAAAGTTCTTTCAGTGAAACTTAGTCTGGACAAGCGGCCTCAGGTTCTGAGCAGTTTATGTCAGTTGTTCAGTGTTGTACCCAACCTGGCTGCTAACTCTTCAGACTATCGGGTACGTATGGTTATTCCACTTGTTTCTCAAAAAAGACAAAAAAGAAAAACAACAGCAACAAAAAACAGGCTTACTACATGAATTATGGACTGTTACAGTATATAGTCGCATTTTAGACTCGAGTTACACTGCGCGTTAATCTGATATCACAATTATTGGCATTAGGATTTCAAGAATCAAGCACTTTCCTTCCTGTGGTCCTTGACCCAACACCAGGTATGTCAATAATAAATTGTGATATTTGTACTCTCTGTTTCTTGTTTATTAAAGCAGCAAATTGACTGCTTAGAGAATTAGTGAGAACACCACTGGTCTGGTAACTCAATCTAAGTAACAATTAGATTATGAGTTTAAGATTTAAGATTTAAGATTTTTCTAAGGTGATAGTTGATGAGGGCGAAGACCCAATCAACAAACAAATAAAAACCAATTTTTATGACTGTCCCACTATTTAACAGTGTAGTCAGTATGTGCCCATTTATGATACATATATTTTCCCCATGTTTCATTCTCTTACCTTCAGGAGTCGCTTGTGGCTTGTGCTGCCTTCACAGCGTTGTCGATGTTTGATCCATCTGATTTCAAGCTTATTCATCTACCGGAAAAGGTACAATAGTGTATAGCCGGTGATTATGTATTCAAGTCTCCGGTGTGTTTCTCTTTAAAACGTTCATGCTGGAAATCAAATCTATTCAACGTAATTGTTGGCGGGATACACTTTTAGTGTCAGTGGTAATCACTTAACAACAGTTTTAAACATTCTAAAGAAGGCAACCTTCGCTTTATGTCAGTTTGGTGTGGACAGTAATACCTGATAATCGTCACTACTTTTTTGCTGACATCTGTAGTCAAACGAGCACTTAAAAAGCATACGTATATGCATTCTACACACAGATCTATCATCCATTGAAAGAAAAGCTGCTGGCCTCCAAGAAACGGAGTGATGACAGTGATGAGACTGAAGATGAAGCTGCTGTACTGGAATCTATTGATAACTCAACACCACCAGGGACGACTTATGTTGAACTCTTGCAGATGCTTAACCAAGATGTACTTCCAGGTCTAGCTTTTCAGTCTTCATTCATTTTCATACAGTTCAACCTCCGAGACCATTCCAAGGGCACTTGCTCCGTGCTTTCAGGCTTTGTCCATTCCACATAAAACGGTCATGACTGTTACGAGACGAAATGTATTTTCGTAGCAATTGTTCCTTGGGTCCTAAAATTGTTAAGACTTACAGCTGAGCTAAGCTGAGGGTGTTTAACATGTCATAAAAACTATGAGTGTATCGTCATGTGTTAACTCTTGATATGCTTCTGATGAAATGCCCTCGGGGGAATAGTCACATCGCTGATCCATAAACTATTCAACTTCCCCTGTTTGAATACCTTCTTGAGATCAGCCGAGGAATTGTCATTTGTACCATTGTAAGCACGCATTCATGAATTAAGGTTTTGTTTTACTTGTTAGATACATGGCTCCATTCTGGGATGTTTCGAGGGCACCAACACAAGCCTTGCAAACTGAACACGTTTGGTATTTTTTTCTTGGCCTTACATAGTGTATTACAGTGATTGACTTTCTGGGACATACAGCTGCTGTAGAAAGTATTTTGTCGTCATATTTATAGTTTTCTATGATTGTTCAAATGCAGGTTTTCAGAAGCTCTTGACTAACATGATTAGAATGGAAGCTGCATCTCTGCCAAGAGGCCTGGCTCACACCGTATCACATGGTACATCATCCCATGACAGGAACATGCTATCCATCCCAGAATTCCTAACAAGTCAGTATGACAAGTCCAAGTCACCAGGACTAAATCAAGGACTTGCAGGTAAAAACGGTATTAAGATAAAAACAAGCGCTGAAAACATCTCTGACAAGATACGTGTAGGACAATTTCCACGTTTCCTGCACAACAAAAACAACGAATTGAAAAAGTGACATGAAATTGTGGTCAGCGGATGCCACTCCTTACCATCTTGTGAAGGGGCATGGGGTAGGAGTCTTAGTAGAGAGGAGAGGCTTGTTTAAAAAAGCGTTACGTTCAAGAGATGAGCTGGACCCATGTGGGTATTATTGCTAGGAACGATAAAAAAAGATGTGTTTGTGTTTTGTTGGTTTGGTTGGTTGTTTTGCGGGTCTTTATTGATAAAACGTTTCTGTTTTTAATCAGCCGGACTCTTGTTTTGTTTTGAGCCTCCTTTTGAACAAGTCGAAGGGAAACGTGCCCGAAGATATTTAGTGAATTGCGCCCGAAGATACAGACAGATGCTAGATTCACTGCTGCACGAGGTAACAGTGATCACATACTGTGGTGGCTATTGCAGAATGTTTAATATATATTACACATATTTTATTTCTGGCCCGCAGTAATTGGCTACTTAGCTGTTGCGATGTCCCTGCCAAACCTCTACATATTGATTGATATATATATTTTTTCTGTATCATAAAGGCAAAGCTAATAAAATAAAATAAAATAAAATAAAAAATGTGCATAGGAAAGCAAAATATAATTAGCATTCAATTTAAAAGCTTGGCTAGTTTGTTTTCAGCTATTAACAGCTAATCTGAAACGTATCATAAGTCTTAGAAGGTCTCTTTAACTCGAAATTTACTTAAGGGATGAACGTTGATCTTTCCTGTTATTTCTGTTTAGAGGTACTACTTATTTAATATAGAAAATCCCGTCACAGATAGTTTACCCGCGAGTGTTAATTAGAGTTTGTTGCACAGTACAGGGCGATTAAAATTCTGACAAGATCCACAGATAATGACAGCAAGTCTGTAGACACGGATAGATATTGCCTGTTGTTTTTGGTCAGTTCCTGTGTTCACAGGCTATGGATACCGTTATGCTCATTGATTGCTTTATGCCTTCCCAGGTGCCTGTTCAACCTTCTGAATGGCACAGAACTTTGCTTCTGCCTCAGGCCTGGTTATCGTTTATGAACCGAGCTTACAATGCGTGTGTAGAGGTACGTTCACTCCGAACAACTCAAGGAAAAGCTAAAACATTGCCATATACTTAGATTGCAGTTGTTGAACTCTATTAGAAAAAAAATGTCAAGTGAGGAACGTTATTGCAGTTTGTCACTGACTTTTAGGTTGTATTCCTCACCACGCAAATTTGACTTTTAGTATTTGAAAATTAGTTCCTCGTCACCAGCAGTGTAAATTCTTAATTGCACAGGCATTCACACGACTAACTATACTAATTTAGACCCAAGGGTTTTAATATTAACGGGTCGTGACTTACATACAGTTGAAGATTGCCGTGTACATAGCAGCTTTACAATGTTGGTATTTCTTTAAAATTGTAAGCTTTAAGGGTTGTCACCTTGTAGGGACGTAAAGCAGAGTTAGAGATGCAGCACAGTCATGGACATATTCAGGATGTTGAAGAGCTGAAAACAAGACAAATGAATTCTTGGTTGTGGTGAGTAATATCGAAGATGCTTTGTCGCGGTGTCGGTTCACATTGCTGGTCATGCAGTTTCCTTGAGATTTCTCACAGCCAAACAGACTGTTGATAACCTGTTAAAACTCAATCCGCCGACGCTTCATTTTAAGGAGCACTTCACTATGAGTAACCTGTCACCCAATATTAATTAAAATGTGTATGAATCAAGGCAAACGAGATTTGGACTTATTTCTTCCAAGATTGACTTGACTGGAGATACTAGGAGAATGACGAGATCGTAGCAATAAAAGAAATGGGAAAAAACAAAACCACTGCCAGCGTTACTCAGGACTCTCCGTTAGTGGTGTTTCTATAATTCACCATTTTTCCATTCTTCCTTAAACCGACGAACCAAAGGTTCCTCAATTCCTTACTACACTAACGCAGGGGGCTTATCTCAGCTCTTTAAATTACTTCGGAGTTGATTCTCTAATTTTCTTGACTAAATACACGATGGCAATAGACCGACCCAAGTGTAACAGTGAATTTACATGTGTTAATTTTCAGGGTAAGAGATCAGATCACTGAACAGCTCAAAGCCGCGTCAAGGTATGAAATCATGCTATATGTCTTTTACCCCTGTAAAATGCTGGCCACCGACCCCAGCAGCTCAAAAACGTTTCTTCTCATGTTTTCTGTTAAACGAACCTGTATTAAGAGGATATCTCTGTTAAGCGAACACGAGCTACAGTCACCAGGGTGTCTGCTTTGAAAAATTCAGGTTTCACTTTGTTGGATTTCCGCTGGCTCATTTTGTCATGTCGACTTCCTCTCACCCCACACCTCCCCTACAGATACTCAGCACGCAGGCACGCTTATGCATACACAAGCCACCTTTCAATGTAAAGCCTTGGAACATGTTTGATCCGTTTACCATGGACACGTCAGGAGCATGCACTAAACCGGATGGCCAACTTTTCGGTCGGTCAGCATGGACAATGAGTTTACACACAGATGCTCGGTAAATGATGACCTGGGGAAGATGGTAGCCTTCCTACTCCATATAAACCTAGTAACGACAGATTACCTGTTACCACAAAAATATAGGAAGGAATAAGCGTGTGTTGTTGGTAACCCTGACTGTTTTTTTTTATAATTTATTTACTCTGTATATTATATTACATCACAATTACAGAATACTTACGTTACAAAACTTATAATTTAAAACACAATACTAAAATCGACTTATACTTTGCTAAATTCTGAGTTTACAATTGTCACTTACAAAATGTTTTTTTACTTTGCCTACTTACAGTACTCTACTTACTACATACGACATTACCTACTTACAAAACCTTGCATAAAATTATTGAATTGCTTACAATATGCTATATTACTTACGTATGCCACTTACAATACATTACATTACCTCACTTACAATACATTATGTTACATTAATTTCTTACAATACGTTATATTTCTTACTTACACGAATCACTTGCACTAGAAAAAGTGTGATAACTAATTTAAACCTTGCAAATTAAATGTGTGATTGGGTACTCCATGCATTAATTTATGAAACCGGACCACTTCGGACCAGAAGTGGCCTGACTGGTTTTATTAACAGTGTAGTATCGTACTCGTTTTGGTTTCCTTCCTGTTTAGGGGCAACCCGTCCGTACAGGGTAATTCAGTGCTTGCTCTAGCAGGCCTGGCACGAGCCGTGTCGATATTTGTACAACAGCAGAGCTCTTCAGGGACGACAGAATCATATCAGCGGAACACGGAGTGGCTGAACGTGGTAGCTGACACGCTGATGGTGGTATTGGATGGAAATTACAAAGCTAAAGGTCCTACTTTGGTTTGGTGTCAACAGGTGAATAACTGTAAGTTATTGCATGAGCTGTCGTGAAACACGAGTGCTTTGTTGATCATGGCCAGCTTATATCAGTCAAGCCGTAAAGAGCGTTTGACAAAATATGAAGCGTTAAAGGTTTTAACTTTTCTCCGGGTTTATGTAAAGTATAGGGTTTATTAAATCTTGACAGTAAAAACAAGTATCAGTCAAAATAGTGAATCAGGTAAATCATTTGTATCGATATTCTATGTTTCAAAGATAGGCTACTGGGTTATGCTAAAACTGTTAGACAACTCACTCTCGGATTTTATAGACTTTGATAATCAGCTCAGGTCTTTACCCTTTGCCAACTGTCAACCGAAAGAAACCTCAGACTCTAGGCTGCAGTTTAACAGAAGAGAGGCGCGGGTGGCCTGATGGTTAGTGTGCTCGTCTCCGGGTCGAGCGGTCTGGGTTCGAGCCCTGGCCAGGGTCATTGTGTTGTGTTCTTGGGCAAGACACTTTACTCTCACAGTGCCTCTCCCTACCCAGGTGTATCAATTGGCGCGGCGAATTTAATGTGGGCGGTAATCCTGCGATGGACCAACACCCCCTCCAGGGAGGAATAGAAATACTCCTAGTCACTTCATGCTACGGAAACCGGGATAAGCTCCAGCCTGATGGACCACTTGACTTGTATTCAGACTTTACCTTACCGTAGTTTAGCAGAGAGGCTCGTTAAAAGTATGACTGTATATATTTTGTTCTATTTTCTGTCAGGTATCTTCTGCTACCTCCACTGCCAGCTCGTTGCTAGCTCGTTCATGCTGTGCATTATCTTTGTCACTGTTGGTTCCTTGTCTTGTCACGCTTGACACCGACAGAATTCACAACATGGCTGAACTACTGAAACAAAGAATACCAGGACAGACCAAGTGAGTACTGATACCACTGGCGTAGGAAGAAAGCTGTAAAGAAATTTTATCGATTTTGTTCTTTTAAAATTTTGTACGGGATACAGTGGAAACAATTGTCGTCGGGAATTTCCAATCTTCGAAATTTTTCGGCAGCTTACGGAAGCTCTCGTTAACTCAGGTTAGAAGTAAATGAAACCTTAATTGTTATGATATTTAAGGTACAACAATCCCCCTAGGTTGCATTTTCTTTCCTTTTTAACGAGAAACTGTTATTGTGCAAGCTAGTTTTCGTTGGGGTTAGGGTCTTCTGTGAAAACAGTCAGTTTGCTGAAGTCTTGTTCTATCAATATGTATAACGTAAAACAGTTAAAAGGCAGTTCAGATAAATTGTTGTATCCGTTTTCGAGAAGTATCAAATGCAATGTTTTTATCTAGTGAGGAAGATATAATGCGATCTGCTTTTTTTCTCTCCTGTTTTTTAGAGCAGGCAGCTCAGCAGTGGTACAGACGTCTTGTTCTTTAGGACTGGGTTTGTTTTTAAGCAAACTCTACGAGGAACACTTCAGGCATGTTTTACTGTGATATACTTCTGACTGATTCAACATAAGGATGTCACGCTCGAATTTCATGTCTTGAAACCCATTATTTTACTTCAGTTATCACTGAATCACCATAACAGGAAAGTAAATTAAAGATTGTTTTTAGCCAACTTCCCTTCACATATAAATGACCCAGTTTTGTGAAAAAATAGGTTTTCGGCGTTGTAGCGATTTACATCAAAAGTGTTTTCGCAGGTATAACAGTGACACTCGCTGTCTTCACCGTTTACTGTCCTAGCCTTGTAGAATGCAAAGATTTCAGTGATAAATCATAACTCAAAACGTTTCACCAATTTTAGTTTTTTCTTTTGTGTAAGAGACAGTTCTTACTATAAGTCCCTGTTACTTGGGCAATATATAACAGCAATTATTTTCTCTTTTCTTTTAGTGATGTGTGTGGCAAGGAGGTAAGTCAATGTTGTTTCCATGTGAATGTACATCGTTAACAGGTTCAATTCCGTTTAAAAACTCCTTATGCAGCCAGTGCGATAGGAGAATCCTGCTGTCCGTGTAGTGACACTAGAAATAAAACTGCCTCTCACAAACCTGTGAACAAACGACACATCACGACTTAACGTTCGAAAGTATCGTCACCTTATAGCCAGTCCGCCGATGTAAGGGTCTAGTTTAAGACTTGAGCTACCGGCCGTTCGTTTAGCGTGATACATCCTTGCGCTAAAAGCATGGCTTGGTAGATTAAGCCCCGTAACAGACCCTAAAGCGGCTGACTATAACATGGTGATTTAGAGAGTACAGTCGTCGTGTTAAAGCGTATGATAATTGTTTCCATAGGGCTATTTGCTGATGACTACGGCTTTAGATGCCTTGGAGAATGCTGCAATGGCATCAGAGTTAGAAAACACGTAAGAAACAAACTAGGAAATTTTACTTGGCTAGGTGTTCGGCAATCTATCGTTAAGTTACGCGAAAAGGTTCTTTTTCATTTCCTCTGATGTAAAAGTAGTGCAATCCCTCTAAGAACTAAACACTTCTGCTTGGCAGAATAAGAATAGGTCAGAATGCTTATCATTGTCACCAATGAAACAGCTACTCTATTCACTCTTGTTCTTTCAACAATTTTATATTTAAAGTGCGAGCTCAGTCAGTGAAGGGAGATCGAATTATGAGTGTTTATAAAAGTGCATTTTCACTCTCACTGCTAGTGTCCTTGCTATGCAGTTTCAGATTACTTGATATTTTTAACATTTCCAGTTTTCAAACATGAAGCAATTTGAGTATGTTGTAAAATGTAGTGAAATTGTATTAAGCGGACACTCTGCGTTATTCGGTCAACCACCACAGTGAGTCCTTTTCTTTTTACATTTTCTATAAAAGAAGTCGTATTAAGCGGACGCTAGCATGAGTCCCGCGGTGGTCTGCTTATTGTGGGTTTCACTTTATTAACATCAGGACGTATTTTTTTCCGCAGAGAAGGCGCTTGTCTTGGTCTGGGACTAGCTGTGTCGTCTCTGTGTAAAGAGAGTCTCGTAGACTCCAGAGTTCACGTGACAAACCTTCACAACAAACTGATGGACATGTTAGATGAGCAAGATGATCCTGATCAAAAGCTTCAAGTAAGTTCTCTGATGAGAACACTATTAACACTAAAGCTTAAAAGATGTCAGTAACGATCCAACAACAAGTCAACTTATTTCATTTTATTTTGAGATATATATTTTTATTTTTATGAAGCTCATGTCCAACGGATATTTTTCCGGCAGAGCCTGTTTTTTAGCGTGGGGGTGTGTTTATGTCTAATGTTATGTGGATTATTTTTCCGGCAGAGCCTGTGTTTTAGCGTGGGTTGTGTGTATTTCTAATGTTATGTGGGTATTTTTCCGGCAGAGCCTGTGTTTCGGCGTGGCTTGTGTTTGTGTTAATGCGTTTCATACCGGTCTTCTGTCAGCTGATCAAGCTGTGGAGTGCATTCACAAAATCCAAAACATGACGGCGAAACACCTTGAGGTTAGTTGTACTAACAAAAGCAACAGTGTTTTTCTTTAGCATCATTTGTTTACACGCCCAAACAAAACGGAGTTTGACAAAAGACCACTAAGATTTCTGAGGATTTCTTGACTGCCGGGGCTGTGGTTGGTGCTCTCTTGCAGGTAGCAAATAGGATGCCAGTTTTTCCAATTGTAAATTGTCAATGAAAATGAGAGGATTTTCTTTTTTTTTTCTATAAGGCTTGTGGTATTTCCCTTTCTCTTGGCCTGCTTCTTCATGGACTTGTGTCGTGTGGTCATGGAGGAGTTATTCAGATGGCGCGACAACATGGCCATGATTGGCGAAATGTTCTTGACAATAAGGTGAAGCAAGATTTTAAGCTGTATTGTGTATCGTGTATATGTTTGAATCTCACTGAATCAATGCGGGCGTTTTTGACATTGGTCATACCATTGTGAAGTCTTTTACCAATAAAGGATAATAAGACTGTGAAATGTTTGACAAATAAATTTTTTACGATAACTGCAGAAATTCTCGCGCGCTCATTGGCTAATTTTTATTGTCAATAAGCGGACAGACACATGAATTTATAATTTATGGGATGCGTCAACGAGCGAGAGCGGACATTCTACTTTGACAATGGTATGGCAATGGTATGACGAAATTCATGATCAATAATAGGACAGACGCATGAAAAACTGACGTCAATTTGTTAAATTGAAGTCGCAAAACTAAGGCACGTGTTTCACTTCAGGCAACTAGCTGTTTTTCGATAACCAGTATTGTTGATGTGTGGTATAACTCAGTGGAGAGATAGTATGTTAAGTTACATCATATCTTTTGCACAAAGGACGCTTCCGAACTTCAAAAACTGTCAGCCCTGAACGGAATCATGGGACTGATGGGATCAGAGCAAGGCTTGTTTATAGTAAGTTTCTCCACGACACCAAAAAGAAAAGGTTTTAAACAGGCCTTACAACTAACACGCAGACACCTATCTCAGAGTGGTTTTCAATTATGTCGAAAGTTATCAGGCAATTACTTTGGTTTTGGTTTTGGTTTTACTACAGTTTGAGATTGGCTGAGTAGTTTAATTGGTAAGTAATTGATTTGGTTTTGGTTTTACGAGACTCAATTGAAAACCACTCTATACACTGAGCTGTTTTGAGAAACGTCCTACAAAAGCGTATAAGCCTACGCGACAATGTCCAAAGGCACTGATTGAGGGTAATGGTGGTTCACAGTTGCTTGATTGGAGCTAAAGGTGTTGAGGAAGAAACAGCATAAACACATTTATTCATGCTTTCTTCTTCCTTCTTGCTGAAACACTGTGAACCTCAACCAAGCAACGATAAACTATCATTACCCATAATACCAATCGGCATTGTTGTTTTGTGGGACAGCCTTTGTGGGCACAGCTGTGTCAGTTTTCATGTTAGAAAACGTTTTCTTCATTTTGAGGGATGGATGTTTGTTTCATGATTAACGAATCCGTGGTTACTAGCAGCATCTTCGAGCCTGTCATCTGTCAGCTTACTAAATACGAGTCAACTGTTAAGCCAAGTTTAAAGCTCGAATGAGTCTTAACTAAACAATAATTAAACCATTTGACTTAGAAAGTACCCCTCGACATTCACCGATTGGTCTAATCATAAGACCAAACATCAAAGAACTTCATTATACGGAAATAAGAGGAACAAAAAGCTTAAAGACTTAATGCGCCACGGAGCCTAAATTCTCCTTAGAAACTATCGTAGGAACCACAATCATGTCTTCTATGAAGCGCTTCATAACTATATTTTGTTGATAGTGTTTTTAATGGTTTTATCATGCAATTTTTCGTAATACCAGTTGTGTTGTGTTACTTTATAGGTTGATTCTTCCTCTTCTGTAAACGTTTTCTCGTCGACCGGAGGAAGCATCATCAAATATCTCCAGCAGGTAGGAGGTATTAGGTTTTAAGGTCGTTTTATTTTGTCACTAAATACTTATCACAACGTGAAACTTAATTTACTTCTTCGTTAATAACACCATAGCTTATAGTAAGCCTGTTAGTGTTTGTACTATGGCGCTGATTTCCTAGAAAAGAACGACTTATAAGCTGACTGGGAGGGCCGGAGGAGAAAATAGCTGGCTCGAGGTCATGACGTACGGACTGAGCGCAGCGAGGTCCGTGCGTCCTGTCAGTTTTCTCGACCCTACGTGTATCACTTCGACGCGTACAGCCCAAATACGGGACCATTTTTCTTGTGGTTTTCCAAGGAAGTAGCGCGCGGGGCCGCACAGCTCATATGATAAAGTTTCTTTTGAAATCATCGGCAAGGAAATAAGTGGCGACAGACAAGACCTCGTCATCCTGTGTGCATTGGGAAGTTTGCAAAACAATTGAAAAGCTAATCAGTCACATTCTAGTTAACAATTTCACCTCTATTTATATTTAGATCCATTTAGTGTCTCTATTGGTGTTAGAACTATCCTCAGCTCAGCATGAAAAGACAGCGCTCAGTTCCAAATAGAACTTTTGATAACTCACATATCTCATGGTTCACGTTCTCCATAAAATGCAGAATTTGGTGGTTTTACGTTGGTTTATAACGCTCGTGCATTGCCATTTTTACGTGCATTGCCATTTTTTTCTTTGTTAACGTTCTCGTCGCTGTGGTTGTCGTGGCTTCACTTTTTTGTTAACTAAATACCACAAAGTAAAAGTTTATTTCTTTATTTGAAAGATCGTGTCAGCTCCTGAACATGTGGGTTTAAGTTCCAAAAGTGCCTGGCTGCTCGGTCATCTTTACACGGCTTCCACGTCCAGTGCGGTAACTAAGACAAGTGGTGAGTATGAAAAATTGCTGGAGAAAAACAAGTGGCTATTTTGTGCAAAGCTTTGTGTTGTTGCCCTCTATGCCGCTTTCCATGAAACGTGTTCTGTACTATCATTCAGTCATGTATCAGAGCCTTTTTCGTAAAAGACTGTACGAGTAAGGAAAGAAGCTACTTGCTCGCTGTACGCTATTCTTATTAACACTGTAAATTATTATTTTGTTCTTCCCTCAGTTCCCTCAAACTATAGCTACTTGTCGGAAGGTAGCATTTTAAGACTGCTGTTTGATTTCCTTGATAAGGCTGGAAAGACAGGTTTGTTGACTTCAGGGTCATAACTTTTAGTTATTGTCTCTTGTTGTGAAATTGTATTTTTATTTGGTATCGTCAACGCTAGAAACTCAACTTTGTTTGCGTGCATGACAAACGTATCTAAGGTGACTCATCTACCGGCTTGTGGGCACACAAGAGGTAAAAAGCGATTCGCTTCACTTATTCCTTCTCGAGTTTGTTAGCTAACGAGACGGTAAAAAGCAGTAGCTTCAGTATTGTTTAGATAGTGTTATAACCTGCTCGTTTCTCATTCTTAGGTCCTCATTTGAGCTTCTCAGGAAAGATAGTGCCTGTAGTACTGGAGTCGCTTGTCAGTGGACCTCAAGTAGCGCTACCGCCAGTGAACTGGGTATCAGTTCTTGGACCAATCATGAGAGCTAATTTCAGTTAGTGAACCAAAATGTTTATTGTATCTTTTTCCTCACCAGAAGAAATCGTGTTTCTTCTGTTTAAAATAAGGAAAGAAATACAAGAAGCTAGTTCTACAGTGTTTTTCTCCCTCCTCCTTTGTTTCATTTGCATTACTCTCCCTTACATAACGCATTTTTATAACTGTTTTCAATGTCATTTTTATGATTTCGCACTCACGTTTTTTTCCAAATGTTTTATGTCTCATAATTTCCATCTGATTTTACAACTGAATTAAGAATCTTAATTGTTCCAGTTTGTATGGAAGCACCCTTGAACATTGAGGTTACTGGGGCCGCTACAAACAAATATTTTATTATTCTTTTGCTATTATTACCACCCAGTGCAGTTATCTAAACACTGTTTTTTGCCCTGACTAGGGGAGGAGGCAGGTCAGTTATGCATCAGACTTGCATTGAATCAAGCCCAGTCCTCTTCCAGTCTGTCCTCGTACCTCTCCTCCCTGTTAAGTCGGGCAGTATTCATAGGCCTGGGGGTGAGTGTAGAATTTTTTCTAACTGACATTATTGGTTTGTTGAATTGAGGTGAATAGTTCTAAATATATATGATGTATATCCCAAACTAACAAGGAATGGAAACTGTCAGTCTGGTGTTTACCATATCAATGTAGGTTACCAGAATTCAGTAGAAGAACTTATTGAATTTACTGACCGGTTGTGAATAGATATGATCAGAGACGAAGTAACGCGGTTATGTTTATGCCTACAAGCTTGTGGGCCGTGTATCTGAAACAAATATGAAACAAACTTAGCGTACTTCTGAACTAGCAGGGGCTGATTAGTTGGCTATTTACAAAGTGTGTGGGAGTTGCTTTGGATAAAAGTACTGTTTTGTAATGCAAGAACTTATTAGTTTACTGGTAGTTAGCTTAACTTAGTTGTTGTTGGAGACCACCCAACACAAATAACTCAGCGCATGCAGGAAGGAGACCAACAACAAACTCTTTATTTACAGAGGGTCGAACTAGATAATGCCTGGAGCTTGCGTTGCCTATTGCTTAGTTTCATTGTGATATATTAACGTCCTTAATGGATTAATTGACGTGATTTAGGATTTGTGCAAAAGAGAATTGCTGGAGAATTTGTCAAGACTGGTATATGTCATTTCCTCCCCCAAGTTGAGAGAGTTTTACGAAGGAACGCTATCAGAGCCATGGACAAATGGCAAGGTCAGTTTCACATGATACAACAGGCACGCATGCATCTTTACATACCCTCTTTGAAATTCATCGCTTTCTGCAGCGTCCCCGAGAGGAGAGGGGATGAATATTGGGCCCTTGACTTCTCTTCCCTATGGCTTTGTTTTGGAGGGGAGGGGGGCAGGAGTTATTAAAATATTACAAACAGTGAGCCTAAGAACAAAAAATCAAACACTTGCTCTTTTCGCGGAACAGTGATTCGTTAAACTTAGTTCCTGTTAGGTATACTATGTTATTAATTTACTGAGATCAACTTGATGACCCAGTTAAATTCTGGTCGTCTCATCACCAATAATTTCGTAACAAATACCCTGAAAATATGTCTTTTTCTACCGTTCCCCTTCAGCTGGAGAGTTATTGAAAAGTCACTAAAAGCTTGGTTTTCAAATTTATTTCACGTGGGTTCTTCATATTACATATTCCTAAAACCAGTTTGGTATCTGTTTAAGAATTGATTTTAAGACCATTCATTGGTTTGTTTAACTAGGACCGTTCCCTGTGGAGGGCCATACTTGAAGCTCATATCTCAGTCCTAAATTTAAAAGATCCTCCCGCCTCAGTAATCGGATGGACCATAACAGCACTTGAGCAAATGTATAATGCTTGCAATGAGAACACTGAGGTACAGATTCATATATGTCCTTTTGCTACAGTGATGCTGCAATGATGTATTAAATGGTTTTGTATTTTTTTATTCGTCCATCAGGATAATTGTTTGAGATTGCTTGCTCGCTGTTTAGCACTGATCCCTGTTGAAAAACTAGAAAGTATTTTGCGGGACACACAAGTGAGTTTCAGCCAGCATTGTTAAGAATTTCTTAAACAATGTTATTTAGTACCTGTAATAGCCTCTTAAGGTGGCCAGACACGAGGGGTCGTGTTGTAGGGACATGTTGCAGCGACAAAAAACTTGTGTAGCGCACACTGAGGGAACATGTAGCAGGGACATGTAGCGGGGACATGTAGCAGAGACAAAATCACGACACTTGCACACACATGAAAATGTTGCGGGTACGTGTCCTAGGGATGTGTTGCAGCGACATGTCCCCTCGTGTAAACTGATACTTTTTTACTTGAGCAACACTAATTTGGGAGATATTTTGTCCCCGCGACGTGTCGCAAAAAGTTCAACTCGTTGAACTTCATGGGACACGTCGCGGGGACAAAACGTTACAAGGATACCATGAAACTTGTGTACGGTTATGCAACATGTCCCTAGTGGGAGGCGCGGTGGCCTCATGGTTAGTGCGCTCGTCTCCGGATCGAGCGGTCCGGGTTCGAGCCCTGGCTGGGGACATTGTGTTGTGTTCTTGGGCAAGACTCTTTACTCTCACAGTGCCTCTCTCCACCCAGGTGTGTAAATGGGTACCGGCGAACTTAATGCTGGGGGTAACCCTGTGATGGACTAGCATCCCATCCAGGGGGGAGTAGAAATTCTCCGAGTCGCTTCATGCCACAGAAACCGGGATAAGCTCCGGCCTGGTGGGCCACTTGGCTCGCATGCAGACTTTACCTACCTATGCAACATGTCCCTGCTACAGAATCAAAAGTTGAGCCAATCAGAGACAACGACCAGAATTCTTTGTGCTCGTGCATAGGGAAAAACAAGATGGCAGCCATCAGTAGCGGTGCTCGCGCTGCTTTTGACTGGAATGATTCTTTTTGCTTTTTCATGTATCTCAATACCGAACTCCTTAAGCTGTGCCACCTCGATTTGATCGCCGCTAGGTTTCTTAGTGGGTGTGCATTCTCAAATCGTGCTAACAAAGGTGCCATTGCCTCTTTAGTTTTCTGTCTGTTAGCATTGTCTTTTATTTGCTTGTCCCATACAAATGGATTATCCTTGAAACGAGCAATCAGCATACGTGTCTGGCTATTATTCCAAGAAATATGACCGCTGTCTTCAGGATTTTTAGCTGGAGAATCATCCTCAACCGATTCTACTTCGATGGCCGCCATTTTACTTCAACGATGCAGTGCCTCAAAGCATGCTGGGCATTACCAAAACAGGCACCATGCGGTCAGTCAGTTCACACAAGGGGACATGTCGCTGCAACACATCCCTGGGACATGTTCCCGCAACATTTTCACGTGTGTGCAAATGTTGTGATTTTGTCCCTGCTACATGTCCCCACCACGCGTCCCTGTTACATGTCCCATCAGTGTGTACTACACACGTTTTTGTCGCTGCGACATGTCCCTGCAACATGACCCCTCGTGTCTGGCCACCTTTAGGCAGACTCCTGCAATGAAATGACCATGGAAGCCAGTTAAAATACGCGTAACCTAGTAGTTTCCAGGGGTTCTGAGAATGACAAAGTGACTACAGAGATATTTATTGATAATATCATGACTGATAGTAAGCCTTTTAGTATGGTTGGACTATGGTGCTGTTACCTTAACCCGTTTATATCCCAGAAATAAACAACTTATAGCCTCTTTTCAAAACTTTGTTGAGGAAATTTGCGACGATAGTTAGTAAGTCATCAACCAACACACGTGGGCGTGATTCAACAGGAGGAGAGGAAGTAATTGATCTTCTAGAATCCTCAGTCCGTTTGGTTGAGATCTCATTGTCGTGCCACTATCTTGCAGAGTGTTTCCACGAAATCTTTAGTTGTGCGTTGCCAGGTAGTTGGTGATGGCAAAGCGCCGGTGAAGTGGCTTGCTCCTTGTATTGATGACATGTTAAAAACTGATATCAGTGGTAAGAAAACTTTGCTTTACTTAAGTTGTCCTGGAGTCATACGCAGTAACGAATGATTTTGTGATGTTACAATATTCACTGTTACATTCATTGTTTTATAGTGACACAATCTGTCACAAATGCTAACTGAGTCGGTAGATTGTTGGAGGGGGTGAGGTGGGAGGTGGGAGGTGGGAGGTGGGGGCTTAGAATCTCTGTCTTCCCGTACCCTGCTCTTTCGTCCCTCGCACCTTTGTCTCCTGACTCTCGCCCTTTTCCGCATTGCTAAGACGACTTCAAAACCATGCCGCCTGACATCTCATGACTGATGAGTTAAACATCGTGCAGGGATGTACAGTTTCACCGGGAGTAAGTCTGTTTTTAGTTCGAACGGTAATTTTCGTTTGCTAGGGGCTAAATTATGTCTGAAGCCTCGGAGGACACCACCTACAAGTCAAATAACATTGTTAGATTCATGTTTTCGATAGTATTTGAATGCATTAATTAATTGATGAAGAAAGTTACCGTTTGCACTTATCTTTCGCTTTTCCATTGCATTGTGCTGACAAATCGAACGCGAAAACATTACTGAAAAGTTAACAATTACATTGTGTTACAGAAACAAAGTACAATGAATTGTTGTGCTGCGTAGTTCGAGCCATGATTGATTCGGGCGCCAAGATTAAATGTGCTGAGAAACAACACTGGTTCTTGGAACTCATTGGTCAGTTTAAGGAAGCTCTTCAGCATTCAAGCTCTCAACACAAGGTACTTGCTAAATTTAGAAACTTTTCTTATTACACTGTTATTATTCATCCTTTGGAGCTGAGAATAAATAAATTGTTAATGTATTTCAGATCTTAGTGAATTGTTTGACGTTGCTGTCAATGGTATGTGCTGCTTGGTGTGACGTGCCCATACTTCAAGGAATTGGACAGTTATCCACGACTGAGCCCTCGTTTCAACTCACAGCCGAACAATGTGGATCGCTTGAGAGTTTTCTATGGCTACTACCGCTGACATTGTCCACTTTGGTTAAGCAGGAGCCCTGGACTCAAATCACGGGAAAGGTACAGCGAAATTTGTCTTTCTGATCTGGAGGTGTTGTACTGAACACACTTTTGTAAATTTGCTTTTCATGAAAGTAACCCGCTCCTTTCGAAACGCCGTTAATGTAATGATTCTTTCCTTACTGTGAATTCCTCTATACCTCGTAGGTTCTAGACTGGCTGTTGTCATTAAGAGAGGAGCACAAGATTAACACTAACCGTGTACAACAAGCGCTTATACAAGGTGATGTGATGTGATGAGCTTACAAGTCCTATTAATTATATGTGGGTTTTCCAATTCATTCGTACGTACGTACGTTCGTTCGTTCGTTCGTTCGTTTGTACGTACATACGTGCATACGTTCGTTCGTTCGTTCGTTCGTACGTACGTACGTACATACTGTCATTCGTTCGTTCGTTCGTACCTACGTACGTACGTACATACGTTCATTCGTTCGTTTGTTCGAGTGAATTATAAATTGAATGTGTTCCGAACTTCTACTTTTCAGATACAATTATTTCTTTGAGGGAAACAGACACATTCAAGAAGACAGCCGTATGGACTGACGTAATTGCCCGTTTCCATTCGAAATAGACAAAGAAGAAAGAAAACAACCATACATCTTATTTGCGACTTCAATGAACTAATTAAATAATGACTTATTTGAGAAAGATAGGTAGATTTTTTAATTTAAAGACATTTCTGATTTCCATGAATTTTCACCATGACAAGAGTAAACGAAATATTGTAACGGCAAGAATGTATACTGTCTTGATAAGTGTAATCTGAGGTGAGACGTCTTGTTGCAAACAGCTGTATCTATAAAAACTTATCTGAATCTTCTGTCTTGTTTACCACAAAACTATCGTTACTTTGTAGCTAGGTTCTCTGTTGTTCGTTGAACTTCAAGTAATATCGAATCAGTTTTCTGACAAGTTTGCCTCTCTTTGTATCGATTCTGTTCCTCGACGTTCTTCTGTAATTGTTGCAAGCTCTCGATGTTACTCTTTGTTAGCCGTAGATATCTACAGTCTCTTAGCTTTTGAAATTCTTCAGTGGTGAATTTGCCCGTGGGAGGACTGGGCCAGGGATATCTGTGTGCCTCATTGTCCATTTGATGATAGACGTTCAGTAGCTGCTTTAGTTTCACAAGCATCGCGTGTATACCACTGTCCTGATCGTGGTCTCGATCGAAGGCAGCAGCAATATGAGAAGTCGAAGCGGGTGTCACGTAGAACTGCAGATTCATTGAGATAAATATTCTTAACACACTGTTAATTTTGTGAGTTTTAGCGAAAGCGTCGGGGAATGAATAGCTAGAGTGTATAGTTCCTGTTGAGTGTTGAGAGCAGAGCCTCAGGCTCCACTCAAACTTTCTTTAGTAAGTAAAAATAGAAAATAAAAAATGGAAATATTTTGAAGTGTCTCATGATTATGAAATTAAGAATAAGAACAAATTAGTTATTAGAATCGACTAAAAGCGCATTTTTTATAAAGGGGCAGATATCTTTAATAATTTTATTTGAATCTAGATCTAGTCTTTTTCTCTCTCTTTTTATGTCTATTTTTAGATTTTATATAGCTTTTTGGATTTTTGCATATTTCATATTTTATTTTATTAATTATGTATTTATTTACTTTACGCAGGACCCATGTTGACAGCAGTTTTTATAACTGAAATGGTCATCCTACATAAATATGCTTATTTATTAGTAGTAGTATAGGTAATCATACGGTTTCGAGTTCAATTTGGAATTAATTTGCACGAGTGAGTTTTTCAAAAGCTGAAATTGCACGAGCCGCTTCGGCGAGTGCAATTTCATCCTTTTAAAAAACTCACAAGTGCAAATCAATTCCAAATTGAATGAGAAAAACCGTATGATAACTTATTAATAATATAAACATGAAAGAATTCGTTTGGAGGAAGTGCCGGAAGATCTTTCTTGAAGCCATTTTTTCTCATTCGAGAAAACTTTTTTCAAAGTTTTCGCACGAAATTTTCGTCATCATTTTTGGTGATATCATTGGCTTAGAAAAGTTCCTATTGTCTTTCAGCCAACCATAATCCAGAATTACGATGTGTAATTTGCACTGGTGTTACACTTTTTGTACTGGTGTTATGCTTTTTGCACTGGTGTTACACTTCAACTGCACTGCTTTCAGCCAATCAGAATCGAGTAATTGTTTCATGTATATTATTATTCTTATAAGTAGTTTTTTTGAAACACGTTTTAGAATAAAAACTAGCCATAAAAAACGACGTTTCGATCTCCCTGAGATCATTTTTAGGTTGTAGAAAAAGCGAATGAAATATATAAGTACAAATTAGGGCGTGAGAATGCCCAACGATAAAATATGTAAATACAAGCGCTACAATGTAAGTGTTAAAATAATAAAATGCTACAAAACAACTATATAAATAACTTTGCACGGATTGAATCTGACTGTTTGTTCAAAGTTGGCTGAAGCTCCTTTATAAGGTGCATTTCGTAGATCAGACAGTCGAATTTACTTTCTACAACTTGAAAATGGTCTCAGGGAGATCGAAACGTCGTTTTTAATCGCTAGTTTTTAATCTGAAATAAACTTTATTGAGCACTTTTCCATACAAACTTGAATCTTACATGTATCTGGTAAAAAATTCAGAAATTCTGTTGTTCCTTAAGTTTTCGGTAATTATAATAGTAATGATAATATCAATAATAATAATAATAATTTATTATCATCATCGTCATATATATTATTATTATTATTACTATTATTATTATCTTTATCACTATCGCTATCACTATCACTGTCACTGTCACTGTCACTGTCACTGTCACTGTCACTGTCACTGTTATTGTTATTGTTATTATTATGTGAGAGAGAAGATATCGAAACCTGACGTCATAGAACAAGTGTCATGAAAGTTTTCTCCTTTGGCCAACGGGGTCTTTGTTTTCTATATTGTTTGAGAACACCATCATGGTCGAAAAGATTCCCTTTCATGTGTACACTGACGAGATGACGATCACCAGATTAAGACAATTTTCATGGCGATCGAACCAGACTCGTGTTAATGGTGCGTCGTGTGACAAACTTGTTTAATTACTGATAACAACTATTGTACGCGGAAATTTACTTGTGCCGTGTTTGAGGCTTCTCACTGAAAATAACGGGTTATCAACTTACTTCCTGTCGGTGTCCATGGTGATCAACTCCAAAGACGTGAAAGCCAGCAGGATGCACAGGAGCATGGAGACTAGTACTGCGGGACTTCTCCTGTTTGTTAGCTTCATGAGGCAGAAAGTGATGATGGTTGATGATGTTGTCAGGATGTAGCAGGCCACTGAAAGCGGGTGCTTGGTCTTCAGCTTTCTCAGCAGAGGTTGCGTCTCTGTGCGATTTGGACAGAGGTAGGTGGGTGGAATGGGGATGGTCACCAGGATAACGGTTGTACCTGTGATAAGGATCACCTTCGTTGCTGTGGTATTGCCGTTTGTCGTGCACAGGAAAGATTCTTTGTAATCTGTTATAGAGATCGTAAAGCTCTTCCTCCTGTCTAGTTTTGTTGGGTCGTGATCCATGACCCCTGGGTGGCCGCATGTAATGGGGCTCGCCTTGGTCCTCAAATCTGCTCTCTCTACTTCGGTCCTCAGTATAACTTCTCCAGCGGCTTGGACCTTCATCAAGATTGCTCTTTCTACTTTTAGACTCCCCAAGGCTATTTTCTCTGCTGCGCTTTCTATGGTCATACCCATGACCAGTTGGTACTATATTGTTGTCTGTTAAGTTCCGCTTATGAGGACCAATACCTGGTACATAAGATGTGTAGTCGTCTAAGCCCCTTGGTGCATGACTGTTCTTGTTGTCATCCTCAAAGCTGGAAGTTCTACTCCTTCCGTGGTGTATTTGATTCCCCACAAACTTTGGCAACCTTTGTTTTAGCGCAAGCCGAGCGGGAACATTGTCATCCTCCCAGCTTCGCCTCCTCTCTCTTTGAGCACCAAACTTTTGCAGATCCTCTTCGTCTGTATTACTTTTCATTCGTTTCTTTGAACCGTTCTTGAGGTCATGACTGTGGTGAGCTTTCTTAGAAGGATTGGCTTGACATGTACATTTACTTTCCCGTCCATGAGCGTATGGCGGTAAGTTACAAACAACACAGTACGTGAACGCTTCTGTCCTATGAAGGTCTGTTCCAGCTTCTCTTTTTGACACTGGGGGAAGAGTACTTGAAGACATTTGCTTTGCAGCGGTGTTTGAATCTGCTATTGGTGAATGCGATATAATTACACTCACATCGGAGACATTCGTACTTACATTTACTTTCGTTGAAGATCTGTGATCGTCACCAATTTCTGATTTAATTTTCAAGTGAATTTTTCTGTGTTGAGGCTCAGCTGGTCTTCGTAAAGGCTGTTGATCATCACTTGCTGAGTGTTGTTTAGCGTGGAAACTTGGGCCCCTGTCATGATGGGAAGCCAAGCGTTCTGGATGTTCATAATCTTCGTGATGGTCAAAATGATCGTGTTTTGTGAGCTGCAGTCTTTTCAGTGTCCCTAACAACTCTTTTTCTTCCTTTCGGTAAACGTGTGTCTGAACATCTCTACAGGCTTCAAGGGTGCGGATCTCTTTTGCCAAAGTCAGCTTTCGAGCCTTGTTGGTGACCCGCAGGCCGTAGAAGTTTCCTTCAGAAATATGACGAACTTGTCTAAGCATTTTGACTCATCCCATTTTCACGCTTTTCCGTTGTCTGTGTTAACCCTACTCATTGTGACGTCATGTTGACGTTCTAATTATCAGCTTGGGCGAGCTCAAAGCTTCTGTCGGCTGTTGAATAGCTATCAAAGTCAATAGAAACTTAGAGCGGAGTCTCATTGATTATCATAACCCAGCGGGTAATACATTGACCTTAGAATATCGATAAAAGTGACTTGTCAACGGCTTTCTTTAATACCTACCGGCAACCATGGCTGTAAAACCAAGCGCGCGCTCTTAAGACTACTCCATCGATAGACCACTCTTACGTAGTCAATCAGATCGCGAGCTTCTTATGGATAGTCAGCCACTGGGTAATGATACAGTTGAATCCCGCTAATTTGAACTCGGTTGTTTTGAATTAACCGTTATTTCGAACTCAAGACCACGTTCTTTTGGATCGAACTCCAGCCATTCGAAATAGCGGGTTTCAACTGTAGTTTTAAGCAATTAGACCATAAGCCCGAGTTTTCTATCAGTGATTATTAATTAAAACCTGGATCATTGAATAATGTAATTCAAGAGTTTTCATTGGCTTAGTCATCATGGTATATGAGGCGTCATACCATGCTCTACAAATATGATAAGCGTACGCGTACGTTTTGGAGGCGTTTTTATTTTTTATTTTAGTTTCAATATGTCGGGGACGTGTTTATTAAAGTAATTATTCCCCTCGCGCTTGTTGGATATGAGATGGTTATAACCAAATCGACGCTACGCGCCTCGTTGACTATCTGCCAGCTCATATCCAACAAGCGCGAGTGGAATAATGAGCTAAATAGAGAACAAGGCACAGCCGAGTAAACTATAACACTCTTAGATCAAAGGCTCCTTCGAGCTACCTCATGGTATGTGGTAATAATTCTATCAAGTACTGTCCTTTGCCTCTTTTGGAACGAAGACTTGTTCCATTTGTAAGGTGTTTAGTTGAAAAGTGCATCATGTTAATAAGCAGCTATTAGTTGAGCATGTTTATAGAAATAAGGTCTTCATCTAATATATATAACATTTTGACAGGAAACATAATCTAATCCTTTAGTGTCTTTTTCTCTGTCTGGATTACGAACATCAGCAGTGCAAATACTGTTTTGACAATTTGTCATAATTTCATTAGTTTGCACATCAGCACTGGATGTGTTAGGGTTTTGAACAAACTCACCCCACTCTTCATGGGTTGCGAAGTTATGCCATTTACCCATACATTTTGCTCTTTTATGCCTTCAGTTTTAAATAATTCACTAGTGTCTACAAGATATTTGGCTGCGTCTAATACTTTCTTAGGTCTGACATTCTGAAACTGATAGTGATGCTTGCAACCAAGTCGCCTTTTAAGTTTTATTGGAATGGTCTGTGATCCGCTTCTTGGCCTTGGGAGACAATGAACAGTTGAATTTACATCACTTGGCACATTGACAATGTTTCCATAAATAGACAATTGTCCACCCCTAGGTAGTTCACGGATTTGCATAAAAGGTATATGAGGTAATATTAGTCGCTCTTCTAGTGATGTGATATTCAATTCATTAGGGTTATAAGGAAAACCCATCTAACTGGCTTTAGCACAGCTGGGTAACCTGCCTTGTTTTAGACCTTTTTTATTGCAAGTTAGACAATTGCTTTTTTAGACTTTTTTTAGACTTTTTTTTTTATTGCAAGTCATGCAGATCCATTCCGTGTCATTGTCAGACAGGACTCAACAATGTCTAGTGAACATATCCTATATTTGTTTGGATCATATTTCACTACAGAGCACTTGAACCACAATTGGTCACAACAAGTGCATACATATTCTGGGCCAAATGCAATGTTTTTGTAAAAACATTTATCATAGAAACTGCATCGTACTCGTTTTCTTGTGGCTGCAACTCATGACTGCTACATGTTAGTTGCGATACACTTGCCAGAGTCTCAGCCTTTTGTCTTTTTCCTACCGACTGTTTGGTTATTTGCCTTATGTGCTGCGGGTTCTCTGCTTTTCGTTTTCTGAAGTAGCGCTGCTCAATTTCTCTGACATGTTCTGGGTTCAATTTTGTTCTTTTAGCAGCCTGGTGTTTCTTGTTCCTAGATGTTTTGCTATTAATGTTGCTGCCATGTACTCGTTTTTGATTCTCATTTATTCTTAAGTTATCATCAGCTCTTCTGTCTTTCATGTATTCTCTCATGTATTTTCTTCTGTAAGCTTTACGTTTTTCACTGTTATCAACTGGTTTGTTTTCATCTGCATTTTTTGCTTGTTTGTTGTTGTCTCTTATCTCCATTGTTCTGTTTTCTACTATGGAAACATAATGAAACTCATCTAGGTATCCAATGTAAATGTTTAGGGTATTTGTAACATTCACTGGTTCAACAACAGTAACTGGAGAAAAAGTTGGATTTGATTCAGCAATATGAATTGATAAATTAAGACAATTGGCAACAGCTTGAATTATGATAGCATCAGCCCATGTTCCTTGACATGACATCCTTTCCAAATAACCTTGCCAAGAATGCCTAGTTTTACTCTCTATAAATTGTTCAGGGTGATTCACTAAATACTGAATGCCAACACTGCGCACATAGAAATGGCTATTAGGATTTCCACAAAGTTGATGTGATACAGCCCTAAAAAAGCAATCACCACCTCCTCCAACATCAAGTGCAGTTCTGCCTAACTGAGACAATCTGAGTTCTAATAAACAACATAATTTGTGGGTGATATAAAAGGTACTGATTTGCAATACTCATTTGCAGGACCAGGATTTGACTCCACATCTCCACTCAATGATATGATTCTGCTCAAAAAATGATACATTTTCATTTGGAGCCGCCTTAATTTTCAGAAAATATTACCTTCAGCTATCATACGAAACAAAGGCAAGTTTTTATGCTTTGGAGTCCTTGTTCGAAAAATACACGAGCTTAATCTTTGTCTAATGAAATACTTCGTTGAGGAAATCATGAATTTTGAACTTCTATATCGCTCTAAGAAATGCAGCGATGGTATCCACACAACATAGCCTTCAGCTTGGACGATTTCGGGACATTAATTTCTTTATGTGAATTTCTTTTTTTTGCCATTAGAGTCTGGCAACCATTTTTAAAGAAATTCTGGAGGGTTCTCTTTCACGTGTCATTCTAAACTGAGGATGGGGGACAATGGTACTGTAGCTCTAGAATTCCGTACATTCGCATTTTTATCTGCATTTCTGTACTGACAATTACTTGACAACTGAGCTGGTATTTTATTTTGATTTTCAAACTGCTCGGGTATTGTGGGATTACCTTCGATAATCATTTGCTCCTGGTGTATTTCAGGTGGCACTCAGGTAACAGATCATCTGTTTGGCATTTGTTTGTTGTTTGATATTTCGTATTTGTTATGGTATTTGTTATTTGGCGTATAATTTATTGTATTTAGCATTTGTTTGGCAGCCGTGTTCAATCTCTATAGATTATCACAGTTATGGCATTTAAGTCCCAGCGAGAAGGGAACTTGACGAAAGCCTCATCGATGTGCTTTGTAGTGTGACGTTTTCCGAACAGCTTCCTAGCGGCGTCGACAAAATCTGGATCGGATCGGACCGGATAACGGATCGGATCACGGATCGGATCACGGATCGGATCACGGATCGGATCACGGATCGGATCACGGATCGGATCAAGGAAAAAAATTCAAAATTCAAAATTCAAGATTCAAGATCAAAATTTTGTTGAGCAAATTACACTAGAGTGAATACTGTGAGCAGAACGTTTTATTTAATTCAGGTGTGAGATTCCTTTATTTTTTTATAATATCAAGCCAACTGGGAGCTGGTCACAGATGAATTTTTTTTAGGCTGTTGGGTTTTGATTGCGATGATCAATCATGTCTTCATATCTTTCTCCGCAGTTCAGATAAATGATATTTCGTATATTCGCTTGCATCAAGGGTAAACTGTCATAAAACGAGTCACAATGATAATAATAGGACGAACGTATGAATCGAAACACAAAAACTAAAAACACTAAAAAATTAAACACCTGATGATTTCAAACAATTTCCGTTTCTGAGACAAGTCTATACTTTTACAAGATATGAGTTTGGAATACGATATTTCGTACTGGAATAAAACGAAACAGACCATTTGTATTTCAAGGAAATATAGCTGTTTTACAAAAAAATATAGGAGTAACATCGATAGTGTGAACGATAACGCAACCCGAGAATAAACAACATTTTAGGAGTTACGTCATGATTTTTAAAGTCATTTTTAGGGTCGTAAAGAGTTGCCTTTATATGGAATAAAACCTTAAAATGATCGTGTTCTAGGATAGAAAGCACTTAAGAGGCAAAACCAAATCAAAACGGAATGAGGATCGTTAAGGATGGCAAAGATTAACGAGGACTGCAAATAGCGAACTTGAAAAACTGGGCTAGTTTTTTCAAGATGCGCAAATCGTAACATAGCTCCTTTAAAGCAAGTCATGTCCTTAAGCTTTCGTACGTAAACTTTCTCATTAACTGTAACGCTAACTGTAACGCTCACATCTGACACGAAAAAGTAGCCGAGAATTAGCTATGGCTCCTGCTACTGGTACTAACAACAATTTCAAAAACGAGAATGGGAGGTTCACGCAAGCTTCAAGCCAACTAACGTTCAAATATAACTACATCTGCCTGTTCATTACAATTTAAATTCGTCGTAAATTAGGCGCTTATGTGGCTTTTTAAATGACCTCTTGTCATTCTCTGTAATTAACATGTCATTGCGTCAAATTCGGGATTCTTATTTTTATTTAACATAATTTAGTTTTCAATTTTATTTTTTATTTATTATTATCTTATAAAGATTTTGATTTGATTTTTCTTTAAAATGTTTTTTTTCTGTGATCCGATCCGTGATCCGGTCCGGTCCGATCCAGGTTTTGTCGACGCCGGCTTCCTAGCGAATTGCGAAATATTAGAAGCACATTTAATTTTAAATCATACGTCCTGCGAATATTTTTAGAAAATTCAAAATACAATACAGTAGGAGGAGTGCAGCTTACCTTTTTCCCTAGACCATAAAGCATTCATTCCGAATAGTTCGTTTTGTACATTCTATTCGTCGTCGTCCAAATGTACATGTATCTTGGAGACATCGTGATTTTTAAGACTTTAAAACCCATTTCTTTCCACTCGACCTTTCTTGAGCACATTTCCTGTTCGTTTGTGAGGTCTTCAAAAGTGTATTTTGATCAAAGATGGAGCGAAAGGAAGGAAACTCGCCTTGACAATTTTTGCGTCGGGCTCGACACAACAGACGCCATTTTGTAAACGTGTACTGCCACGTTTGGCCCACGCTCTCCCCCCACATATATGAACATAAAACAATGACACGACTTTATTGACAAAATCAAACCTAGTATTGGGGACAGGGGGGAGCGTGTTTAATTCATGTTTAATGCGGATTTAATGCATAAATTAATTGTCTAACGGAAATGGAGTGACCAATCCAACCATCACTATACCTCATGGTATGAGGTACATACCATGAGGTAAAAACGAGTTTCAGTAGCACTGCGAAAAGCAAAATTCAGAAACCCTACAATTCAGGTGTCTTTAAGTTAGGCCAAAAACGAGAATTAATTTCCCTTTCAAAAGAAATGTGTGCGATCTTGTTAAATTTTAACTTTAAGTCCTCCTAGTAGTTAGGTTAGTGTGTCTTTAAATATAAATTATATTTAATTATTGTAAATTTAGATTTATATTAACCTTTTCAGTCTTCCTAGTTTAGTGATAACCGTTTTAGAAGTAATTTATTAAAGCGAACAGGAGACACCGTCTTGTGCAAATAACAAGTTTCTATTTGAATCGCTCATTACTATATTCTTCTAAAGCATGAGGGATAATTGAAACTTTGTCTGTTTAAAGCCGCATTTCACCGGAAAATGAAACCTGGTAACATAGCAACAGATCAGTTGTGTTAATTAACTATTTTTCATTCCTCCTGCTTGACGTATGCCGAACCCTTCACCTCGACGTGTCTGTATTTTATGTCAAAATGTCGCTTTTCACTTTATCGGGTGTGTTCAGCTGGTTTATTGGCATTTATTTAACAAATGCTGGAAAGCTTGCCAAAAACAATATCCTAGCTGATGTCACATGTTTCTTGGACTTAAAGATCAACTAAAGTAAGTCAACTTGTTTACTATCATGGTTCTTGTAGTTAAGATATAGATCAAGAAAATTCCACCACTGTCTAAGGATGAGTTCAAAGGAATGTTAAATATTAACTTGCTCTAAAAACCACTTAAATATTGCATCTGAGAAACAACAAGCCATTATTCAGGCTTGCTATGGTAAAACGAGTTTGCTTTTCGAAGAGAACAATGACATTACTTAGGAAAAGTTAAGATATAGATCGAGAAAATTCCACCACTGTCTTCGCTACTGGTGGAGGCCTGCTGGCCTCATGATTAGAACGTTCGTGTCTGGATAAAGAGCGGTCCGGGTTCGAGCCTTGACCGGGGAAATTGAGTTGTGTTCTTGGACAAGACACTTTACGCTCACAGTGCCTCTCTCCACCCAGGTGTATAAATGGGTACCGGCGAACTTAATGCTGGGGGCAACCCTGCGATGGACTAGCATCCCATCCAGGGGGCAGTAGAAATTCTCCAAGACAGCTTCATGCTTCAACTACTGGAGTTAAGCGTCGACCTGGCTCGTCGTATGTAGACTTTTACCTATCTATCTTTTGCTTTAAAAACTACTTAAATATTGCATCTTTGAAGCAACAAGCCGTTATTCAAGCTTGCTATGGAAAAACGAGGGTGTTAAAAAAAAGAAATAATAGTAATAATTTAAAGCCATTTTTCGTGTTAATGAGTGTTTGATATTTGTAGCTAGAACAGGTTGGAGCATAAAGAGAAAATAGAATTGATTTGTTTTGCTCCGACGTGTAGAGAATACTTAACGATAAATGAATGAATTTTTCTTTTTCTGTTTTTACAGAATTTTAATCGAAGCGATCAAGGACATTACCTAGGAAAAGAAATCTCTACGCTCTTACACAAATTTTCTTTTTCTTTCTTTCTTTCTTTCAAAAAAAGGCCCTGATATCTAAATGAATTCACCGCATCCATGGAATATTGAATAGCAACATCTTGGTATCGCTTTTCATATGGCTTTTTGCATTGTTTGTGAAAACATTTCATTTAGCAAAAGAGAGATCTAAGCGACAAAAAACTGAAATGAGAACTAGCGTATAAAAAGCCTCGATTATGGACTGTTCACAGCTTCGCTATTTTTTAACGCATGCGAAAGAAAAAGCGAGAAAAGCGAGCTCGAAGCACGCGGGGGTGGGGGCGGGGAGGCGAGCGAAACGAGTCTAACGAAGAATAGGTCTCCATCCTCTACTCTGTCAGGCCTCCAGTTCTCTCGCGATTCTATCCGCGCGTTCAACGATCGGATGAAAATACGAGAAAATAGAGGGCTGTGAACAGTCTGCCTCGATTATGACGAGGATAATAGAAATGATAAGGTCGACGCAAATGATTTTCAAAAATTTAAGGTGGCTCTGAACCCTATGTACAGATTTTTTTTAAAACTTTGCCAAAAGTTGCGTCTTATCATGCTTGTTAAAATTGGATAATATAACACACTTCACAGTGCCGTTTTTGAATAATAAGCCCATAAAGCTGTAATTAAGGGTGTTTTTAGGAGGTCATACTGTTGCTATGGTAGCCTATTGTGTCACAAAAATGATAACAACCTGTTCACCAATGATTGGGCAGTGTTTTGATATCATGATTGTAGCATAAAGTGATAAAGAGTGGTTATAATGACCTATCCAAATCTAACTGCTGGAAACTGTTTTGAGCCACCTTAAGGGGCCGAGGGAACATGAGTCCCTACTGGGAGATCTAGACCCCCCTTAGGGAAAAAAATAGCACATGGCAGACGCATCTCAATAAGCACTTAATGACTGGCCCCAAAGGAAAACAGTGAGTTTTGTTTCCCGAGACCCTCATTGAGGTCAGGGGAAACAAAACTCACAGTTTCCCGCGGAGCCAGTCATTAAGTGTTTTGTTATACCTCCCACCTCAAAAATAGAAAAAAAAAAATTTCGAAAAATCGCTTACTTGACGCTGGCAGGCACAAAAAATTTGCCGTGGTTTTAAGGAGCATGACCTGATCACGTACGAGTCGAAAGTTCAAGTTGCTGTTTCCCTAGGGAGTTTATAGTGAGTTTTGTTCGCCCTAGGAAGTTAATGAGTTTTGATCAACAGCACGTGACACGTTCTGCTCCAATCGGAAAAGGTATTTGAGTTGGGAGGTATAACAAGATATTGTTACACGATGAAATTTCATAAATCTGAAAACTGAAAAAAAAAAAAAAATGGGCTAAAGAATATCGATAACCTCCATAAAAGCTTTCGAAATTTCTCTCTTTAAGTTTAATATGACCTTAATTTGAGCAAAGGACTTCAGTTCGTCAGATAATTCGTCTGTCAAGACAAACTATCGGTTTGACATATAACAACCAATGCGTGCAATGCTGCGCCGACACGCTTTATAGCAGCACGTAATGGTCAGCAACCGAACAAACGTAACGTTTTGGTGCAGTGCAAAGGAAGCAACTGTCTACAAATGACTTAGCCGTTTTTGACTTGGATGTAGTGGTAATCATATGTGTACGTAGTGTCAACAGAAACAAACTTTACACGAATGGTTAGGGAAACACGTCAAATCGGCCTTTGGACCTGCCTTTTACAGCAAACAAGGTTAGAACATTTCGAAATTATCAGTTCTGTGTCTATTTCAACTTAATAAAGGTCAAGTCATGTGGCGCATGCTAAAATACATGTCTAACCCGTAAATTGAAATTTGACGACAAAAGGTGAAGATTTGCATTTTTAACGTATTAACCAATTGTCCTTGGTAAATTTGTAGTTGTTTACGCGCGCGCACCCGTTTTTCAATAATTTCAAGTTTTTAAAGTCAAGAAACCACTAATGTTCTTCTTTTAGTCTTCTCAGGAATTTAATTATCCATTTACATCTAAACTTTCTTCCAATACTTCGGAAAAACGATAAAAACGTCGCATTTTGTGGACGATCGACAGCCACTGCACTGTAATGGCTGATAGTATACGAGTAGCTCTGCCAGTCAGATTGCAGTATTTGCATTAGTATACTAGTAGAATTTTACTAAAAGCAGTTAGGTCCTCGTTGATGTAAACATTTTTGGGGTCCACTCCTAAACCTCTTAAACCATTCTAGCGAAGTTTCCAGCGCCTTGGTACATTTGCTCTTTGCTGTAATAATTGCTGAAAAGCACAATTATTGGTCTCGGTGACTTGCTTCCTTCCGATGTCCTCGTCTGTTAGATCTATTTCCGTTAGTTTTGCCAAGCCGAGGACAAGATCTTCGGGCTCTTCGTCGTCTGTTTCAGGGATTCAATGTATTTCGAGATTGAATTTTCTCGTGTATTGTTCCAAATCATCGAGTTGCATGAAGATCTCGTCTAATTTCTTTTCAAACTTGGCATTTTCTTCGTTCTTTTTCTCTAAATCACTTTCCAGTTGGGTCATTCTTCTTTGTAATGCGAGGTTGGTCTTCGCCATCTCCTTCATTTGCTCTTGGAAAGCGGAGTTGTTCTTTGCCATTTTCTCCATCTTGCTTTGTGTAAATTCAAGACTTTCACGAAGCTCCTCGTAGCTTCGCTGCATGTCTTTTGCTTGCTAATTAGGCAATTGGTGTTTGCTTCGATTCTTAGTAGTGCCTCTCATATAGCTGCAAGTGCAGGATTTTGTACGTGCTTGGTACTTGCTGCACTCATGTGGCCTTGTGTAAGTCCGACATGCTTGCTTGATTTTCAGTTTGTCGTTTCGTTTCTGGAGAACATGGAGAACGACGAGAACCATCCTTGCTTAGACTTTTGTAACCGTCTCTCTTTCGTCTTGTCCCGCTTTGCTCTTCCTTTCCTGTCATATTGTTTGAGATAAAGAAACTTTCGCGTTTAACCCCTCGAGTTACGGAGCTTAGAAAACTCGTCTTCTCGTTTCAACCGCTCCGACCCAGTCCATGATATGTTAGTTTTAATCACATGCATGCCTTCGACAACTTTAAAAGTAAGTCCACTAGTCAAGAAGTCTCGTGTAAATTTATTGACAATCGTAAGTTTTGGAGAAGTCCCTTGAACAAAGTGAATACCACGCGTTTCGAACTTATCAACTTAATGATTGGTTTAGTGAATATTAGTCATTTATTAAGCCCTTTTGATGGGCCGAAAGAAGCTGCTTTAGCTTTTGTTTCTTTCGATAACAAGATAACAATCAATCTAAACAACATGAAGAGAGCTTAATTTGAAATTCTTTTCACAAGCTGATTTGTGGGGTTGGAGGTCCGATGAGGTGATAATCGAATTAGCTTGCACCCGTCACTGAGAGCAATAAGCATTAAACATCTAATTGGCAGAGCCAGCTGAAATATTTACCGTATTTCTGGTATTTTTCATGACTGTCACGATTTCCGGATATTCGATCTTGATAATTTTGTTGCTAAAAGCTTTACTTTAACAACTGTGGTTTTGAAATAGCTGGAAACGAATAACTTTCGCCTGCAACAAACCTTTTCAAGGAATCTGATTCCTGCTAGCCATTTGGAGATTGATTAACGAAGATAACTAAGGTAAACAACCATGTTCAATTAACTTATAATGCTTATTTGACAAATGTTCGATACATCAAGAAAATCGTCTAAGAACTAGCTCCTAATTTACGGCTTTGAAGCATACTGGTCTAAACACAGATCTTACAATAACAATATAAATTCGAATTTCATGTACTATTTTCTGGGTTAGCTGAAGATTGCAATATTTTTTTATAGACGTTTTGGGTGAAATAACAGGTGTTGATTTCAGTGCAAACAAGCAGTATGTTGATTGCAGCCACATGCTAAGGTCCGTCCACACTACGCTGGAGAAATTTGGAAACGGCGTTTTCACTCTGAAAACGCATGAAATGTTTTCGGTCCACACTACGCCGAAGGATTTTGAAAACGCAACACTCGCCGGTGATTTTGGATTTGTTTTTCAGGAAAACTCGGGTAGGGAAAATGATCACATGATTATCATGACGCCATCTTTGTTGAAAAGCTCCGTTTTCAAAATGTTTTCCCTCGAAACCGTCTAAAACGCAAAGCCGGCGTTTTCAAATTCCGGCCAGTTTGAAGACCGTTTTCGAAAAGTTCCGTTTTCGTGACGGATTAGCGTAGACAGTCGGCCCAACCGTAGTAATAAAGCTGAGTTTTCAATTTCCTCCTGTGTAGTGTGGGTGGGGCCTAGGAAAGAATGATAGATCAAATAATTGTTGTACTCAGAACAGCTAAAACTACCTAACTTATTAATGGTCTCCTCCCCCGGCCGCTGTTGCTCGGTCCAGTCATCGGCAAAGCAGTGAACATTTCATGACAGGCAGCATGAAACAGGACTGCTAAAATTGTGGCCAGCCGTCCTGAGCTCTGCTTATTCAACGTTACATAAAACGGAGCTAGTGACAGCACAAAATCATTCGTAATCAATCCGTGCTATAGAGCGCTGAGCTAAGGAGAAAATTACAGGGGCGGCCCAGCAGCGCTTGTGCGGATGTGTGCCAACAGGGGGAGCGCTGACTCAGTACAACCTGTAACACACCCATGAACCTTTCTTCAAGCGCAGATCCTGCTTAAGGCCCCGTCCACACTAAGCCGGAGGAATTTTGAAAACGGAGTTTTCACTCTGAAAACGCATCAAATGTTTTCCGTCCACACTACGCTAGAGCAATTTTAAAACGGCACAACCACCGGTCATTTTGGATTTGTGTTTGAGGAAAAGTAGGTCAGGGAAATCACGTGATTATCGTTACGCAATCGTTTTCGAAAAGCTCCATTTTCAAAATGTTTTCCGTCGAAACCAAAGCTCAAAGCCGGCGTTTTCAAATTCCTCCGGTTTGAAGAGCGTTTTCGAAAAGCTCCATTTTCGTGACGGATTGGAGTGGACGTAGAAGTAAAGCTGAGTTTTCAAATTTCACCGGCGTAGTGTGGACGCTGCCTAGGTCACTATACATTGTAATGAAAGATCTAAGTGATATCAGGAGCCATAATCGGGGACGGAGACCGTAAGCGCGCGCCATTTCTAGTACTGGGGTTGTCCCCATGATATGGGACAATAATTCTATTTTTAGAACAAATTGCGCCATCACCTGCGGCACACGCGCGTACTTGCTGCGAGGATTTTTGCGGATGTCGCGCGGGGGAAATGGCGTCCGAAATTCCCGAAATTTTGTCATGTTTTTGGCCTACAACTCAACGCGTTGACGTCTGTTGGAATTTTGCTAAGTATTTTCGTCGTAAGCTGCTCCAGTTTGAGTGAAGTAAGACAGTATCGAATTTAGGTATGTTCCGCTTTAAGCTTAGATATGATATCGCTGACCAAGTTGTGTTCCGACGGATGCCTCTATTAAATGAGCTGTACATTACTCCACTCTAAGTTTCACATATGTTGAAGATTAACAGCTCTTCCAAACCACAGCAAAAAACTAGTTGGGTATATTTGGATATAGCAGCGTTTCAGGACTTCAAAGTTTCCCTCCTCTTGCCACAGGCTTGCGAGGATTTCGCCAGTGTCTATCTCGACCGAAAAGTAAAACAAACAAAAAAAATAATTGCAAGTTCGAGTTTCGCCTGAATTGTAAGCAACGCTTGATGTTTTATCAAGGCCCAATAAGTGACAATAAAGTTTATGTCTGTAGATGCTGCTCAGTTTTGTTTGTGTAAAAATAATTGTCTGTTGTCGATGAATAAGAGCGCCCGCCGATGCGTGTTTTGTACAGTCAGTAAAACATGACGAATTGGACTTCCCCACTTTTGTGAAAACGTACATCGAACTCATATAATATCTCTAGTTTTTAAATATGTTTAAGGTTGATAAATGTTTGAGAACATATTAAAAGCTTAGCTGAAAATATGTGAATACAGCAGAAATAATCAGCAAAGTTACGATGACGCTTTCTTTAATCAACTTCGAATAACGATTTCGATTTTGTTGATCGAGTTATCAAAACTCCTTGTTTGTTTTATTTTCGCCGCGTAAAATTTCACTATGTTAAAGAAACACACATGATATTAGTAGCCTTTTGGCGTTCGTGAAAACTGTTGCAGCATCTCGGCACAAAAGACCACGAAATAGATCTTTGTCAAGGTTTGTTGACAATTGAAAACACCGACTCGGACTTGAAAGAGCGCGCGCTGCACTATGCAAATGAGCTACTGAATGTACGCGTCAGACTTTCCTTTCAAAAACTTTTGCAAACTCGCCAAACAGACAGAAACCATAAGAAACTATCAAAAACAGGGTTTGGTTATGATTAAGCATTTTTTGGGAAACTCACAAATCAACTCGATACCAGAGTAAAGAGTTTTCTTACATAACTTTTCTTCACAGAACAAACGAAAGACTTACGCGTACAACTAGCGCGAGCAGATATTATTCATTCACAGCGCGAAAATAAACAAAAACTCAACTTTTCCATTAGCTCAGAGCATAAAACTACATATAAGAGTCCTGGTTCTTATTCCCTGCCTTATTCCCTGCCATCGCTGTGAAAAATCTGCAAGAGAATCTCGCAGCTCGATTTGATCACTCAACGTGACAACATCCATGCGAGAGCCCCCGACACGTGCGCGGATCCGCGCGGATATAAGACGTCAGGATGGCGCAATTTGTTCTAAAAATAGAAAAATTGTCCCATATCATAGGTGCGCGCGCGCGCGCGTCTCCGTCCCCGATTATGGCTCCTGGTGATATACGGGAGTGCACGAAACACAGCTCTCACATAGAGATAGACCTCCAGGAACAAAATGTGCTCATCTTGGGCCTAGGCCTCCCGCTGGCATTCGTCTACGAATTAACGGCCGCTATGAACCTCAGAAAAGAGCGTGGGGCTGCATTGTAATGTCTCTTTCAAAATTTTCGGCATCCTTTTTATCAAGTACCCACTGCTCTCAAGGATCCGCAATTCCTGCAGTTATTACCACATATATAATTTAAGAATCATTGACTGGCCTCCGATAAAATACTGCCACATTACTTTAGTTCTGCAAAGCACACTTGGTGCGAAACCGCCAAGCTCCAAGCACAAGTAACTGTGTAGAAAGCATGCGAATTGACAAAAGGCATAGAAAACTTTCAGACTTGTGAGGTAGAACATTTGTGTGGTGTTCCAGAGCTGTGGCTTCAATTTAAAAAAAGAAGGCTTTATCTCTTTCCAGCGAAGCTTTTCTGTTTGTCACCATAACAAACTGTTCCGTCAAGAGTATCCACTCACGAGATTTTTTTACTACCCTCACGAATTGCAAGCTTGTTTTCATGAATAATGTACTTAGACAATCTTAAGTCGGAGACTACAGAAGAAGCCTACCAACACATCAAAACAAGTAATCGCATTGTCCGTGGAGTTGGGTTAACATCTTCAAATAAACATGTGGGAAGATTATCTCGAAGAGTATAAGTCTTTTTCAACTGAGGCATCTGTGAGATATCTTTAGAAGCACAGCTCATTTTTCGTGTATAACTGAACTAGTATCGCGTGAGTGAATGTCTAAAATAACAAATAACTTGTGTGTGTGCTTTTGTAAGTTCGCGTGTGCATAGGAAAAAGTCTTGTTTCTCCGATAAGGAACCGATATTGAAGACAAATGCTGTTCCCTTTTATATAAAAAACTGTTTTTTACATAAAGGAAGTGTAAGTATTCGCTATGGAGATTGATCGAAAACCCGCTTCCAAAAATGAAAGAAACATTGCTTCAGAGATGGCTGTCATAGAAAGTAGACAAAGAAAAATCTCTTGTGAGACTGGAATGAAACTCCATGTATGCTGAACAGATTTCTTGCGGCTAAATTAATATTGCCAGTCAGTGAGTGATCGATGAGGTGGCGGTTTCTTTTTTCTGTGGTCCGCAGTTGGTTTTTGTATAATAAAATAATCTCTACCCGAGAAAGCCATTTACCTCAGAATCAAGGATTATTTACTTCGCTGGGTTTTATCAGCTATCTTCCTGGCAGCTGATATGTGATCATATCTTGTTGGCATGGCAGAGAAAACTCACTTTTCCTTCATAAATCTTTCTAAAATAAAACTCGAGATTCGTAAAAAGATAAAGTATAAAGCATTCTTTGATTTCTACATTTTGAACAAATAGTTTAGTTCAATCTACGCGTGAAAGCAGTTGATGTCGCTGAAAGTCAACACATTTATTACTACGAGAAAAAAAAATCAGTGTTCTTAAAAATATGTTTGTTTTATGATTCCAGTGATTTGCTTGGATTATTACCATTGTAAACACACATGCGTACTTACGAATGAAACAAAAATGATGCAAAATTTCCAGAGATATATATAAACAGTTTCTTGGCATTTATTAGTTTCGTCGCAATGCCCTAAGACCCTTTTATTTAAACACCAAAAAGCCTAAAGATAGAATTATCTTATGCATTGAGATTTTAAAATAAAGTGGTTTTAAGATATCCGTTCCTTTAATTTCTGTTAAAAAAGTGATATTCTGCCAACGCGTTCTGTCGACAGCCTTTGTTTACAAAGGATATCAAATATGAGAAAAGTAATTTTATCGTATCGACAACTGTGGTTTAATAATTAAAGGACCTGTTCTCTGTCTGGCCAGAGTGGTTTAAATTTTCATCGGTGCTAATTTTCTACCGACGTTTTCATTGATACGTTGTCAAACAAGAGCACTTTTGTTTGCTAAATTTTCGCCGACCACGCGTTCCTTCGCTTTAATGATGAGTTATATAAATACTGATTTCATTCTTTAGTTATTGCACATTACCAGAATAAAGAGCTCTCTCTCGGCTGGAATTGCCTCGTCGGACACGTCAGATAGAACTAGGAATTTTTCCTTGTTATACCAGGTAAGCAAGCTTTTATTAAGAAAGCAGTTATGTTGAATAATTTAAGAAAGTTTTATGAGCTTTAATCATGTCAACAAAATGGGACATCTTAGCATTTAATACAGTTGTTGTAGGGAACAGGACTTCCAGCTTTGCTTTGTTTTTAATTCTGTTGCCAATTGCGACAACTCAACAGGTAGTTCTTTCGACTAAAAGTTAGCTGAACAGCCTCGGGAAACTTACTCCGCTCTAAACAAAGGCTGTTCAATTACAATATATTCGTCACAAGGTTTCAAGGCTTAACAACGCCACGATTTAGGGTTCTCATAAGCTTTCTTCGTGAGATATTTTGTTTGGATGTAAAGAAAATAACACTCTCTTGTGTGTTTTGTAAAATATCTGTGATCGTTTCGCTTTCTTTAATAAGATTAAAGGAAAAGTTGCGTTTAAATTCTGTTAAGTTCCTGACCTAGGAAATTGTTTACTTAAATGGAATTTATGAAGTATCTAAATTTTTAAAAATATATATATATTTGTGAACTCTAAACGTTCTTTCTGAAACGAAATAGGTGATTTGTGTGTATTGGAATAGCTTTCCTTCCATCCTGTCATAACAATGCAAATGACTCGAAAATGGTCTAGCTAGCTAATAATATAAGTTACGAGAGTTTGGTTTTTAACCTATAAAAAACTTCAGCGTTGCTCTGTGTCTCTGACCACTAACTGTACCTTTGCCAGAAGCCAAAAAGTCTATCTTTCCAATTCATCTATTTAAACTACGGAAAGCAAAGGTGATACTTTCTATCGGAAACTTGAAACCTTCCTACACGAAAGAAAGTCTTAAATCAGGTTGTGTTCCACTATTGGTCGACAAACAAAAAAAAGAACACACCTTTTTTGCATGGAGACGGCCGCGTGTCACATTCACTCGGCGCCAATTGTCACTAATACAAAATGTTTTAACTTAATTAAGTTTCCGAAAGTCAGGGTCTCTCATCTCCCAGAATTTCAAAGATCTTTGTATTCACAACTTTCACTAGCTGCTTGCAAACTCGTTGCAAACGTCAATGCACAGATTTGGTTGATTAAAGATTGGTTTTCTTATTATAACTCATGTTTGATTGATTTTGACTAACAGCTCAAGCCCAGCTGGCAATCTTTTCCACAGAGGTTGAACCTTGTGTTTAAAAGCTTGTGGTTTCTTTAAATCTTGTGAACAAAGCATCTTCTCGGGATGAAATATTTCACTTTAGTGGAAGCTCACTTTTTTTTTTCTAGGATCTGTTTTTCAATTACTGTGCATTTCTCTAACAAATTCAAATCAAACGAGAATTTATGTAGTTTTACGCATTTTAGGTAAGCCATTTTTGGATATTAGTTTCCTATCTTATGTGTCAATTTGTAATGGGGGTAAAACGAGCAATATATCATTTGAAATTTGGGAACTGAAGTAAATAATTTTAAAGAACTCCACCACTCTTTTACGAAATATTAATGAAAATGAGAAAAATAAAATTATGATACCCGATTTAGTTTCAGTATAGTCAGTTTGCTGCTTATTTCGCCAGTAGTTTTTACATCGAAATGTGTCGAATTTTTTCTAATTAGTTTTATGGTTAGCAAACTGCCATCTACTATAACAGCGAAAAGATGGCTGTCTCTGTGACGCACCGACTCAGACATTTTCAATTACCATGCAAAGACGTTCATTCGACCAACTTATAGAAAAATACTTTCGACGAAATTTGTTATTTCGTCATGAAAAGTCACTCAGGCTTTTAAAGCTTTTAAATTTAATCGTACCCAAGACATACGTAAACTTCTAATCTTGACCGCAGAAACCAACTAATTTGTTTTGCTTTAGCCATGAAAACTATCATATACGAAAATAAAGCAAAGACGTGGGTATACAGCACCTGTTACCTAAGGAAAAAATAAGAGAAACTTTCATAACCAAAAGGCAAAGGAAGACTTTATTGAAATAAAAAATGACTGAAAGATAGGTAAGATAAATTATCATCAGATGTATCATTTTCAATCTGATTTTTGTTTGAATTGTCCGCTCCAAATTTCGTTACTATTTGCGGTCAACTTCTTTCATAAAGAAGGTTTTTTTGAACCTCTTGTGGATGAAGTGCGAGAACGCAAATAGAATATAGCAATTTAATCTTCCGTGCCGTAATTGTGTTGATGGGCAAAGTGAGTGAGCACGAAATTCAGACAGAACCACGCAAAACAAAGCACTAACCCTGATAAAGAAGCGTGCTATACTTGTTGTAACAGCAGGTTGTCATAAGACATCGATAAAAGCTCTATGATGATTTCTTTGCTGTAGAATTAAGCTGCTAATTGGCATGTATTCGGATTTTAGTAGCTTGTAATTGTTTCTGTCTTTCTCAATTATTCCTAAACCACCGCCCACGGCAAGGGACCAATCAATGCTCTCAAAACGACTAAGAAGATTAAAACTTGGTTAAAAACCTTTGTTGTGTAGACTCGGGTTAAATTTATCTGACGCGCGGTGGGGCACCTATCAGTTTCTTACTTAAGGGCTAAGAGTGTTTACTGATATTTCATCACACCAGACACTTTCAACGGGAAACGAACCTCTCGACTTCCTTCAGTACGTACCTTAAAACAAGCAGGAAAATAACCGAAACAAACCTGAAATCCAAGGGTAGGTTACGTTGGTAGCTTTACTGGAATTTTGTTGTTGTTAGCCGAGAAAAACATCAATATACTTAGTTTATTTTGCCATAGCACTTCGAAAAAACTGAGATTTTTAAGTTTCTTTTCGTTGGGTCAAGGGTAATCGTTCAGTGTTATAAGTTGAGTAAAGGCAGCCTCTTTTATTCGGAAGTGTTCAATAAATAGAGCTTCCTTCATGTTCATCAACCGAGTGCTTTGGTTGTTTCGTGTCTGAGGCCGAATGTGGTCTCACACTTTGTATTATTTCATTATTGAAATACGTTTGTTTATACGTCTTTCATGTTTATGAATTGGCTCAACTAAAAATAGAAAACAAAGGGGGACTATCCGTTCAGAAATTGACCCCTGTAGCCCATTGCTGACCGGCTATTGTCGTCCAAAGGTTATTTCTCTAAGTGTCAGTTCATCTTATCCAAAAAAAAAATTGGAAGTGGATTTTTAAGTGAAATGGAGTAATTTCTGTTAAATCTTGAAGAGGTAGGGGTCCCTGAAACAATCATGCCGTTTTAAAATAAAGGTTAGCCATTATATAAAGACTTCTTCTCGACTTTTGATCAAAATCAATAGCAGTTGTTTCTTTTTTCGCAAGTACTCGACAAAAAGTCATTTTGTGGTTTTGTGAGTTCCCTTCTCTTCCTTCATTAAATCTTTCAAACGAGACAACACTTTCCGTGTAGTCTATCAAACCGCCTTCTTACAATTTTGTATTTTTTAAAAGTCCCGAAAACTTACACCTTTTGGCAAATTTAACACATATTCAATTGTATTCTAAGGAGGGCTTTTATCATCGATTTAGTGTGAGAGGAATGGTGTATCTCGGTGAAAACCCACAAGAGCACTCAACCTACACCTGTCTCTATGGTTCGTTATCGTTTACATATTTGAAACAAAACCAGTGCACATGTATTAAGCCAGAAGTACATAACCGATGAAAATTTCTTTGTTTTTAACCGACAACCTAGAAGAAGTAATGTTTCACAATCCTTCATTTCCCTCCTTTCTCCCTCCCTGGGTTTGTTTGTTTCCTTCCTTCCATCCTTCTTTTTTCTTCCTTCCCTCATTAATTCTTGTTTATTTACCCCTTGTCTTCATGCTTGATGCTGATTTTTTATGTCAGAGGTCTTGAACTGTTCCATGCCCTTGCTGATTTTAATTACTTTCTGACTGATCTGTTTGTATTCGTTCCAACCTTTTTATTTTGTCGTTTTAAAAAGAGACCCTTCTTTGTTGTATCGCGTTCTTGTACTCTTTATAATGTCTACCAGTTATATGAAACCCACTTTACGCTGTGACAGACTTAAAGCGGACTTAGAACTGACAGGAAGTATCCTTACTATTGGGCACTCTTTTTTCAAGAATTATTGTCTTATTAATATAATTTATTTGAGTTTCTTTTTATTTCCTCATCTTTCCGACGACAAGTTCAGCAAGAGGAAGATTTCACTCTCTAGAAGTCCAGATGTTTACTTTGAATTAAGTAACTTGGAGGCTTTCCGAGTATTACTACTTTAACATTACGGTGCTTTTCTTTTAAAGGACAATGAGTTGGTTATTTATCGCCCTTACAATACTCCTCGCCTTTTCTCAAGAAGCCACCAGTAATCCACTGAACAGACACAGGAGGGCATGGGAAGATGACTGCCCCCCAGGGGTGTGGGGATGTAAGCGCGCACTCACAGTTGCAGAAGAAAAGAAGACCGAAGACGATTGTCCACCTGGGGTCTGGGGCTGTAAGAGAAATACGATTGAGGAACGTGACGAGGATTGCCCTCCAGGAGTCTGGGGCTGCAAGCGAGAAGTAGAAATGAAAAGTAATAACGACGATGACTGCCCGCCAGGAGTCTGGGGCTGCAAACGAGGGCTGTTTGGTTCTGTGAAAAACTGGTTCAAGTCGAAAGACAAAAGCAAGCGCTCAGTAAAAGAAACCGACGAAGATTGCCCGCCCGGAGTCTGGGGATGCAAACGGGAAGTCAAGAAAGAAGAGCTTGGTGAGGAAGGATGTCCTCCAGGGGTCTGGGGCTGTAAGAAGGACGTGGTCGAAAATGATTGTCCACCTGGGGTCTGGGGCTGTAAGAAAGATGAGATTGAAGACGATTGTCCTCCAGGGGTCTGGGGCTGCAAACGAAACAAAGTTCCGAAGAAAGAGGAAGAGAAAAAGGATGACTCAACTGCCGGTGACGAGTGTCCACCAGGGGTCTGGGGCTGTAAGAGAGAAATTTGATGAAGACTGTGAACTATTAACGAGATGAACTCACTTAATTTTGCCTGTTTTTGAAAAGATGTAAAAGAAGGAAATGTTATCACTATCTCAACAGTCAGAACAGGTCAGCTATATAAATTCCGCCTCCCTATATATCGATTTCGATTATTAAAGTTCTGAGTTAATAATGTGTACAAAAAGTATTTTTCAGTTATTAAGAAATGAAGTATGACGTTTACTAAATGAAGTTATAAAGCGAGAGGACTGTCGACAAAATAAAGTTTGAATCCTGATGTGTCATTAGTAATGTATTCTCCATCATTTTTGTTACGCTTACGTCTAAAATCTTCCAATTCTTTGGATAAATGTTTCATATAAGTTTCATTTTTAAATGAAACTTATCTTTAAAAAGATGGGTCGAATATATTTTCGTTTACCCATGTCAAAATTGGAAAAGAAATGATGTTCTAATTTTAAAGCAAATTGCCCAAATTTAACCACAGTTACAGCGGCTTTCCCTGATAACCTTCATGTAAAGTTTCAAATTGTTTTGCGCGTTAGTGTTTTGTGATCCAGCGGAACAAAAATAATGCGAATTTACATTTTCATAAGAAACGTTAAGCTACCCTCACATCGGCCATAAATACTACGACACCGAAAAGTTAATAATACATACAAGGTAAATATTTACCGTATTTTTCTCCAGTAAAACGCTGGACACCGAATGAACTCCGAGTCTCCAAGAAGCTCTTTTAAAATTAGTCGAGACCTAATCAGTAGACCTTAGGTATTGAGATATACGGTCATCAAAATAATGAACAAACACCCTTGTTTGATAATTACTGAGCTTGAACTGCACGAGCCGATTAAATGGTGGGAATTTGAATTAATAATTAATCAAGAATAAAGGATAAAGGTGACCACGCTGATGTTGTCAGGCAACAACGCCGAACAGAAGCGATGACTGACACACGCTGAACTGCCTTTGAACTGATCATGAACCCACAGTGGTGTATTGAAACCAGCTGGATCTGTATAAGTTTTTTTTTTTTGGCATTTTTTGCTTCGTTAGCGTCACGAAAGCACAGCCAATACTACCCTCTGCTTTTGCCCTGTAATAAAGGTCTAAATTCTCATCCACCGAGCTGACATTTATTATTTATACTCAGTCCAGTGTGAGGCCCAGTTCTCGGCCGGGCCCAGTTTCGCGCCACAAATGAATCTGAATAAAAAGCAATTGTTTCAAAAGGTAGCTTGATTCCTTGTCTTCCGTTCTACCGAGTTTTTCTGTGAGCACGTCGAGGTGACGCGAAGGTAGATGAATTCGGTTTCCCCGAAAACGTGTTTGTTTACGGCTACTCGAATTACATGGTTTAATTCAAGCTTATATTTTGTCCGTCTAGAAAGCCCAAATGAACCAGTTCTTGGCATAAAGGACGTAGAGTGATAAAGCTATCTGTTAAATATAAACTTTTCCTGGCCTGCTTAATTCTTTGACCTAAATTCACTCCTCAATATTTCCTTCGTACTTTTGGGTATTTGCCTATTCTCGGCCACCCTGTTCGCCTTCAACACTTAAAGCGCTCATACTTCTGTGTGGAGTATTCGTGTCAAGTCAGTTGTAAAAATAAAGCTGTAATGGGGTGGCATGCTGAAAACTATGAGCTCTGACTTAACCCTGTTTTAAATACCCAATTCTTTTTTAGCCTCGCTTGACCGCACTTAAGAGAAAAACTAGGTGTGCAAAAACTTCCTTTTCTAACATGAAG
>NC_138145.1:31264139-31304064 GCF_964199315.1 Orbicella franksi | reverse complement strand
CAAAGCTCTTTAAGGATAATTTGTGATCGAAAGATCAAAACACAAGCCTTATAAGTGATTTATCAACAAAAAATGGTAATAAAGCGTTGTTTATTCTGAGGAATCGCGCCCACTCTTTTGTGGCCGAGAACTGGGCCTGCTGGCCGATAACTGAGCCCACGAACGAAGCCTCCATTTTCTTTATTACTCGGGAGAAAACAGCGCTGAGCAGTCGATACGTCTACATGTGTAAACTGAATGCTGAAGCTAGTTGTCCGTGAAATTTTAAGTCCTTACGGCTATTCCAAGGTAAGAAATACAAGTTTACGTTTTTTGTGGCCGAGAACTGGGCCCCATACTCTCCACACTACCCCGGAAAAATTGAAAACGCAACAATCACCGGCGACAGAAATCATATGATTATCGTGACGTCAGTGTTTTCGAAAAGCTCCGTTTTCAAAACGATTTCCGTCCACACTAAAACGCAAAGCCGCGTTTTCGTGTTTTCGCCTTTCGTCTTCTCTAAAATGCCCGAAAAACTCTGATGAAAACGGAGCCTTTCAAAAACGGTTTTAAAAGTGAAGCCTTTCGAAATCGCATCGTTTTGAAAGCGTTCCAGGTGAAAACGGAGGCTTTTCAAAAGGGTGACGGAACACGTGTCATACAGTGTCGCTACCATCAGCGTTTTCTGGCGTTTTAGAAAACGCATCAAAAAGTGTGCGTTTTCGACTGAAAATGCATTAGCGCACAAAAACGAAACAAAAATGGCAGTGTAGGCGAAAATATTTTGTTTCGTTTTGGTTGAGAGAAGAATGGATGATTTTATAAATGCATTAGCATGGCGGGGTTCTTGGTATGAAAAAATTGTTGGAAATAATTTTGCTGTCGTGTATATCGCCCAGAAAAATATATAAGCGTAATCAGTCAACAACAGACCATTTTACAGTTGTCTGCTCAGTGACCTGGCCTTTGAATGGCAGCGAGGCTAGGTGACCTTGCTTTGATACAGACCTCTCTGCTTGTGCATAAGAACAACCTGTTTTACACAACAAAAGCAGTGAGGTCTGTATCAAAACAAGGTCACCTGCAGCCTCGCTGCCATTCAAAGGCCAGGTCACTGAGCAGACAACTGTAAAATAGTCTATTGTATACATAAAAAACTAACTGAAGATGCTATTCCTTCCCAGGAGACGGAAATAACAGACTAAAGGATACGTTGCTTTGTAACAATATTTAATATATTATAAATCCACAAAAGAATAGACCAAGTTGTTTAATATTTGCAATTACTAGTAGTATAAATATAAATATTCGTATATATTACCCTATAAGAACTATAAAAAACTATCAGAAAATATTTGATCAAAAATCACTTCTAACAAATTTCTCTGAATCACCTTCCCATGCAATAACAACCCATAGCTATTTTGTAATTTGATAAAAAGTTTATTGATTTGATAAGAACCAAGCGGAATAATGGTAATAAAAACGAAATTTCAATAAATGATCTTTGTATCTGAATAATCGTTAATCTCTGGTCTATTTCTCTTAATACACTGGAACGTCAATTGTGCTCTCGTAATCAAAACTACATCCCTCTCTGAGCTGGGAAAAAGGGGGAAGGGGAGGGTGGATGATGGGATGATGCGTCGACCGACATTTTATCGTAACTGCATGAATGCTTAATACTGTGTAGGAAACTTTCTTGAAAGCGCCGCATATCTGGTTCAATCACAAATTCAGATTGCTGATTCAAGAGTTAAGGTCACTCTATTAAAGGCCATGCCATTCTGTGCCATACAAAGCTGGAAGGTGTAGATGAAAATTGAAAAATCAAAACTTTAAGCAATAACTGACAAATTTATATGTAAACCTCACCACCCTTGCTGACAGCTTATATTTATACCTCAAAAATCTCTAGCAACCGATCTTAAAATCTCATAATACTACAAAACGCTGCTCCCGAAAACAAAGATCACCACTGAAAATATGGGATTAGTGGTCTATAAATGCTCAGAAAGCATGTTCTCTCTTGATATATAGCTGACATTTAATCGATATTCTGTCATTGTTTAAATATGCGGTATTAAATTAATAAGACAGGCAAGAGTCCTCAAGAATAGCCTCAATATGACAGCCATCTATAGCTAGCAGCAATTTTTTTTCCACTTCGACTCCAAAACATACGAGCCATTTAATTTACACTAGCAAGATGTCCTTAAATGGTACGTACGTCCCTTAGGTAAACCAAGAAAGAAAACGTCCGGGCTCAACCATTCCTTCCGTAAAGACTTGGAGACGAAGAGCTAGAGTTTCATGGTATATACGGACTGTCAGCAGGAACCGGGGAGGAGGCACGTGAAATTGCAATCAACTGATGAACATCCGTGATAAACAAAACGGCATTGGATAAAGATCACGGCGCACGCCCGAAACGGCTTTTTTCAATGAGAACAACGTACCAGTAGATAATTAATTAACTTTAAACTAACTAAATTAATTACAATATGTGTGGTTGTTAATTGGTGGAGCTCACTGAAGAGCGATCATCTTCTCTTCCCACAAGTCTCTTGAGTCGTTCCAGATGATGATACGCTCTGTGAAGGGAAGATGACACCAGCATAAGAGCTGAGTTGTTTAACAAACACAAAGCATGATACAATTGGCTTGGCCTCATGGTGAGCCAGTCAGTGCAAAACGCAGACTGCGGGTAGCAGACTGTAGAATGGGGGTAAAATGCAGACTGACCAGGGGTAAAATGCAGGAGATAACCTAGTCCCCATTTCTTTAAAGCCATTTTCTGCAAAACCTGATAAAGCATACACCTTAACAAAAAGGGTGAGAGCTTCATAGAATTGGTTTAAAACAAAAGATCTTTTAAAGGATGTTAATATAGAACCTTGGCACACCTTTGTAAAGAGACCTCTCCACGGAAAATGTCGGCGTCTCGCTCACTTTGGTCATCTGAAACAGAAACGTAACTCAGCAAACTGAAAAACATTAACGAAATTGATTAAATGGCCTGGGAAGAACTCGATTCGAATGTATTTCAACCTTAGTAAAATCCATTATACACAATGTAGGTATCATAGGCTGCGAGTTAAATTATTGTTTTATTTTAGCCATCAACAGCTGCGAGTGAAACATTAGTGCCTTGCGACAGAAGTAGCTTCTTTAAAATAGTTGCTTGAATGAATTTAAGGTGGCTCAAAGGTGGCTTTTTAATATTATCAAATTTTAATAAGCATGATAAGACGAAACTTTTGGCAAAGTTTCCAAAAAATCTGTACATGGGGTTCAGAGCCACCTTAAATTCTTGAAACTTTAAGTTGGCTCTGAACCCTATGTACAGATTTTTTAAAAAACTTTGCCAAAAGTTGCGTCTTATTATGCTTATTAAAATTTGATAATAATAAAAAAAATTTCACCGTGCCGTTTTTGAATTATAAGCCCCAAAAGCTGCAATTAAGGGTGTTTTAGCAGGTCATACTGATGCTATGGTAACCTATTGTGTCACGAAAATGATAACAACGCGTTCACTAATGATTGGGCAGTTTTTTAATACCATGATTGTAGCATCAAGTGATAAAGAGTAGTTATAAACGACCCATGACAATCTAAGTGCTAGAAACTGTTTGGAGCGACCTTGAGTAATACATACCTGACGTTATAGAATCTTTTGCATCTCTGGACTTGAAATCCACATCAGAGGAAGCCTTGCAAGAGAAAATGGTCATTTTATTCACCAATCATAGTCTGAATTTCCGTTATCAAATGTGTCGTGTTTTGCCGTTACCTTATAGATGTGGAAATCACCGTTATCTAGCGTTTCGTAAATTAGCGTTATCTTATTCTTAATATCCGTTATTTAGATTTTCGCGAGTTAGCGTTACCAAATCCTAAATATACGTTGGCTAGTGTTCCGTGATTTAGCGTTACCTTACCCTAAATTTCCGTTATCTAGCGTTTCTTTATCCTAAATATGTGTTATTTAGCTTTTCGTGAGTTAGCGTTACCAAATCCTAAATAAACGTTGTCCAGCGTTTCGTGATTTAGCGTTACTTTATCCAAAATATACGTTGTCTAGTGTTTCGTAATTTAGCGTTACCTTATCTTAAATTTCCGTTATTTAGCGTTTCGTGATTTAGCGTTACCTTATCCTAAATATACGTTGTTTAGTGTTTCGTGATTTGGTGTTACCTTATAGTAGTCTGAATCACCGTTATCTAGCGATTCGTGATGCGCCATGTCCTGCATGGTAAACAGCATCTGTTTCAAGGCTTCCACAGGGCCTGGGGCAGCTTCCTTTCCACTGAGTCTCGCTGCAGGAGAGCTGTTATCCGGCTTCTAAACAAATCACCACAACAAACAGGCTCGTCAAAACTGCTTTGCACAAGCTTCCAGTAACTTAGCAATCACTCCTTCAAAGCGCATGTTATGCAAGAAAATTTAGCAAAAAGAGAGCGGATTTCGTGGATCATGAGAATGGGGAACTAAAGAAGTTTCGGGCAAAACATCACGTATAGAGGGCGAACAAACGAGTCTAAGCTCACCACTGGTTTTTTATCATCACTATCAACACTCAGACAGTCTTCAAGGAATGATGATATGATGCCAGACTTTGGACTTGTAAAGCGCCTTCTAATGAAGCTTTCTGGTGCCTTTGTGTCTTCATCTCTGTACAGAAATTAACAGAAATACAAAATACATGTTGTCCACGTGCTTTGAAATCTGGACAGTGGACTTTCATGCGCTTACATGCATCCTGTTTCCAGCGAAGCATCAGGGAAAAAGTTGACACAAATTGCCCTTATGCTAGAGCTATATCACACACTGTACATAGATGGATGCCTGCAGCGCATTTACATGTACGCGAAGTAAATGCAGCACCTCGCTTAACTTCCCGTTAACAACGTTATACGAACGTTTCCCTCGCCCGTTCCGGTTGTGATCGGTAAACAAGTGGCGACTACATTCGCAGCCTCTATCTACATTTGACCTGCATTAGAAAATTTCACTTGAACGAAACGAAAACCTAAATCAAGAAGAAAACAACTATTGAATTATAAGGGAAACTGGAAAACATCTCTACCTGTTAATACAGAGCCACTAGCAAGTTTTTCAAATATACTTACAACTTCCATAAGTGAAATCTCTGAGGAAGTTCTTCTCGTACTGCTGCATGCGGGTTGGTCGAAGCAAACGCACTTGTCGGCGAAAACTTCTCGTCTTCCTCCTGTACCTCTGTCACTTGCGTCATATGCCGCGGACTCAAGTGACGTGTTTTGATCACACCCATGTCCGTCTCTGTCTCCGGTTCCGACTCGACTAATGTGTCGCTATCTGAGACAGTAGTCAGCGAAGGGCTGACATCAAACAGAGGCATGGGTGGGTGGGTAACAAGCGTTTCAGTGTCCGCCGTGTTCACACTGATGACATCATCGTCAAGACTCCGGCGTGAATGTCTTGGCCTTAAAGCTGAACTGATGGCGATCCTTCTTAAATCAGGAACCGTTTTGCTCCGTCGGTGACTTGTCTTCCGCGCTGCACTCCTGCTGGGACCGGGAGGAGGTTTCCGGTACCGTGCATCAGGAGCTGGCTTTGCAAGCTTCTCCTCTCTTGCTCGGTAACTTGAACTGGCGAACACGGGCTTGGGAGTTGATTTCAAATTCTCCATCGTCCTTGCGTGCATGTTACGCTGGGTCTGGATTCTGGGTTCAGAGAAAGCCACTCTTGAATCGCTACGACGGTCACTGTGGGGCACACTGCTAGAATAAGTTTGCCTGCCCGATGAGCCATGTACCATCGGGGTTTCCCTACCCGTGTAAGCCATGGGTGTTGAATAATATTGGGGTTTAGGATGTACGGACTCGACGGTGCTCTCTTGCGATCTAGAACTCTGAATCATAGTTTTCCAAGGGTACATGGTATTAGGATCTCTATACATCTTTTCCATTTTAATTCCAGTAGGTGATTTGCGCATGACTCTGTCCGTGTCGTCAGACTCCATATCGCTGTCGTCCTTTCGTGGCGGCAAGTCTATCTTTAGTGGAATGCTTACGGGCGACGGAGATTTGACAGGACTGGAACTAGCATACTGTTTTCTACTGACAGTTGGTAATGATTTTCCTTCTTCCCTCTTGACGGGTAGATTTGAATACCGTGTTAGAGTAGGCGGCGAAACGTACATTCGGTTTAACCTTGGTGACACGCTGCGGCGTCCAGCCTCTTCAGTTGTGCCATATCTTTCATTCTGTGGAGGTATGCTGTATCTTGAGGGAAGAGCAGTAAAAGGACTCCCCTCTGGGGACGAATCCCTCAATACATTAGTTCTAGAAGGCGTGCTCTCTTTTCCTTCCAAATATTCGTCCCTTGTGGAAAAACGCAGAGTTTTTGTGGGTGTGAAACTTAGACTTTTAGATCGTCTCGGAGAAACTGATGACTGTTCTCCAGATCTTACCTTGCCTGTGCTTTTACGGAGCTTTTTAGTGGACTCTTTTTTAAGTCGCGCAACCTTCTTGTCCTGGTATAAAGAATTATGGAAATCGCCTCCCATATTTACCGGATTTTGTCCATATACAGACTGCGAAACTAACATATCCGTGTCTGTGCTTGCTCCATCATTCCAGTCAACTCCGTTCATTCTACTTTCCGCCATTTTTACTATTGTTGGGTCCTTGGGTCTTCTTGAAGAGTAACTGCCTCTGGATTGTAAATCGGACACTTTAAGACCTGGCGTGGACCGTGAAGAACGCATGAATGATTTCCTTTTTGTGTCAGTTTCTGATGTGGATGACGTGCTTGAAGAGTACTTCTTATCAGGGCTAAAACAGAATAAAATCACAAAATATATATATTAACAATAGTCGAACAAGGATCGCACGTGTAGAGTTGGCAATCATGGAAAGGTGTACTTAAATTAACCTAGCGTTAGTTAACGAAAGAGGAGCACTGAAGCCTGGTTTTCACTAACGACGCAAGCACAAACGCAAGGGATGACCCAAGTGAAACGAAATTCGGCGCAAACACAAACCCAAGCAAAAGCATCCGAACATTCCGAACTGGTAATTTAACATTGGTTTGAACTAGAGAACTAATTACAACGCAGATCTCAAACAGGGTTTTGATTTAAGGGTCACGTCATAAATAGGGTAAGGGTTTTGGGAAGCGGGCCTCACACCCCCATCCAATTTTTCTGGGAGTACACCCCTCCTCGGGTTGCGTCGCTGGTGAAAACCAGGCTTAAGCGTTGCATTGGCGTTGGTCAAACGCGCTGGGTGCGAACAGTTCTCGCCATTGCTGCCACCAACACTGCTGCTCAACTTTTCAAATTTCAGAATTCCTCCAGTTTCAACTCAACAGTTAGTTTATCGGCTCGAAATTTTGATCGACCACTTCTCAAACTCATTAATTATTCATCAAGTTTAAACAAAGGAAATCATGACCGTGACGGTGTTTGGATATCTGATCTTAATTAGCATAGATTTTTACGATTATATCTCTCCGTTTTCTCCTTAGTTTTAGTTTCGATTGAGAAGATATATCAAACACTCAAGACAGAGTTTGACCACATTTCCAAACACCTCGAAGTGCGTCAAAAATACTCCGCTGCGGGTCGAATTTTCAACTCTCTTCTCGGTGTTTGGAAATGTGGTCAAACACGGTCTTTCGTGTTTGATATATTACTTCTTGTTTTACAACAATTTTAAAATGCCTTGTACAGCTTCGTTTGAACGTTTTAAACCACTACGAGTCCAAGAAAACCCGAACAGACATTGTTCAAGGGTTCTTGGAACCCGCCTCTAGCAACAGTCAGCGGTCATCTCATCTGCACAGGCTCATTCCTGTTTTTCCGCTTCTCCTGCTCAACATGGGATCAACGTGATGTGCTCTTGGCGTTTGGGCGTTTTTTTGGGTGTTGCCCGGCCACCGTACCCTCCCGTTAGTCAGTTTTATTTCATTTTATTTATTGGTTTCTTTTTATTTCCAATTTTACTATTGTTGTTTTGGATGCTGTCGCCGTTGGGAACGTAGACCAGACTTCAGAGAGTGAGGCGGAAATCGAGCCTACTGTTTGTGTGGTGGGACAGGGACTGTTTTTGGCAGGTCCACATGCAGCTAAACACGTTGACAACTTTAATAGGCTGAATATAAACAGGCCTACGGAACCAGCCTCATCATGTTCACTAACAAAACGAAACCACTACAGATGCAGGAAAAACTCAAGGAAAGGATGTAATTACAGTTGTACAAGCTCTTAGAACTCTATGGATACAAATCAATTCAAGTGCAAATGTAAATTGGGCGGAAGCATAGACTACGACCCAGGTAAGCCAGGGTGGAAGACCAGCATCAGTCTTCATTTGCAGTTGCTGCGGGAAGTACTGCCGTTCCCGCATTTATTCGCACCCCCCTCCCCCAACTCCCTTGCTGCAACAGAACCTCTATTCAGAGCATCACTTCAGTGTCTCTAAGACTGACAGATACCAATTATGTCCCAGGTTAGTTGCAGTGTATATCATGTTTGAATACTGACCTCTCTTTTTTTCTGTGCCGTCCAGTAGTGTCAAGATCTTCCACCCAACTGGGGTACTCTTTGCCAAGTCCAGACACCCAACTGGGGTACTCTGTACTGCCATCAGGTCGAGAACGGTTTTTCATTGGCCCCACTTTTGGTGGGGATCTCAATGATGCCTTACTGGAATAGGATCCTAGTAAAGAAATGCAGGGTAAAATAAAGACGTCAAGAAGAAGCAGTCTGTAACACAGGCACAACAATATTTTCAATCCACAAATTAATATTATTTTAATTAGTCATGATAATCTGTGCAATGTAAAAGGACTTAACTGTTTCTTTACAAAAAAAAAATATATATATAACACTGTTACACAGCATAGAATTGGTAACCTAGACAGTCTATCTATATGTACCTTCCATCATCTTCCATCATATTTGTTTATTTGATTTTATTTACGAAATCATTGTAATTTTCCTCTACACTGAACAATACCTTTTGGGACAGCTAGTTCATGCATTTTTTTTTTCACTTACAAAGCCCATTTGCCTCAAGGATGATATGAGTAATATGTATCTAACAAATTCATGAATTTGATTTGCTGAAATCAATGTTGAAAGTGGTCTAGATTTTCCCATCTAGACTGGCATCTAGACCAGCATCTAGCCTGGTAATGTTTTGCAGTGAAAAAGTTGCAAACTAAAATGCAAAAATATTGACTATTTTCTTTTAACAATATTTATTTATCGAAGTGCCAAAAAGCCTGATGAGAAAAAAAGTAAAGAGGACAAGCAAACTTTGGCAAAATTAAGTTCAGCTCATTGCCGTTCGCAAGTAAAACGTCAGTTCACTACAAACCACAGGGGACCCGAAAACTTTAACAGCAATAGAAATAAATGTACTTTTATTTACCTGTGTTCCTGTGTCTTTTTGAGTAGTTTAGAAGGGATTTGAATGGAGCAAAGGCAGTTTACATTTCCGAATATTATCTCGTCTGCCGCTTTGTAATTATGACGCTCCTCCGATTACGTCTAAAGTTTCGATTTATGTCATTAACTGTTAACTCTCGTCTCACACGGCCATTATGAAACTTGAGAATCTCTCCCCCAAGGAGAGTTAATAGTTCACAACATTAATCGAAACTTGAGACCTAATTGGAGCGTTGTAATTACAAAGCGGCAGACGAAATAATATTCGGAAATGTAAACTACCTTCGCTTCATTCAAATCCCTTCTAAACGACTCAAAAAGACACAGGAACACAGGTAAATAATAGTACATTTATTTTTACTGCTGATATAGTGTTTGGGTTCCCAGTGTACAAACCAGTTACATTGAACAAATTAATTTTTTCTTGTTTGCCATATAATAAACATCTTATTAACCGAGCTTAGTCGGTCTGTATGGGAGAACCTTGACCTTGGTCATTTGTACAGACCTCACTGTGTTCGGTCTGTACTTACGACCTTGGTCAAGATTCTCCCACACAGACCTCCTACTCAGTTAATAAGAGCTAAGTAATATGTAAAATATACATGTATTATTTGACTGTTTACCTGAGGCCAAAGGTCTAGATCCTTTGAAACTGCTCAGTAGAACTTCTGTTTCCACAGTACCAGCATTGCTGTCTAGATCAACCACTGAAGAACTGGGGGAGGGGAGGGTAGAAAGCTCACCATCATTGCCACTGTGTGAGTGACGAACACGCCTGGCTGGGTAAGGATTCATATTTTCTTCATCTGAGGATTAAAAGATGATAAAGAGCATTATTAATAATGATTACAGATATGAACACCTTCAGGAGTACAGTGGACCAGCACTAACTGTGTGTGTTAGGAAATGGCTTCCTTAAAACAAGTGAAGTTAATCTGACATCAGTAATACTAGGACAGAAAGAGCAAAATTTTTTCTTAGTAGTCACATGTAGCTGTATTTCACTCCCATTACTTCTTAAGTGGCAATTGTGAGGTCAGGAACAAGGGCTGTGCCTTTATATCCCAATAAATTGCCATGTGTTACAATGCGACTACTCAAACCAGGCCACTTGGAAAAGAGTTAACCAATCAGAGTGTTACTTGACAACAAGAAATACTGTAGGAATCTTTTTTTCAAATAAACCAATAACATTGAAGAATGTGAACAAAGTGTGAAGCGTTGTGAACCTCTCAGGAAACTTTGCCATTTGTTGACTGGTTACAAGTAGTTTCGATCCTTAACTTTGTACACTTTTCAACAATTTTGGTTTACAATGTAGTTGCAAAATGAGTTTTCAAGCTGAATTTTTCAGGTGATATCTATGTGATAATTTGCCATCAAGGACTGAATTTCTACGACATAGTGTGTATGTAATGCAGGAGTCAATAGTGTTTCTGTTTTCTTGTTAAACAGGCTGTAACTTGTCCTCATGAGAAGCGTAGTACCAGTCCATTGCTCTCAGTTTACATTTTGATTGGTTAGTTTTCTTTTCTTTCTTTTTTTTCGTGGCTCGGTTCGAGTAGTCCCACTGTAATAAAGACAACTCTTAAAGGATGGGAGTGAACTCCATAATTATTTACACATGTATACTGAATAGTTTTATCACAGACTAACTCCCCAAATGGCTTGAATATCAAAGCCAACATCTTTTATCCCTTATTGTGTGTTGACTATTTCAAAGAGTTTGTCATTGAAACGTAAGGAGACTGTTGTTATAATAACTGACTAAAGTAAATACATAAATAAAAAAGTAAAAATTCTAAAAAAAAAAGAATTGAAATACAATAAAACAGTATATTATATACGTGTACAGTACAATGACTGAAGTGTGGTATGTAGAGTGTCTGCTTAGAGAGTGTTTATTGTAATAATGTACATGCAATCATGCCACTGTAGATTGGTTTGAAACATATTACTTTGGAATATTGAAGATATCTGTGGCAAAGCCCACAGTGACTATTGACCCACTATCCTACAGTGTAGCTACAATAATAATGATAATAAGGATCTGCAGTCATAGTATGCCATTGTGGTGCAGGTTAATGATACTAGTGAGAAATGTGTTGGATGGTGTCTAATCAAACAGTAATTTACGCTCTTTCAGTCTATCCCGGGCCATTGTACAGGAGATACTGATTGTAAATCTGTATAACCAAGGCTTAATTACAGTATACATATGCAAGAGAAATAACAGTTTTTGAAGAGTTGAACTTGTAGGACTGGTTAGGTGGTCTGAGCCTGGGCGTATGTGGGGTATTTTTCAAATAATACATCTGAAATTGCTCCCTATTCCTCTTAAGGTGGAGATTTGAAAATACTATAGAGATATCGATGAAAGCTTTCTCAAACAATTTCTCACACTTGCATTGATCATGTTTGTGTTCTCTGTGTTGCCATTTTGTTTTTATAACATGCATGTACCCACATGTAGCAAAGCAATGTTAACTATCAAACGCTGGAAGCGTGCATCAAAATCAAATGATTCAAAAACATGTTTTTATTTAGCTGTGCATAACTGAGTTATGCTTCACTGAAGGACGTTCACACCAATTGTTTCTGCACATCCTTACTGTGCACACAAATTCACCTGCCACATCATGCATTGAGTGCGTGCGCTAAGTACTAAAATGAACAATAAGGCAGATGGCCATTGGATTTAATGATCTTGGACGCTCAGTGACCCCTACTTTTCTTTTCAGAAACAGATTTTATTTACAACTATCTCCACATTGTCCAAAAATGAACAAAAAATCAATGTGAGAAGTTAAAATAATTTTCAAGATTTCTGTCCACAGAACATTGAATCCTGCCATCTTGCAGCTGCAAGGTGCATGAAACTATAATCACTAAAAGCAAATTAGTTCTTTAAGGAACCTCACCAGTTGACTAAATTCACTTAATAGGTCCACTTAAACAATATTTGGCAGAGAACATTTCACTTCAAAGATCTAATTGCAATTTTTTGGGGCTTACAGACGCTGTGGCCTTATTTGCTAACAAAGCCAGATTTTTTTCAGATTTAGGGTGTTCTTTCAGCCATATTCTCTCCAAAACGAAGTTGAAGACCCTCCATTTTTTTCACATTTCTGACATAACTTACTCGTCATCTTACAGTGGCAAAAGTCTCAGAAAAAAAAATCGATATTGGAAAATTTTTGTGCAAACATCCTCAAGGAAGTTTGAAGAGCATTCAAGAAGCTAGAGTTGCTTAAGGTGCACTCTTATGCTTCTTTTATGCTCTCCAAACATCCCATGAGCATCAGAACTTGATGATACATATGCTACCTGTAAAGCATGAATCAATTGTTAATTATGTGATTGTCCTTATTTGGAATGCATCATGGTAATTGTGGCATGCAAATGAAAATATATACATGAAATATACTTCCAGGTACACATGCTAGACTGTGTACTAAACTGTAGACCAAGACCCAACAGAATTAATTCTTCTTTTTTTTCTTTTCCTTCTGGATCTATTAAACATATCATGAATTGAGACAATCTGAGATGTTGCTCCAGACACACACAAACAGTACACTTGATGTGCAGCCTCCACGAAGGTACAGGATATCAGCTGCAAATGTCTAATTCCCAATATTCCCTCATACGGAGGTTTGACCATGTGTATATGTACACATACAACAGCAACTGGGCACGTAGATTTCTCATTGCTTTTGTACAAAGTTTTGTGTACATACTGTTTTGCAAAAATAAGATTTGATTGGTTTTTGAATGAATGACAGCACAATTACAAATACACATTTGAATTTTAACATGCTGCTTCTGCTATACCTATAACATAACTGTAAGGGGAGAACCACCCTCTCTTTTCATCTTTCCTCCTTTAAGTCCCCAGGCATTTACATGTACCAGGTGATCTCAGGGTATAACGATCATTTCCATGCATTAATGTATATCAAATTACTCACGGCACAAAATATTACAACCTAGCAACCAAACTTCCCAGCACGTAAAACAGTGTACATATTACATGCATGTGCTATGATTTTGAGACCTAGGGGTAATAGTGATATTACCTTTAAAAAATTTAATTCATATTTTATCAAACCTACAAGACCACCAGCATACGGTGGTTGCCTTTGAGACAAAGGATGTTTAGGTTTCAATGGCGTCCCTTCTAAATTATTTATACTGGCGTTATATTAATTAAACAAGCCGGGATCGAAGACTTTCGGGCTCTATTCCCAGTTAATTTTCTCATTCTTGTGAAAATCGTGCCATGATTTCGTGACAAGTGCGCCTTTGTGAATGTAAACTCCCATGACGGTTGCAATGTACATGTACTTCTGCTTCGTTTGTTTACTCGAGCGTAAAACGCTAAACTTGTAACCGCACAATTACGAATAAATTTCACTCCCGCCAGCTACCATAATTAAAACAAAACGTTGACTTTGTAAACTCTGGTTTACGTATGCGATGTTTATTTCGATTTTTAAGATAACATGATCATTCCGGGGACTGAGAAATTCGAATTGACATCTAAATCTCGAACTCTACGAATGCAAGTCTGTAGGAATTCCAACTTCAGATTAGCGAGCAGAGGGTTGCCTAGGACGCGTTCATACGCTTCTATATACTCATTCACCGTGAAATTACTTTTAACACAGACTTCACTGATGACTAGTGATCGACATTGTAACATAGTAGCAATACCTTTACGGACAATCAGGGATTTCGCACCTTCATAACCGATGTGAACTGTTAGCGTAAATTAGCTACATGCGATCACAATAACCTGCTCACCTGAACCAGGGAGTTCCAGAGTAGTTCTGTATCCGAAAGGTGCAACTCTACTCGATAACTCCTTCGCATAAGTTACGTTGACCCACTCCAAAAGCTCATCGACTTTTCTAGCAGGCGATTTACTTGGAGGACTTCTTAGCGATCTTTCTAATGAATCCATAAAGTAAAATTTCGGTGCTGGAGAAAGCAAATCGGAAGGACGCCGTCGATAATTCGTGACGCTTCGGCCGCCTTCAAACTGAGCGATGTAAGCCTCTAGAGCTTCTGACGCCGATTTGTAGACTGTGTTATCAAATCTAAGGCGGCTTTTGAAACCCTGGTTTTGTTCATGAATTCCCCTGGTATCGCTCTGTGGAGAAAAATTCATGTGACTTTGAAATCAAATATTCCAAGCTTTTTGAATAACAACCAATTCCGAAGTCGTTACGATTCGAATGATGGCGGCAAAACAAGTCTCACTGCGCATGTACAAAACGCGCGTGGGTGACTACGCGCGTGAGGGACAGCAAGGGAGCCACGCCACGCGGGAGCTTCAAGAACAACCAGTACCGTCGTCTATCTTTATCTGAAGACTCCTTTAATCTAGTCAATTATTAATACTCCTAATGAACCTGTTTTTACAGGCAATATAAAATTTGGGGGTTGAGGTCTGTCTTTACTTTACTCTACCATCTCTGTAGGAACGACCTATCAGAAGAAATGGTATCAAAAGTTTTAATTTATAAGCATTATAAACTTGTGATAGTTAGTCTTTCGGCCTAAAAAGTGAAAATTGAGTTGGAATCGAGGAAAACTGGTATCAAACGTAGATATCTGTCAATAGCATCCCAGCAGAGGCGAGAATAATACCTGTACCTGCATTTATTTGAATAGTGTAATCTGTAAAATACATTCTTGCCTTCTTATTGCCCCCCCCCCTTCCGGGGGGGGGAACTTCCATATAAAAAGGACGGGGCTGCTCGTCGTACCTGATAGGGGTTAAAAAAACGGTTTGGTATTAATTAGGATGTTCAGCCTCAAAAGGTCCACAATGGGAGCGGTACCTTTTAGAGTACTGAGAGGGATAATGCGTTGTTTTAGATTGAATGAGTTGCTAGTAATCGGATACCCGTGTTTGCGCAAATTAAAGAACTCTGGAATCGTCAGGGGGCAAACATTGCTAGTCGCTAGAAGGAAATGTACGGCGAAAAGTTGTTTCGAAGTACAAGAAAACGGGTTCTGAGAGAGATTAACGCTTTTTCGCCGTCGTTTTTATCGCGAATGGATTTGGGCAATGTTGATATGTGGAATATGTAAGTTTTTGTTTGAATAACCGTGAAATATGTGACAAAATCTACCGATAAACTCCGTTGCTTGCGTGAGGTTTATTGTGAAATTTACATTGCGTAATGGTCTGAAAATATTACAAAATTAATTAGGTATAAATCGAGAGGAAATAGCCTAGTAAAGCCTTTTAAGTTGTGTACAGGCTACTTTTGGCTTATTTGAAAGCTCAGTCATACAAATAATACTGGAAATAAGCCCGGTGGCGATCATTGTACTGTCTGGGGTTGATTTAATGACAAATGAGTCCGCACGACTGATGCTGTGTGGCTTCTGTGTTGCTCAAAGCCTTTGTTTTGCTTTTACAAGCACCTATTTCAGTGATTTTCCTTTTCTATAACAGATCAAGGGTGGCTCCTTGAATTTATCTCTGAGTATTTGTATTTAAAAGTGCCATTTGTGCGTGATTACGCTTTCCAAAGTTTGGTATTGACGATTGAGTGAAATTGCCCGACACAAAGGGTAGTAGTTCCTTCTGCAATTGTCGATTTCTGTTTTAAAGCTTCTTTTCTGTCTTTATATTTAACTTCTCGGAGGGTCTTTTCTACCATTTGCTCCGCGTAGCCTCTCGAGATCAGGCGTGTATTGAAATTTTCAGTATTCTCTTCAATGTATTTCACAATAAACCTCACGCAAGCAAAAGGGAGTTTATCGGTAAATTTTATCACATATTTCACGGTTATTCAAACAAAAACTTACATTTTCCATGTATCAACACTGCCAAAATCCATTCGCGATAAAACAACGGCGAAAAAGCGTTGATCTATCCCCAAAACCATATTTTTGGGCGTCGAAACAATTTTTCGCCATACATTTCCTTCTAGCGACTTGCAATGTTTGCCCCCTGACGATCCCAGAGTTTTTTGCGCAAACACGGGTATCCGATTACTGGCAACTCATTCATTGGTACCTCTTAAGGGTGAAAAAATTTCAAGCCACGCCCACAAAATAGGATTTTGGTAACTCTTAGGGGTTCTTTTCAAAATTTCCGACGAGTAGCCCCGTCTTTTTTTATGGGAGTACCCCTTGCGTCCAGGAGTGGATAATTATATTTTAGTTAAAGAAGTACGACTGAGTAGAGTGCGATACAGTACAAATATACAACTCCTTCAATTCCCATATTTTTAGTTCCTGATGTACGTAAACCCTTGCTACAACTGTTTCGCCTGCACCAGCTCCTTTATAATTTTACTTTATGCTCCCAATCTTAGAATTTCGCGTTTTTAATTATGAAAAATGCATAATTTGTCTCCACTTCACAACGAATGAACACACAGCTAATAGGCAAATAAGTTTATTTAGGGAGGGCCTGGCAAGAACCAACCCAAACTACTTTACAGCAACTACGTAAATAAGAATCAGGTATAAGCTGCTATCGCCGACCACTTGTACAATCTACCCTTGTGGATTCTTATAACTGACTGAGCACATTTATTACGTATACACGCAGGACGTGCACAAACATAACACAAACTAAACCAGCTTTACATCTGACTGCCTTTATGGCTAGAGTGTCCACTACTTTGGACCAAAATCTCCTGCGTATAAAAATATAACGTTTTTAAGGTCTTTAAGGTTACAGAGCAAATAAATTTGCACACAGCTAGCAGTCGACAGTCTGGTTTGCCCACAACTTTGGACCAATCCCCATTTACAAACACATCATGCCAGTTAGACTGAGGAGTTCACAACTTTGGACGAAAGTCCCCATGTACACACATGTCATGCCAGTTAGGATGGGGTGTCCACTACTTTGGACCAAAAAACCCCAGGTACAAACATATCACACCAGTTAGGATGGGGTGTCCACTACTTTGGATCAAAAAACTCCATGTACAAACACATCACGCCAGTTAGGGGGGTGTCCACTACTTTGGACCAAAAAACCCCGTGTACAAACATGTCATGCCAGTTAGGATGGGGTGTCCACTACTTTGGATCAAAAAGCCCCATGTACAAACATATCATGCCAGTTAGGCTGGGGTGTCCACTACTTTGGACCAAAAAACTCCATATACAAACATATCATGCCAGTTAGGCTGGGGTGTCCACTACTTTGGACCAAAAAACCCCATGTACGAACATATCATGCCAGTTAGTCTGGGGTGTCCGCTAAGATGGACAAAAACCCCATAGACAAGCATATAATGCGAGTTAGGCCGGGTTGTCCACTACTTTGGACCAAAAACCCCGGAAAAATACAAACATATCGTACCACTTAGGCTAGTAAACTAGAAAAATAACCAGTAAAGAACGCTAATACAGAGGAGGATAATAATAACGGAGCTGAGCAACCGCTAACAATAGAAGTGCAATTAGAACGGAGGCCAGAAAACACCTGCCGTAAAAAACTCATTCCGAAAAAAGAAGCAGGAAACCTGGGTAGGAACCATGGCTCATGCTCCGGCGATTGGTAGCCTTTCCTACGGGGGCTTTACAAAGGTAAGGCTGTAGATAGTGCAGTACGTAAAAATACCTGAAAAACTAAAATGAAAAAATTAAACGGAACTCTGAACAGGGTTGATTCAGAGGCCTAGATGACTGTCACGTGCTACACTCCCCTTTATATACCCCTTTCTTTCTGCCGAGAGTCCAGGCCACGTTATGTCCCGTGCCGGCAAAATAGTTATTTCGGCCTTCTTCGCAAGCTCATTCGTCGGAAATAACATATATTTTAGAGTGAGATCCTGATGAAGAATGTTTTAGTCAAAGAAACGTTTAAAACTAGTTTTCCTGTGCTGCGCCTCAGAACTATCTTGGGTTATCAGTGCCCTTACTATCATAAGTTATTAAGACTCTTTGAAGAAAATATCGTCAAGCTTGTAACATGTAGGAGTGCATGCTGTCATAGTAAGAGACCATGATATTTTTTCTTGGTCATTGTCATTGTTTCTAACTACATAAAGTGATAACTTGGTGTCTTTTTGTTTATTCTCTCAACATGCTCAAAAATTCCGAATTTAAAAGTTTTACTGGAGGCAAACTTCACTGAAAAGTGGTATTCTGTGAGGTCCTGTGAAAATATTCGTGCCTTAATTAACAGAGGAAGTATTTCTTCGTAAAGATAATGTGGACAATGTGAGCACTGCGGGCATAAGAGCTTCATTCTCCTGCATACCTAAAACGAAGAGGAACAGAACAGAGTACAGAGCAGTAGAACTGTAGACGCAGTTTTGGTCTTCATGTCTCAGGCTGACCGTCCGCTGGGTCTGATTAGACTCCGATATTTTAACTATACATCATTTACAGACTTTGAATGATGAACATTTTTGTACTCATGCCACCATTCATTCGCCATGGAATAGGCCCTTTGCACGATCCGGTCAAATGGTACAGAATTAATTACGTTGGGACGCAAGTTACACAGTGGGACTTTCAAAACAAAGGAAAGTCGGGCTGGAGTGGTGCGAGTTCCTTTGTTTTGGAGGTTCCACTGTGCAACTTGCGTCCCAGCGTAATTAATTCCGTATCATGTGACCGGATTGTGCAAAGGGCCTATTATCAGTTGTATTGTGTCCGCAGAAAAAAAAAAATTAAAAATATGTTGGTACATGAATTTTTCGGTGAGGCTGTTGATAAACCTGACAATGGCTAAGTACCCATTATTCTGTGGCAAAACAACGCGTTGTTAGAACAATGTACGTGGGGTTTTATTAAATATCTAATAATACGTGTCAATGGAAATATCATATGTATAGTTCGCGATTTAGGTAATCCACAACGACAGAATCTTATGCATGTGGTTAGTTGAACGATCTCTGCTCCTCTTTGTCCAGGTCGTTTAACAACTGAACATATGGGTCTTAGTAATATTATCCGTCCTTCTGTTCATTGTTTTTCCTGAGCACATTCTTTCTTCTCTGTTTTTGATGTATATGCTTTTCAGAGCCTCCTTTGTATGAAATAATTGTAACACCTGTTTTTCTCGCCGGTTTTGCCGGTATTACGTTATCAGCACTGTACTAAATCATTTATCGAGGGAAAACAAAGATTATTTTTGTAGTAATACTTGTTTTTTTGTAATGTAATCATTACTTTTGGCAGGTGAATAGTTTGATCTACGTATGGTTGTAAGATACGCAAGAGAAGCATCTTCTCCCTTCCCCAAATCCATTTTTCAAAAAATGGTAAGGAAGTTTGTATACTTCTCAAGACTGTAAATCAAAACTGAGAATACATCCACGGAAGGCTGGCACTTCATCACGTCACGGAGACCTGCGATCTTGAACGACCTTCGGGAGTGAATCAGGAAAGTCCTGATACTTTGAAACTCACTGTGGCTCCTTGCTTGACAGCGGAGCCACCAGTCGTGCAATCATGCCATTCTGCTATCCAGCCATCGTTTGTGTTATGCACTTTTATACACTGCAGTATCTTTCTCTTCAGCTCTTTCCATTCTTGATTCACCGTGTCACTCTGAATACAGTCCGCGTGCCACTAGAGACACAATTTAGAACTGAAATGATTTGATGGATTTTCTTTTGCAGTTCCCATTGTTAATATGGATCAGACTATTTGTGCCGTCATTTACACGCATGCTCTGTTTTCCTCGTCGGTTTGGAATTTGAAGTTTATTAAGCCTCAGGAATTTGTTATTGAATGGAGTAGCTTTTTGAGATATGGTGTCAGTGGACATACTGTACTTGCCTAAAACAACGGATTTCCAAATTCCCATTATTGGGTACGTAGCCGGTATGGTTCATATGTAAAGAGAACTCTAAAATGTTACTCGTTTGGCTCAGTGAGATTACTATATTAATTCCCCCTAAAAAGAACGTTTTTTGAAATCAAACGTCGCATCTTTGAGATGCTCAACAACACACTTCAGTGAACGTTTGGAAAGTATAATAGTTCTAATGTAGAGTTTGCAGTTTCGTGTCTTCTGGCCGTTTCATTATTTAAGTAATTCATTTGCTGTTTAAAACCCTTGAAACAGAAAAAATTCTACTGAGGTTTTAGTCTACCAGGCATTATCTTTACATGTAGTTGTAAAGCGATACTACATGTTTTTTAGTTACAAGCATTTTCACACTTCTTTGTATAAAGGTCAAATTATGATCTGCAAGAAAAAGCACTCAGAAGCATTTACTCAGTATCAGTAAAAGAAACAAGTTCGCAGTCTCCTTAGCAGACATTCATGTCGTTCGTTAAGTGAGCTCTTGTCACACTTGTCACACTCACGATTCAGAATAATGGCTTCATAATTAAGGGAGTGACAAGTACCAGGTGATGGCGGATTAGTCGACGACGTTTTAGATCGTGGTGCTATTCTTCGATTGAACAATTAAAAATGGAAAGTTTAAATTACGAGCCGGCTTCGATTAAGATTAGGAAAAAAAACCCCGCACTTTTCCTTTGATTCATATCCGTGATCTTTGACAAATCATCCAATTTGTGAACAGCAAGCTATGTCACCTTTCCCTGACTAATGATCTTTTCTTACAGTGCAAGTTGATTCAGAAAGTTCAACTTTGAGGCTCAAACCAACCGAAATTGTATTACTCTGTACCAAACATCGCCCCAAATAAGCGTGTTTGTGGCTTTCTTATGAGGCTTTATAAGAAACTATAGTCTTTGTAAACCTCATTGTTCTCATTCTAAGCCTTCTGCTTTCTCTTGAGGAAGCAGATTTTTCCATGATCTTCACAAAAAAACAGAGTGTGCCATGAAAACCTCCCCTAAATTGCCCCGGATTTTTTTTTATAATATCATCATCATAACTTTCACAGCTCTTACAAAATCGATGGAGACAGATTCTTCATACAGAAACTAACTTTTAAAATTGGAATGTGACATGAAATCGACGGATCCAGTTAGATCACGGGACATGCGTAAAGACTAAATTAGACCTTATATAATTTCTTTTGAAAGAATATTTCTTTTTAGAATAACTTAGATATCAAGAAGCAATTAGGCCTAAAAGACTTGCTTTTATTATTTTACATTGTTTTTCATTATTCTACCACGAATGGTTTGTAAATTTACATACTGCTTGAAGGGATTTTCTTCCTAATCTCGTAATTACAACTAATCGTTCTCTTTTTCTTCACCAATTCTCTGGTTCGTCCATGTCCAGTATTCGTCTGCAATCCAAATTACTAGCAGCTTCGCACAGACTTCGTTGGAAATTCAGCCCAATGTTCTAAAGCAGAAAAAAAAAAATTTCACATTTCAGGGTTTTACCTTTGTAATATTTTTATCATTATTTGAGGTTCGTCCATGTATGATACTGTTTTACCGTCAAGCTATTCACATTGTGCCAGTTAATTTGGAATCTGCCAGTGCAGCAACCAAAAAGTTAAGGCAAAACAGAAGTCCCTAGATTTAATAGCCAGGTCGTTATATTAGTGCAATACTCTGCATGCGTTTTAAAATTATTATTACGAGAAAATGCTCAACATTAAACTTGCCTCTTTACCTTATTAACCGGGCCATTAGCAAGGTCCTTTTTAGCCTTTTTAGTGGGACTAGGCCAGTACGACATACCAATACCAACACAGTCTTGCATGACTAAGGCAACAAGGAACGTACAAAGCAATACATAACTACACGTTGATTTCATCCTCACTTTATCGTACGGACAGATCGTCTGTTTGGTCTGAGGATATGCAAACTCGTCTTGAAGCTCATTTCAGTGGATATTTATCAATACCTAGGGCACCGTACAGTCGGCAGGGGATAATCAATTACACCGTATACCCCTGAGTGTTGTCCATCAGTTATTTTCCAACAGTTTTGATATGAAAATCCCTGCCGTGGTAGAACAAAGCCCAAGCAGCCGGGCCATGTCCGTTTTCAAAGATCTGATAATACTGACTCCACGGGCAAGATAATTAAAACCACCCACTACGTCAGAGAGGAATATTTGCCCTTTGTCTTAAATGGGTAATTATTACCGGCTATTACTGATTATAAACGGTCGTGTCTTGTTACGGACACAACTCAGCCCCAACTTCAGATAGGAAAACACAGTTTTATATCAGGTCTTAAAATACACCAGGATTCAATCTTTGATTGAGTTATTTGTCGCCGATAGATCCTGTTCCTTTTCCCTCGACAATACGTCTGAAAAAGGTCGCCATGAATTGCAGCACTCTTATTACGTCGATATACTTCCGCTTTTTTTTTTTTACATTAACGATTGGTATTGCTTTAAAATAGCTTCTAAATGTTTGAGTGTTGGAGATAACTGAAAAAGTTTCCCTTCCACTATGGCTCGATCACTTTGTTTTGTATTTTACGTTAGGAAAGAAAACAGAAAAATTATGTTTTCTGGTGTTCCAAGTAATCACTGCACATGATATTTTCTAGACGACCATCAGCTTTAGGTGATAAGTATCATTAATTACGACATTTATTGTTCTATAATACACATCCTGATTGGCTGGTTAGTTATCAGTTTTGCGGGAGGTTTATAAGCCCTATCATGAGGTCACCTTGTTTATATAACTTAAATAGAAAGTTGCCCCTTTCGTTCACATAGCGTGATGCAAATTCTCGAGTGAGTTAAGATACAGCTCTCTGTTATCTAACACATAATATAAGTCCTTACGTCGACAGTTTCTTGGACCTCATAGCAATTTTCTAACTATCCATGAAAAACAAATTGATTCCTGTAGCAGGTGGAAATAAAATTATACGATAATTTTGTATTTCCTTGTCAAGCAGTTCTTATCTTCTCATAGTCTCATTGTCTTTCAAATTTATATCGTTTATTATTAAGGAAATTTCCCCCATAACATGGAAGAGGTCTCGCGGAGATCTTAGGAGAGATGACATGGAAAATGACGGCGAAATTTCGCCGACGTGCATAAATGATAATAGTTCCTCTTGCTTTTTGTTATTATTATTTTTGATAAAAGGCGTCCATGGTCCAATCCGTTTATTTATTTTGTTTAATCTTCTGTGTTTTTGTTAATAAAAACCAAACAAATCAAAACGTTTTATATTTCAAATACACTCTTCAAAAGATTGAGGGTCTCTCCACAATAAATCTCAGCCTCCTGGTTTATTGTTTCTGGAACAAACTTCAATCCCACTGGTAAAAGGTTGCCTGAATAAGCTATTCTGTCAAATTTTTCTTTTTACTATTTCAGGGTCAATGATAGTATTAACGTGTTCACAGCGAATAAACCACGGTTTCTAGACTGCCTGTCCTCATAAATGAGCTTTGTTCATCAGAAAACAAAGCTGACTGAACTAATAACACAGCACTGTCAGAACGCTAGCTCTTTAGTCCATCACAGTTTGAAAAATGGCTATTTGTAGAAATTGTTGTGACTTAAACAAGTCAGTGTCACAGATAATAACTCTTACATCAATCGGTAGCGAACACTTCTTATAAATCTGTTTTCTTGTAGTTCAAATAAATATTAAGACGCGCAAAGAAGTTTCAAATTGCTTTTTAATAAGAGAGACAATTTAAATTTGCAGCTGCAGATACTGCTCGGTCTCCTGCTGTTTTTTCATTTCAGATGTTGATAACTGGCACAAAGCGTGCCGATGTTGCGGATCATTTAAACATCATTTGCTATTTCCATGATTTAAAGAGGTCCAGCTGACAGGCAATGAATTATCTACAGATCAAGACAAGCAAGCAAGCACCAAATAACTGTCTTTAATAATCCACGTTTTAATGTCACTTTATAACGGACGTGATTTGATTTTTTTTCCTATTTTGTTTCTGAACGTCGCTGAGACAAAAGGGAAAAATAAAAATCAAGTCACTCAAAAACTTGATCATAGATCGCCTCAATTTTTTTAAGGTCATATTAAAGCTGAGATTGTAGCGTAATTTTAGGGAGTAATTTACGCAAAGGCTGCTTTCACCAGCCGTGAATCTGTTCATTTCGTGTGTTCTAGGGGCAACTGTTAATCTGTTCTTCTGACTGTGTCGTACTCATCTAACCTTAAGTTTTCTTTGTTTGGTTGGAGACATATATGGTTAAAATGGAACACGAACACCAGTGATATTGTGAATGATGACATAGCACTCAATCTACCACTTTAAAACTCTCCAGGAGACTAAAACATCAGCTTTCTGAACTGAAAGGAGATCTAGTGAGGGTTAAGAGAACTATAATTGGCTAAGTGTTGTCTGTGGAAGCCATCAACCAATCATAGTTCAAGCTTTTTAAAAAATCGTTGCCAGACATCGATATCCTGTTGCCGCAAACTGGTTCCCAGATTCTTTGCGTTTCGACTCTAAAGTAAAGAGAACGTACCTTCACTTTTTTCTTCTGATTATTTAGTATGTGGGAGTTTCACGTGACGTTATTCGTTGAGCTCCCAAAATACTCGTCAGATGGAAACCAAAATTCCTGTTAAGTGAAACAGATATTCGCTGATAAGTAACAATTTGTAAATACAAAAAATAATTAAGATTTTATGAGATTTTTACTTGAAAGACTGAAAAAATTGATTTTCATCTGCAAGCTCCACAGTTGTCAACTTGGAAAAGTAGACTTGAGCATAATGCATACTTCTTCTCAAGTTGAAGTTTCTAACCAAATACAATATTTGACTTCCTCCTGAGCAATCTGCAGATTAGACCAATAATTTATCCATAACTAGTCTTCATTAATGAGATACCACACTAAATTGACCGCAAACTGAAAGCGTGGCAATCATTTAGAGAGAGAAAGCGGAAGTTGTAACTTAAGACAGCGATTTATTTTAAACGTTTTTACATTATCTTCATGAAAATTTGATTTCTTCTCATTTATTTTCCCACATTTACCGACAAAACCCACTTAATAATTCAAACCTGCAGGGATGACCTGAAATTACAAATTTATTTTCCAAGACTGAATTTCGTGGGTAATTGTTGAGGATATAAAGGCACCAAGCTTCATTGCACGTCATATTCAGGGACACCTTCCTCAGGAGACGAGCAGTCATAAAGCTTAACAAAGTCAAGTTGTGAGAATGAAATCGAATAAGCTGGCAGCCTTTTTCCTCTTAACGTTATCACTGATCTTGCTGATGTCCAGCAGTGAAGGGTTCACAGGAACAGTTCCAGGTAAAAGGGATTCCTACAGAATGGTGAGTATTTGTGAGCATCTAAAAAAATGTCATTATTGCAATCAGTCTCCAACAACATTTATCCTGAAACATACTCTCACCAGGATGACTACACATAGTTTTAAAGGATACTTATAAACAGTCAATAACTGCATTCTTTCTTAACAATCACCTCATGTGGACGACTTCAGAGCACCGACACTAGTGCGCAGTTGGGTTTAGAGTTAAATTACATTTTACTTTCTCGTGTTTTTACTGTTAAGGTTTTGTAGATCTTAGGATTAGTCTAGGTCAAAACCCTCACAGAAAAGTTACAAAACTGATCTTATTCGTGATTGAACAACTGGGCCCTGCCATGGGTTTAAGCCATTAAACCAACGCAGTTACTTATTCCACAAGTACAAACTGATTCTTATACTAACACCTTTTCCCCCTGAAACCCTTGTACAACAAACATCACAAGAAAATAAGTCTTTTTCTGACTTTGATAAAACCAATTTCCTGATAAGAAGTATTTCGATGAATAATCTTTAGGAGATTCCACAGAACTACCGGCGGAGTTTGTGCGCAGCAGCACGTAACCTGGACTGCAAGCGAGTGCTGGACCCCGACTCTGAGAACTGATGAAAAGAAAGATTCTTCGAAAGCCTCTCTTGGATCTAAGTCGTTGCACAGTTCTTTAAGAAGATTAGAAACTAAATGAATGAGTAGTGAAAGAATAAAACGTGTTAAACATTTACCGTTTGATGTCTAGTTCACTTCTTGAAGATTAAAACCTGGTTAGGAGAGATCAAAAGAGCACATGTAGTGTTTTGTATGACAAGGAAAATATCCCTTCTTTTAACTTTTATACAAGTGCTCAGTTTTTGTCGTCTAATTTCTGTAAGTTCTTCTAACTAACATATGCCGCACTTGAATGATCATGAGGCAACCGAGCTGAGCGACCTGGTGTCTAAGGAGGGCGATAGGAAATTGGTAGTTACGATGAAATTTTTCTTTTTCTGGAACAACAAAAAGTGAGTGGGTGAAATGCCACCTTAATCTTCGTTAGAGGTCACTTCGGGATTAATATATGAAGGCTTTTTATCCCCAAGAGCTAGACAAACACCTCGAGAGGAATGCGAGGGCAAAGCCATCTTGAATATATTATAAAGTTCAAGGGTTTTCAATGCAGCCGATGGTCAGAAGTACTTGACTTGGCGGCTACGATTCTCCTCATAGGAAACCTACAAAACTGAAAGCTGATGAACGTTTTCGTAGATACTGTATTTTGTCAAGCTACGATGTTTTAGTGACATACGCAAGTCACAAATAGGCGAAGTCGGATGAATATAGGATATCATCATTCAGTGTTCTTGGATAAAGCTTTGAGGTGTATCAACGTTTTTTTCTCGCAAATTGAAAGTTTGAAGTTTTCGAACTCTGCTGGATTCTCATGGTAGAACGTTTATCAGCTCCCGCGAAAAAATGCATAAAAGTTTCTTAAAAATCTAACATTTTTCCATTGAGTAAAACGAAAATCATAGAATTCAGGTGAATCTGTCTTGGCAAAATTCGTGACTCTACTACTACTGTTGTTACAAGTGTAAAAAAAGTCAATAAAATAATAAAAATTATTGGATGAGGTTTTTGTGATATCCAGGATAATCAAGGTCGAGGTAGGGGTTATCAGCCAAAGCCGAAGACTGAGGCTGATAACCCTTACCGAGACCTTGATTATTCTGAATATCACAAAACCGAATCTAATAATTGTTTTACTATACATTGAACGAAAAAAAAATGGAAGTCATGTTTTTGCTTCTTCACTGACGGCAAGCAATACAAAGCTCGCGAACTTGACATGATTACCCTTAAAAATCATGCACCGTGGTCATACATGACATGATTACCCGTGACCTTGAGTGTCCTTGATTAGGCGCTGATTTCGAAAATACACTGCACGCTTTCTGCTAATCAGAAAAGAGATAGTGAGTTCAATGTATAATAACTCGCATAACTGGAAGCCACACATGTACACATTGCGTACCTATTGGCTGTTTTTCCATAGTAGAGAGTTTTTCTCAGTTGCTTTTTAAAATATCAAAAACATTGTACATGACTATGATACAATTTTCTTATCCGTACGCGATATTAACTGAGATTTTCTCATGAACCTCCACATTGTCAGTAAACCTTTATTCTGGTCATGTTGCTCTTGCATCATAATAATCAAGATCTGTAAAAGGGTTAAGATGCTGGATACTTATTCACAGATTCATAAGCGGACGTATCGGATTTTGTTTAAATGTTTCTTGATTGTTGTCTTTTAAGCCTTCTTGACCAGTGGAATATTCGTTTTTCTCTCCTTTAATTGCAATGTTCACTATCGTGGAAGACTAAGGGGATCCCGAATCCCTTTCAGTTAGATTAAGGTCTGATACTCCTGAAGACTCGTCTTTCACTTTTGAGATTTCCTGGCTAACGTTACTGTTGAAAACCAAATTTTCCTCTCGAACGTCATCAGTGGATGTGCCAGAATTTCGCTCACTAGCTGCATGCTGTTGTCCTGAAGTCAGCTCTACGTTGTTCTCATTTTTGTTTGCATTAAATATCAGAAAGCCACGAAAACAAGGGCAGTTTAGCGCGGCGACAGTTTTAACCACTTCTTTTATCTCAGAGCCAACTCCCATTCCTGACTTTGAATCTTCCTCTTCTACGCCATGGCGGACATCTTCCTGTATATTATATGAAGCAGCTGGAGGCATCTGTAGAGACTGTAACTGTGCATGCTCAATCTGTGAAGTGTCGTAAAATTGCTTTTCATCAGGAAATACAGTCACTGAGCGTAGAGTATCGCATTCCCTTAGAACTACTTTCTTTATTTCTTTGCACCTTGCAATCAAGTCTATATTCTCTTGCGATTGTTTAACATTTCGCATCAAGATCATGTCAATACGGTTACCTTCCAACTTTAACTCACTGATTCTACAACTGTTAAAATTTAAGTTATCTATTTCCTCGGCATTAATTTCTACTCGAGCGAAGATGCACTTGCTGGCACAAAACGTCCTCAATCTTTTTTCTGCCGATATTCGCACGACGCGGCATGGTGTCTCACGTTTCTTTTGGCCGACATTTAGCAGAAGGTGCTTTATTGCCTTGCACTTGATATTCATTGAATTTATCTTCGGTAGGGAAATGTAAGCATCAAGAAGAACGTTGCATTGCATATCTATGCAGCACTCTGCTGTTGTAATGGAGAACTCTTCACGATCAGCTGTGTTGTGATAGTTACACATAAATGATTTTAATGTTGGGCAATGGACACGAATTTGCTGCAGTTTGAAGAAATCTGTTATCCACAGACACAGTTCTGTTAATACTCCACTAGTACTGGTTTCCATTTGGGATAATTGAAACTGATTCACAAGATGTCCTCTAAAAGTGCAATGTTCAATTCTCCTGTTATGCTGTAAAACTTTTTCGATTGTCTTTGAAGTTAGCGATCCACAATTTGCCACCTCAAAGCGTTTGAGAGTCGTGGATGAGACATGCACTGATTGCAGGTTTTCAAGGAAGTTTAAGAACAACCGTTCCAACCTTGAAGACACGACTTCAAGAGATTTCAAGTTGGTGCAACCACTTAAAATGAAAACCCTTAACTTGGGCATCGAACACTTTAACCGCATAATATTCTTCGCTGGTAGGTCATCCAACTCAAAATATTCCAAGCTTTTGGAGTCAAGATATTGATACCCTGTCATACAGCGGTGATTATCGAGGAAGCACAATTTCAAATACCTCAATGATTTGAGACGTTTCAGCAGTAGTCTCAGCTCTTTGTGGCCGATGGAGACATACCTAAGGTCAAGCCTTGTCACTTTTGAAACGTACTTTGATAATAAAAGACACCTTAAAAGTCTTACACTGTTCCGATTCATCGGGATGTTGGCTTCACTGCTATTATACGCAGATATTTGTAATTCTTTGAGATCGAGGGCGTTTACAAATTCCATTAAAGCCTTTTCTGGCACTCGGAGCATGTTAATCGACAACTTTAAGACTTTAAGTTTTGTGCACCTTTCTTTGACAAGTTGAAGATGTCCTGGACTAATCAGCGAGACTGGCTGCCTGAAGTTTTGAGTCCACTGTGTATTCGACAAATCCCAGAAACCGTAAATATTGAGTTCTTTTAGTTTGTCGGCGCTTTTGAAAGTCACAAACTGTTCAAGGTTCCAGGGAAAGGTAGGGATGTCAATACACGTCAGGTTTGTCATTTCTAACGTTACTCGATGTACGAAGAACCAAAAGTCGCCTCCAAACACGATGTCAAGAGAAGCCACTCTCAAGCACTTGATGAAATCATTATATTCTCTTAGACAACTCAAAACGATGTTTTTCTCCTTTTCTGTCAGCTGACGAGGCGTAAGGTGGATATGCTCCCAAAGTGAATTTGTTGTCTGGATAATTTCTTTCCACTGATGACATACAACAGAAAATCTTGCCAGCTTATCGTAAACAGGGTGCAGAAAATCAAATATTTGAGTTACCAGCTCGACTGGCAACTGTTCCATGACTGTTGTAAATTATATCATAGATCGTTGCATTTTGGCTTATGATGTTGTTGTCTTCAATCAACGTTTGTTTACGACACGGTTTACTTATTATTACATCATCGTTTGTTATAATAGCGCGTGCACAGTTGTTAGATTTCAAAATCAAAAAAGCTATGAGAACAATGCATTTGGAGAGAAATGTAAACAATGTTGAAAGAATTTTCTTGCTTTATGTTTTTTTAGAGAAGAAATGAACAGTTTTGTTGAATACAGTACTATAGCTAGTTCAGTGCTCTGCTGCACGCGGAAATACACGTACATTGTATTACGTATGAGCACAACGTGCGCGCGAGCATCAGCCGGACACGCACGTTTTATGCGAATATTGCGACATTGGGTAATTTTGGAGCTGTTGCGGCGAATGGAAAAAAAAACTGATAATACCAATCGACTTATTTTATTGTTCTAGTCTCACAAAAGCCCGGTGAATCTGAAAAGAGAGGTTTATTGCGATGTACAGCGAGTGGCAAAGCTGCGAGCTCTTAAATTATTCACGTAAATCCCTGCGTATTTACCTGCAGTTGATTACGCATTTGTCTGATTCTGATAGACGTACGACTAAGTGCAATACCTTTTAAGGAATCTAATTTTCAACTAATTCGAAATAACAAAGACAATAGACGTCATCCTAACAAGATTAAGACTCAACTAAGGATACACTATAAAATTGTTTTCTGAGGTGCGTCCGTCTCATTACAAGCTGTTGAACATGGCACCGTCTGAAAAGATAATTCACAAGCTATCCTTCCGTACGTTCTTTTCCTTTAAAATTATGTGTTCACGTTTTGCTATTTTCCCTAATTTTACTTCCAAAGCAACCCAGAAAGGTGAATCAAAGCCTTAATTCGATCAAAGGACGTCAAATGAAAAACTACGGCTTAGAACGTTATTAGGGATTGCCATCTGCCTTGATCAATGCCCGTCAGATCTTTTGTTAGCTAAGAAAGAAATTCACATCCCGATACTTTTTAAAGCAAAGTAGAAGAATAATTTCGGGATTTATGAGGATAATATAATTATAATACTGAGTGATACAGCCAAACAAGTAGAGCCTAACACCTCATTGGTTCGCGGTTTCCGACATTATTCAAATTAAAAGTTGCAGCTACTAATGCTTAGCACCTTTTTTTGTGTCATGATTTTCTGAATTGAAAGAAGGCGAAGGACATTTTGCGAGAAGTCTTCGATGAACGCTGGTATTCATTTAAGGTATGATAAGCTTGCTTTGACATAATAATGCTCAGTCCTGTTATCTGTATGAATATGAAGCTATTGAAACTATACTCATGTCAAGATTTAATGTCAGCTTTATTGTACGAGTTTGTTGAATTTCTCAGTAGCTTCATTTATCCTCTATTGAATTACAAGCAATAGATGTAACATTAATAGCAATTGTCCTCCAACTGAATGTTTTGCTCTGGTTCCGTTTATAATATAATATGAAACGTGGATTTAATTTGTGCTATAACCTGCGAAAACTGGCACAAGCGCTATTCAAGTATCTTAAACAAGTGGCTTTTTTTTTATTGTTCAGTGTTGTTGTTGTTGTTGTTGTTGGATCGAAAGAAACTATGAATGCTACCTAGCGTACTAAATGACTGGTAATGTAAGAAAAGAACGATCGAATTTATGTCATCCATAAACCCTTTCGAGGTCTTTCGAGGTAGTTCAGTTCCGAACAGTGTCGTGAAGGGTGAATACTGTACATGTGCACGCACACGGAAACATTCCGAATTTAAGTTACGCTTACAATCATTACGCGTACGAATTAAGTTGCGCGTACGTTTATCGCGAGAGTTTTTACAGTTTTGAGTGAGCAGTTGTTGTGTTAGAGGTTTGTTTCGTTAAGAGTTTCCCGTTCTACCGATTTGGAAGTGTTTTGGCTGATTACCGCTGCGTTTTCCGCTCGACCCTGCCATATTTCACGGTAGCCTTGAGAACTAAATGTAAATAAAGAATATTTACAGCATTTTTTCTCACACTTATTCGGTTATTTGAATAAAACTTAGATGTGAATGGAAATAATTCATTTTATCCAGATTTTTAAACAATAGTGTGTACTGACTAACACTCACTTCAATTTAGCTTGTGAACAGTGGAGCTAGTCCGGGTGAAGGCGAGCAGTCTGGGGAGGAAAAATGGCGCTCGACGAATTGCTTTCGCGCTTGTCTGGAGACTGTTCACAGGCTAACTGTTCAGGTCTGCACTTACTGCGTTCAATTTCGAGAAAACAAACGACTTCTTACTTGTGCCCTTCGGTTTGCTTCCCGGAGCTGCGCAGCCAAATAACCTTTGCATTTTTACGGGTTTATCTATTAAACCCTGTGAGAACATGGCAGAGCACGTTAGAAAGGCCATCAGCAAAACTATTTCTACAAGGTCAACAATTCTTCCATCCAAGTGAATTGACAGAGGACACTGCAAGTAGTTAGCTGTTCTACGAGGCCACGGGGCTTAAGCCCGGTTAGCAAATGAATTCCTCAAAATCATTGACTAAATCCGAGTTAGGCAGCTGAGAAATATTCTTGGTACAGTAACACTAGCCTTTTGGCCAGTAAGTCAGTATACCTGGATTCTATTACTTTCAGATCAAGTCAGTCATTATAATTGATGATTCTCAAACTCGTTTATCACTGCATACATTGTTTACCAATATTGTCTTGTGCTGTCACTTATTGAGGTCGCAAAAGCGAACACAATGTTCGCATTCTCTAATGCGATCCTGATTCATATTTTTTATCCTTCCTGGTTTTCCCAGAGCAAAGCAACGAGTCAAAGTGAAGAAAGTCTAATTTACAAGGCAAATCTTGCAGTATGAATACAAACAACGCTATTCAATGTTACGTTTTTAACAGGCGTGGATAGTCCGAGCTTCACCGCCTGAAAGGAAGGTAATGAAAGAATGTAGGGTACAGCGCCCGTAAATTAAATGTTATTTCTTAAGAGAGCATGTTTTAAGAAGTATCATATTTTCTTTGTCCAGTGTATAGCAGGAAAGAACTGACATCACTGGTGGCCTTTCTCCTTTTATTTTGCCAAACAGCATCAAGTTCGGTATCCAGGTAACTGCTTTAAACAAGTCTACGCGTCATTTTATGTAAACGTCTATACATGTAAATCATACGCTTCAAACGAAAGTCAACCTGTCTTACTTCTGTAAGGTATTTGTTTTTGGTTTATTCAGCTTACTTTGGATTTCCACAGTACTGTATTGCCAACGAGCCTCTTAAATTGAAGCGAAACTTAAAAGTTTTGTAAGCTCCAAATCAAATTTACCTTTATTTTTGGAGTACAGAGATTCCAATGAAATAAAAGTAATATTGCCAAGTACTTTTTCCCGACTTGACGGAGAAAAGTACACTGCGACGTAGTTCGCCATGTTGATCATGTTTAATGATAGTGAACACCACTTCACATTGGAAAGTGTAATGAATAATCATCATGGACCATTCGGGTCCCGCGAATTTCTATGTCCATGAATAAGTATAACTGTTGTCAATTGATTTCCCATTTCATAGGGACAACTCGACACAAGTCAAGCTGAAAATTCATGCTAGTTCAAGTTTAAAATGTAGATGTTGAAGCCCTGATCTGTTCATTACTCAGAAGTCACTCAAGAAGGTTGACAATTTAGAAGGTAATAAATTATTCCCCTTTTTGTGGTTGCTTAATTTTTCTTTTTAATTTTCAGGTGAACCGATAACTGTCAAAGTGGGGATAGAAGTAGTTTACATAGGGAATTTTCAAGAGTCCCATTTCATAGGGACAACTCGACACAAGTCAAGCTGAAAATTCATGCTAGTTCAAGTTTAAAATGTAAAATTAAAATGTAGATGTTGAAGCCCTGATCTGTTCATTATTAAGAACTCACTCAAGAAGGTTGACAATTTAGAAGGTAATAAATTATTCCCCTTTTTTGTAGTTGCTTAAGTTTTCTTTTTAATTTTCAGGTGAACCGACAACTGTCAAAGTGAGGATAGAAGTAGTTTACATAGGGAATTTTCAAGAGTCAGACATGGTATAATGTTTTTGTGAAATTTTGTTCAAATTTCTTTGTCTTGTTCACCTCATACTGAGATTTTTGTCTGTAGTCGTTGGCAAGAAGGACGGGCGGGCCTTATGGCTGACAATTTGAGTGGGCTTTTGCGTCGAGTTAAAAGAGCTCTGTATTTTTTTTTTTTTTTTTTTTGAATTAAAAAGAAAAGACGAAACCTCGTAATGATCTTTGTTGATGTTTGATCTTTTTTGATCTTTGATGATCTTTGTTGATGTTGTTGTCATCTTCGATTACTCGTTCTCGTTACGTTGCTGTTAACCTTTTCGTTCTCTCAGCACGTATGAGATCAATAAACGAATCGTTTCCCAAGCTTGACGCTTCTGTCTGCACGCTGATGATCTGTGACTGGCTCAAGCCCTTGTTTTGCTAACTGTAACCATCTGCTTCTATTTTCTTTCTGTCTATATTATGCTGCAGGCTTTCACTCTAGACATGTGCTTCCGCCAGTATTGGCAGGATTCCAGATTAGCCTACAACAAGCCAAACAAGCAAATCACGTTACCAGGCAAAGTGGCTGACCGACTTTGGCAGCCTGACAGGTACTTTGAAAACAGCAAGAAGGGAGAGTTGCATAAACTTACTACCCTAAACAAGGTTGTAGTAGTCAAACCTGATGGGGGAGTATATTTCAGCTTAAGGTATATAACTGGTATTATTTTTAAAATACTATTTCTTTTGCTCTTGTTGCATATGGGGTAATTAAAAGACAACAGCTGAAATGGATTCTTGAAATCTTGAAATGCCATTCGCGATTCGATAATAAAAGACGGAAATATGGCTTATCGAACTCTTTCTCGTAAACGCTTAAAGCCACATCAAGGGTGTTTTAATCAGGTTATACGGCTGCTATGGTAATTCTTATGTCTTTAAAATTGCATGAATTGTTCCCCAGTGGTTGGGCATTTGCCTGCTGCCATTTTCGTAGCGTCAACTGAGAAATAGTAGTTGTATTGATCCATAAAGGTAAAGCTTTAAAAACTGCTGGACACTATTGCCAGCCACGTGTGACGTGCCATTAATAATTCTGCTGAATTCAATCTTTTTAGGATCGCTCTCTCGTGTCTATGTGCTATGGACTTTCCAAACTTTCCCATGGATCGTCAAACGTGTGAATTAAACTTTTTAAGCTGTAAGTATGCTAAAATAAACAACAGTTTGCTGTAAAACATATGGATTGTACGGGTCTGTAAGTCTTCTCGAAATTTCATCCTAATTACAGCTCAGGTAAACCTCTATAATGTCTTCTGGTTAGTTTTGTAAGTTTTTACGAGGTTTGAATGTCTTTTAAGTTGTGTCAATACGTTCTCCAAGTTACACGTCTTGAACACCACCACGAAATATCCTGGCTGGGAGTGGGATCGGTCAAACAAGTCATCACGATCTAGTGTCGTCACGAAAGTGTAGTTTTCATTGCTGCCTAATGATGTCGTTTGGCGATGGGTCTTTTTATGAAGATAGAAATTCTCGCAAAGCGTTGTAGCTCTATTGTCCAACATGCGATCGTGTGAACTTGGGAAGTGAGAAGCAAGTTTAAGAGAGGAGAGGTCTGTGTCGCTTGGTACAAAAAATGTATACTCTCTGGCATATTAATTTGAATTAACTGATTACGATGATGGCGATAGGAACGCAGAGAACCTACAGTTGAATGCAAACTGTAAGCTAGCAGTTGCGGGACTTGTGCCTCAGAAAAGTGTGCTATGATTTGTTATAACTTCAATTTATTTTGTAGTTTTCGTACTTTTTATGCACAATTTTAAGCATACTTTTACTAATCATGAATTATACCTTCTCGATTAATCCTCTGCTTGATTTCTAACATTTTGTTGTTTGTTTTCTTAGATTCTTTCACTACAGACTCGGAAGATATCGTCTATGACTGGAAAAGAGATCAAAATGTCACTTAGTCAAAACAGCAAGAAATTGCTCAATTTGCCTTAAGCTCAGTGACCGTTCAACGGAAAATCAAATTCTATTCACCTGGTATGGCTAAGTCAAACTTTAAGTCATAACTAATATATGTTTGGCTACTGGTGAACAATTAGTAGACAGTCAACTGTGTTCCACTGGAAATCTGCGAATCTTTTTGTTCTTGCATTGTTCAAGTTCTAGTTATAGTTATATGGTCTCTGATTCTTCAGAGTGTCGGCCTGGAATGGCGGCTGATTATATTCAGAATTTTTCATATCACAAACATTTTTTCTTTCGCGGGTAATTACTCACTTCTTGGGGTGACATTCGTCTTCACTCGACGCCTGGGTCACTATCTTACCACGTGTATATTCCAGCTATATTTATTGTCCTGATGTCATGGCTGTCGTTTTTCGTCGACCGTACGTCTGTCCCAGCTCGAGTGTCGCTCGGGATTACGACTGTTCTTACGATGACTACGCTGTTGATCGGATTTGGTCAGGGGTCGTTACCTGTGGTGTCGTATGTTAAGGCAGTGGATTGGTACCTTATTGTTTGCTACACACTTGTAATTGGTACTTTTGCAGAGTATGTACTTGTGAGTTATATAGAGATGATGTCACATCACCAAACAGAAGGATCTAGTCATGAAGCGGTGAGGTTTTATATCTGCTGGTGTCTATATGTAGTAGTAGTAGTAGTAGCAGTAGCAGTAGCAGTAGCAGTAGCAGTAGCAGTAGCAGTAGCAGTAGCAGTAGCAGTAGCAGTAGCAGTAGCAGTAGCAGTAGCAGTGACAGTGGCAGTGGCAGTGGCAGTGGCAGTGGCAGTGGCAGTGGCAGTGGCAGTGGCAGTGGCAGTGGCAGTGGCAGTGGCAGTGGCAGTGGCAGTGGCAGTGGCAGTGGCAGTGGCAGTGGTAGTAGTCGTAGTAGTAGTAGTAGTAGTAGTAGTAGTAGTATGTGGAGGATTGATTTAACACGACATATGAAAGGATTTGTTTTCTTGCAACTCAACAGGACTTTTAAAGACGACAAAAATTCGAAAAAACCTTAAAAACGGTGGCGTTTTTGCACACCTTTTTACCTAAGGCTCTTGTTTTTCTACACCGACTTCTTACGTGGTGTCGTTACTTTTTCACAGAGTATACAAAAGAAAAACAATATTTTTTGAATTACAAAATGTTTTCTACTCCGATCCATTACTATTAATAAGCACCAAAGATATCTTAGTACGCAAGAAGACAGAAAATGTTATGATGTGACATTTTTGTCTTTATTTTTGTGTGTTTTTTAGCGTACAAAGCTGTTTGGCAAAGACAAAGTAGTATCAATTCAGGTAAAACTGTTGACTGCACTTACATACCTGCCACAATGAGTAATATATAGTAGGCGCCTCCACAGGATAAGCCCGGACTGATTCTATAGTATATGTGAACGGCCGGGCAACTACAGCGGAAAGAAGTTCCCTTTTGCATTCTCGGAAATTCAAAGTCTATTGTTTTTACCGCTAATAAAAACGAAATCAGACTATCCTTTTCGATGGGTCTCGTCGGACATAAGGGTTGCCTTTTTTCATGCATTTAATCTGATTGGACGATTTTTCTCCCCGCGTAAGTAGGAAGTAGAAATGTTACATTTCTTTGCCTGCACCCCCTTTTAAAGATCTATGGCTCTCTGTAAGCAAGTGAAGAATGGCCACCACATCAACTATGTCATGACGAGTTTGAGTGTTTCATCGGGTTATCCAAACACCTGGAAGAGAGTGGTTTTTTTTTTTTTTTTACGACGTGCAGCGAAGTATTTTTGACGAAATTCGAGATGTTTGGACAGCCGATGAAACACTGTCTGGAGTGTTTGATATATCTTCTCATTCGAAACAAAAACTAGGGAGTAAACGGAGAAGTAAAATCGTCAAAATCTATGCTAATTAACGCCCGGGTATCCAAACTACCTTCACGGTTGTGATTTTCTTTGTTTTAACTTGATGAATTATTAAGAGGCGCCCTCTGTAAATTTCAACTATGGCCATTTGGACCAGAAAAAATCAAATTCCTCAAACTTTCTCAGATGAATGGTCTAGATAAGTGATTCACAAAAATATAACTTTCAGTTCAATTCGATTCGTATTTTAGCGCTGGGGCCACCATCTTGGTTCTGCCCCTCTGAGAGGGCTTTCGGCGGCCATTTTAGGGCACATTTTTAACAATTTGCCATACAAAGAAAACGATATAAATCCGGGTAAAAACCCTTTATTCGAGACAAGCAAATGTTTCTTGTTACATTGAGAGGCTGTTTTGGCAATTTGATTATCATCTGATTTTTTTACAGAATTTTAAATTTCTTCCCTTTCGGACTACTCATGAAGCGCCATAAAAAAGGCGAAGTTTAAAGGAAATAAGTACATCACTTGAGATTCCAAAACTACCCTCCACTTAAAGAGCAATGTCGCACCTGTAAAAACATGCAATAAAATTTTGGGGCAGTTAAAACTGTAAAATGTTAGTAGAAGAAGTTTAAGCTGTGCTTTTGTCAACAAAGACCGCTGTCCTAATTAGCATAATAACGTGAAAATAACGGTGCACAGAGAAAATAATGATATATTCCACTTACCTCGCGACATGTCGACAACTGGATGTTCCACGATGCCTCATGTTATATTTCCAGTATGTTTCAGCCACATTTTCGGTGATTAGTGTACGAAATCACTCTCAGACATCGCCACGGTTAAGCAGATTTCAACTCTCCGAAGCCCGCTTCATAACATCTATCAATATTATTTGTCTTTCGTCTCATAAGCCGCCGTTTACAAGAAGTTAAACAATTTGCTGAGATCCTAACTGACCCAGAAGTCTGTTAGCAGCCTTTAAAATCCTCCTCTTAATCGAGGATTCTCATTAAGAACTCGTTTAAGCTCAATGAATAAGTTGCCAGTAATCGGATACCCGTGTTTGCGCAAAGAACTCTGGGATCGTCAGGGGGCAAACACTGCAAGTCGCTAGAAGGAAATGTATGGCGAAAAATTGTTTCGACGCCCAAAAACACGGTTTTGGGGAGAGATCAACGCTTTTTCGCCGTTGTTTTATCGCAAATTGATTTTGGCAATGTTGATACATGGAAAATGTAAGTTTTTGTTCGAATAACCACGAAATAAGTGATAAAATTTACCGATGAACTCCCTTCTCCTTGCGTGAGGTTTATTGTGAAATACATGGAAGAGAATATTGAAAATTTCAATACACGCCTGATCTCGAGAGGCTACCCGGAGCAAATGGTAGAGAAGACCCTTCGAGAAGTTAAATATAAAGACAAAAGAAGCTCTAAAACGGAAATCGAAAATTGCAGAAAGAACTACTACCCTTTCTGTCGGGCAATTTCACTCAACCGTCAATACCAAACTTTGGAAAGCATAACCACGCACAAATGGCACTTTTAAATACAAATACTCAGAGATATATTCAAGGAGCCACCATTGATCTGTTATAGAAAAGGAAAATCACGGAAATACGAGCTTGTAAAAGCAAAACGAAGGCTTTGAGCAACACAGTGGTCACACAGCATGAGTCGCGCCGACTCATTTGTCATTAAACCAACCCCAGACAGTACAATGATCGCCACCGGACTTATTTCCAGTATTATTTGTATGACTGAGCTTTCAAAAAAGCCTAAAGTAGTCTGTGCACAACTTAAAAGGCTTTACTGGGTTATTTTCCTCTCGATTTATACCTAATTAATTTTGTAATATTTTCAGACCATTACGCGATGTAAATTTCACAATAAACCTCACGCAAGC
>NC_138145.1:31162439-31263939 GCF_964199315.1 Orbicella franksi | reverse complement strand
AACTTTTCGCCATACATTTCCTTCTAGCGACTGGCAATGTTTGCCCCCTGACGATCCCAGAGTTCTTTGCGAAACACGGGTATCCGATTACTGGCAACTCATTCATTCTGTTTTGATCTGTTGTGCGCCAGCCATTATTCCACAGATTGCGTTACATTTGACAAATGCACATTCCAACGGGTAGGGGTAGGGGGGTAGGAAGTGAAAATGTAACCGACATTAAAGCCATCTTACGCATTTCTGTGACTAAACTAGTAACTGGCTTTCCCAGAATGATTTGAACATGAGCTTCTGTTTGCAGGCATTTTCTAGGTTATTTTTGCAGGGTAGGTGGGGGAGAAGAGGGGGAGGGGGAGGGGGAGGGGTCGTGTATTTAAAAAAAAAAAAAGAAAAAAGAAAACGATAGACAGTATCAGGTCAACAGACTATGATCTGTGTGTCTTGATCAGCTTTATCAGTTCATCAGTGAGGCCCTATTAGGGGTTTTAGTGTCGGGCTTCGGAGAGTTGAAATCTGCTTAACCGTGGCGATGTCTGAGAGTGATTTCGTACACTAATCACCGAAAATGTGGCTGAAACATACTGGAAATATAACATGAGGCATCGTGGAACATCCAGTTGTCGACATGTCGCGAGGTAAGTGGAATATATCATTATTTTCTCTGTGCACCGTTATTTTCACGTTATTATGCTAATTAGGACAGCGGTCTTTGTTGACAAAAGCACAGCTTAAACTTCTTCTACTAACATTTTACAGTTTTAACTGCCCCAAAATTTTATTGCATGTTTTTACAGGTGCGACATTGCTCTTTAAGTGGAGGGTAGTTTTGGAATCTCAAGTGATGTACTTATTTCCTTTAAACTTCGCCTTTTTTATGGCGCTTCATGAGTAGTCCGAAAGGGAAGAAATTTAAAATTCTGTAAAAAAATCAGATGATAATCAAATTGCCAAAACAGCCTCTCAATGTAACAAGAAACATTTGCTTGTCTCGAATAAAGGGTTTTTACCCGGATTTATATCGTTTTCTTTGTATGGCAAATTGTTAAAAATGTGCCCTAAAATGGCCGCCGAAAGCCCTCTCAGAGGGGCAGAACCAAGATGGTGGCCCCAGCGCTAAAATACGAATCGAATTGAACTGAAAGTTATATTTTTGTGAATCACTTATCTAGACCATTCATCTGAGAAAGTTTGAGGAATTTGATTTTTTCTGGTCCAAATGGCCATAGTTGAAATTTACAGAGGGCGCCTCTTAATGGGTTTGAGAATTCACAACTGAAGATGATCGTTGAACGATTGAAACATGTCTTGTTTTAAACTTAAAGTTGTTGTCCATTTCTTAAAAATTGTTACTTACCTGCAATTATCCAGACAGTTTGAGAATTCATTTTAAAGGACTTGGGTATATGTAGTCTACAAGTCTGTCACGCTTGCATGATAATATTGACAACATGGAGCGTAGAGCCTCACGACATCACAGATTATGTAACATGTCGCGGATAAAATCCATGCTAAAGAAGCCTCTGGAATACAGTTCGATCGACGAACTGGCTAAAATAGTCTTCCTGGCTATCTTCATCGTTTTCAATGGGATTTACTGGTGGTACTTCTTATATCTTGTGACGTAAACACGAGACTAAAGCTTTCTCGTAACTTCTCGGCTGCAGGGGCGTCGTGCGATATTCCCTCCCTCCCACTTTAATAGCAAAACTCTAGAGTATTAGAGCGTTCTTCAGTCCAGATACTCTAGATAAATTTAACACAGCTGTTATTTTAAAACGCTGACAGCAATGAAAACTCTTTTCAAAGGTAAAGAATAATCCTAAACAATTGAAACACATTACACATGTAGCTTTGATTACTTTTATTATAACTTTCCTCCGCACTTTTATCTCAAACTTCCAAGATGTGCAAAGTAATTTTACAAGAATTTGTACGCATTTTAATACTGTTAACACTTCGCTGCTTGCAATAAATACTAACAATTAAATCAGCACCTAGAATAGTGGTACATGACACACATCTATATTTTTAATTTATTTATAACGGGCCTTGACGTCAGATATACTTCGAACTGCATTCTGTCTTCAGTCTCTTTAATCTTCGCTCGTGACCACAGGCTCGGCTCTCTTCGCCAGTGCCCAGGCTCCCTCGCAATCCAGTTTTCGTGCGGTCGCGCACAAACTTCGTTGATAGTTCCGTAGAGACTTCTGAAGGAAAAAGTAGATAAAACCAAGCAGCTCAACCTGATATCTGTTCATCATTCATCAGCAACGGTGAAATTTGAAATTATATTGTGTCTGTTCCCCTAAATAAGCGTAATTGAACGATTGGAAAACTGTTTTCGAAACAAAGTCAACCAAAATCAGTCGTCAAATCTACTACAAATAGAGGGCAAACTGTTTGTTTAATTGATCTATAAGCATAATAAATTATCTCTTTGATAAGAGTTTGATAACGATCTGGAGTTTCCCAGAGAATGAAAATTTCTCAACAAGGAAGTTTTGCCTATATTTTCCGATAAGAAAGACGTTCAACTACTTTTAAATTGCGCCTTTTTTTAAACTTCTTAAAATTAGTTTAAAACTTTCAGGTATCTGAATTAACCCTGCCATCTGAACCCAGTGTAGAGAGTTTTTAAACCCAAAGCCAAACACATCATGTTTAACCACCTGATTACTGACAAAGCAAACCTCCTTAGTATACCTTTGCTGTCACCACCCTCTTGCCAGGGATTGGTCCTGTAAAACCTTCAGTTTCTTCCAAGAGGAACATCAACAAAAGAATAGAGTATAAGAGAGCTACCGACTTCATTTTGACAACTTGGTAGAAGATCTTTGTCCTTCAAGAGACTTCCAGACTGAACACTGGCGATAGAGTTAAATTGGTCTTCGCGACTGATATTTATTGCTCTCAGTGATTTATTGATCACTGACGCCAACGTTAAGTAGAATTAACTACTCACCATCTGATGAAAACGTTAATTACTCCTCTTTTGAGCACGTTAGATTAAGTCTCTCATCATTAACTGTAGGATTATATTGATGGTCGTGCCTTAAGAGATGAAATGCATCATTTAAAGTCACCTGCCGTTCTTATTGAAATACAAACAGCGGGTGAAAAAAGCGGGGCTTATGATACAACACATTATCGGGATAAATTTGCGCAAATAAACTTAACTGCCTAGTACCTCCTGCACTGGTTTTAATAGAACGATAGTCTTTCTCATTTTTAATAATTCAGAATTTAATGGCAGTATGGTCCATTTATTGTTAAATTTCAGTGTGTGGGGGACAGACGGCGATTGCTTAATATTTTCTTTTGTTCACTTCTTTTTTCTCAGTGTGATCACTGTCAACAAAAGCACCAAAAATAGTTGCTTGCGTTCGGTGTCAAATTGAACAGATTCATCAAGTGTTTAGTGATAATTTTTGCAAGAAAAGTTCTTTAGGATTAACGCAATTCAGTGAGGGCAAAAATGAAAACATAACAGAAAATCAGATCATTAAACACACTAAAGAAATGGTTGACGATTATTTTTCCTTTAATGATTTTCTTTAAAAACAAAAACTATAAAGACATATCACTGAGATCTTACAAAACTTAAGGATTCATCAAGTGGAGTCAGTCTTGACTGATCAAGACTCCTTCGTATTATGAAGTCGCGAAATTGTTCTTAAGATCAGTTCTCTCTTTGTTATTCTTAGCTGTCACTTTTTTAGCCAAACAACAGGGGCACGCAATGACGTTTTTCTCTTAAATACGCTGTTCAGCCGATCGAGACGGCTTTTTAAGTTCTGGTAGGTTAGTTTTGTGCCACGCTAAATAATTTTACCTATTCTGTCATTCTATGGAAACTCGAGTCCTCTGGAACTTATTAGGGTTTTTTCTCCATTTCTCGAAAGTCTTGGGTCTTGTGCTATGGTCTAATAAACCTTCCAAATTCTTAATCGACCTTTTTTTCGTAACCAAAAACGACATTCTTATCAATTCGAAAATAACAGGCATTCTCATATGCTGGAAGTTCGAGGTAAGAATTCTTAAGAAAATCGGAGGTAATTAGAGGCCTAATGAACAGGTTATTTACCGAAGCGATACTTTGGGTGCCCCTGATTGAACACCTTTGTGCGAGCCTAGAACTCGGTGTTTAGCGGCGACATTTAGTTTGTCGCGGTTCACAGCAAAAATCATAAAACGAGAAAGCACGTGAGGTATAAATTTCCGCATAAACTGTGAATCATACAAGGCGTGGAAACATATTTAGAAGCAATTGTCAACCAACTGACAAAAATTGACATTAAACCGCATTATTTAAAACGTTTTTTTTTTTGTCTATAAAATATTCCAATCTAAAGAATACGTGTATTTTCTCTTTTAGGTGTCTACAAATTTGAATGATATTTTTTTTCCTATTTTTATCAACGTAACTTCGCAAGCATTACAGGGAAAGGCTTTGATTCGAGATTCAAGCAATTATTCTGTTCATATTTATCAGCTGTGCAGCAACTTCTGAGTAAATTCTCGCGTAACAAACCGCTCTTTAAGTTGTTATTACACCAATTTAGCAGTCAGTTTTCTCGTTATACCTGTCTTTAAATCGTTATTTTTCTGAATCAGTGCTAATCAGAGCATGTTTCGATAATTTCGAATAGCATTTTGGCGACTAATTTCTTTAAATGAAGCTCACTATCGATCGTTGATTAATAGATGAATGCTTCTGAATGTTCCTAGAAAAACCGTCCTCTGTTTTTCCGAGACAAAAAATAGAAATAGTTTACTTCGATCGAAGGAAATAGCACTAACTATACAATTATAAACAGACTTTGAAACGTTTGTGTGTTTATTATGGAGTATTCTGACAACGAACAGCTGGCGTTTACTAGACCTTACTATATTTACAATCAAAAACTTCGTATTCTACAATGTGAACAGATAATACTTCTTAACGTCAATATTCAACTTGCCATACGGAATGTTTTGGTAAGTGGGAAAGGTGCGGTTTACTGCTGAAATACGTTGAGGACTGTGGGTTTTTGGCCAAGTAGAAAGATATCAGACTGCCCCCCGACAATCACAGGCGACACATGAGCTGAAGGTTACGCGCATGTCTGTCACAATGTCATTCCCAGGGCCATTTCCAGAGGCTGCGGCCTTTTTGTTGGCATCACAGCTAAGCGAAAACGAGCTGGCTCTGGGAACGAGAATGGCTGTGGCAGAGATTTGCAGATCACGTGGGGGGTCGAGCTCTAAGACAGTATGGAAAGGAAGGAAAACATGGGTAAACAACGGTAGCAATTATACTGTAGTTCTGGGAAAATAAGGTCCTGCAGTGTTATATTACTTAGTCGTCGATGTAGTTCTATTGACTGAAGTCCTAAGTAAATATTACGTTAAGGCTGCGAATAGCTAACTCAGTTCTTTTTATTAGGCTTTTGCACGCGTGCAGAAATGTAATTCTTGTTGTCCTCTGTTTCACAGCTGGCGCTGTGATTTTTTTGGTCGGTTTCTGTGCAATTCACAGAAAAACTGACTCAGGTCAGAGCTATATTCAATATTATAAGCTAATGAATATTCTATTAAGGTTAGCTAAGTTATCACCTATTTGTAAACACCGTGTAAGTGAAATTTAAGGTAGATCTTCGTGTGCTGGTAATTACACATTTTATATTACTTTTATTGTTGACCTCTTGAGTAATTCTGCCCTGTTGCACAAAGCCACGATGCCTGTAAGATTGACCTATGTATACCTTTAAGTTAGTAGGAGTTCTTTAACGAGCTTGTAATATTGATAATAATAATAATCTTCCCTTCAAGCTTGACGCCTTAGACTAATAAAATGCTGATTGAAGAGATTTTTACGCTACTTGCAGAATATGCTGTTTCCACATTGCATGTGAACTGCTCAAAGCCTGAAAAAGTGACAGAAATATCTTTGCATTATATTTTAAGAGCCAATTGTAGTATTTGCCTTAGACCAGTTAAAATATGCATCGATTCTACACTTCAAAATTAGATTCACTTATTATTGATTTCTTCTTACTATTATTCCTTTTAGTTGCTTACTTGTTTTATTTTTCCTCCTGAACTTTCTTCCTTTTTCTTCCTTTTTATTTATTATTTCATTTATTTTTTTTTTTTAATATGTAATTTTTAATGCCACTGTAGTTGGTGGTTGTAAGTACATTTCATGATCAAGAAGATGTGGTTTTATTTTTATTTTTTCATTCAAATTGTCTTTTGTTGATAGATGGTGCACAGAATGCTAATCATTATACATGTTGGAAAATATCAGTACGTGCGTAAAACAAAAAACAGTTTGGTATGGTTCCGAACTAATTTTCGACATTTTGTCAAAAGTTTGAATAGAATAAAAGGTATAGTTCAAGAAACGGCACGTACTACAAATTATTTATCTTTACCTACCACTGCAAATGGCCCAGCTTTTCTAATCAAGCTGCTTGTCCCACAGTGAGGTAGAGCAAAATAAACTCTACAGCACGAAAAGTCGAGCCTCAAATTCAGCAGCTAAATGTACATACTAGATCTATTAAGTAAGGCTCCATTTACAAGGTTATATTTTTTCGTCAATCATTGAAAGCATGCACAGTGACATATTTATTTCGCTTTTTTTTCATTATAGAGACTTTCGTGACATGTGTTCATTGTATTGATTATCAGCTGAGCTATTGTACTCTTTTAATTAGCATTGCACGTTACGTGACATCTTCTCTTTTTTGTGGCGAAAATCAAGGTCAGCTTCTCAAAACCAACGCGGGACTTCTTCCAGTAAAATATTCTCTCCCTTCAGTCTTTCATTCTTTTTACATTATACACACCTGCTCCTTTTTGATGTAAAAATGTAATAGTTATTCTGTGAACGTGGGGAACAGTTCAAAATATGATCCTTGATAAACAAAACTATATAATTTCTTCTTTATGTTACTTCCCTTGCTTATATACACCATGTTGCTGACTTTCATTTGCTCTGTGGATGATATCGTTTCATAAGACTGATTTTTATCACTTTTATTAATCCTAAACATAATTAATTGAGATTGGATTTTTAAATTGTAATCAAGTATTGAATAGAGTGCGGTGAATATGAATACGTTAAATAATTTAACCCTATAATTTTCAGGATATTTGTTGGAAAGTAATAATCGTTTTTGACTTCAGGGGTTTTCGGTCTTAAAGTCTTTATTTATCGTGCTGAACATTCTCCATCACAGTTATGCGACGATGTTCTGTGTATACGTAGCAGCAACGTTCATCTAGGAGAGGTTTTAGCTGTTCATAAAAAGATTAGATTTTACTGACGGATCTTCAGGAAAGGTAAAGTCATCTAATGGTATTTTCTACAATGCACCTATTGTGTAGACCTGAGAGAAATTGAGCTGTAAGGATGAAAACGATGAAACGGCACAACAAAGCAATGCACTGTAATTTGCGTTTAATTTTACGATCAACAATCTTGTTAGGCCCCATTTTTTTCCTAGTAGGTTTTCGATGTGAATTAGGAGACTCGGAAAACTGTCTTTTAGAATGTCAGTTTGGTTTTCAATCTTTTTTTTCATCCCATAACGTTCTTATTACATATTTTGTAATGTGAATCATTATATGGCTGCCGTTAAGCAGGCTACACTATTTTGGGCAAAAACTGGCACTGTCAGTTTTGTACTGGGGTATAGTTATCACTTCATTGAAAACTTTGCATGATGCATTAAGCAGTATTTCTCAAATTTGTATATGTTTTAAATTAATGAGGCGACCGGACGATATTCGGAATCAGGATCTGCATTAAGTTTTCGAAACTGATGTCGTAGGCCATTTCTTTTCGTGCTATATCATATAGTCGAGCATGGACTTTTCCTTTTAAGATGGCTTACACTTTAATTTGATTGAAATGCTTTGTTGACATTTTTCACCATCAGCGCCGGCAAACAGCAAACTTAATGTATTCCTTGGCTTTTAATTCAGTACAAATTGCGCAACATGCTTGGCAGATTTCCATAACATAACAGCTTCTATTTTAGGCAGTCATTACAGAAACATAGCTTCTATTTCAGGCAGTCAATAGAAAAACAAAGAAATATGTCGTCGTACAAACAACAAAAACAAGCTACAAGCACATTGCAGTGACATTTCTGGCGGGCGTGCAATGACGGGTACTTGGAATCAAACTGTTAACAATTTTGAAAACTATTTTCTGCACCTTTCTTTGACCATGGAAAATTGATCCGGAAGTGTTCGGGTCCTGGTTTGTGTGGCAATTGTCAGAATAATGCATATAAGCAAAGAAAAAGCTAAAAACTGTTGACATTCTTTATTTAATATTTTAGCATGCTATTCGCCGGCTCTCGCAGAATGACCAAGTTCCCTGCGTGCTGACTAAATACTGCAGTGCCCGTACAGTCAGAACTACCCAGGAATATCTTGGCGAAATTTACTGTACGTCAATGACGAGACACTATATGAAAGGGCTTCAGAATCGATCTCGGAAACCATTTAACGAGAAGCCAAAGAAGACATCTAGAGAAATCATGGGCTTTGCTCCTGTAATAATGACATTTGTAATTCTTTGCCAATGTTGCGGTTGGGCACTAAATGAAGGGTGAGTTTATTTTTTATAATAAGTACTTGTAAAAAAATATCGAACCAGTCATGAACTGTGAGTCTGGAAAGATTGATTTTTTACAGGTCAAGGGCAGAGATGTACATGTAGCTAATTTATCTTCAGCACTAGAATTCAAAAGAACAGAGTGTGGTCACTTGGACAGGTTTACAAACTTGTATGTGATATCTGAATTTACAATGAGTCTCTAGACGTCAGCATTTTTTGAGTATTAGTTTGTATTCTCCTCCGAATTGACTCTACTATCTAAGGTTATGAGTACTTTTTTTTAAGGCGAAGCCATTGAATTTTTGTCAGTTTAGAACAGTTGAATCCAGCAGTCGCTGAGAAGCCTTAAAACGTTTGTTTTATTTTTGTTACAAAGACAGTGTTGACAGTGTTCACCTGCGCGCAAACAATCCACTTAAAGCACTACCGATACAAAGCTTGAAGGAAACAAATTTTCATTAAACTTAACACTTCCGTCATTATCTATTAAATTTACAATACGTAAAGCTGCTTCTGCGAATCAATTTAGCATCGCGTGTGGCGACCATGTCTATTGATATTTTTTGCTATTCAGAAGACTTGATCAAAATGAAAATTGTTCATAGCACAGAGTTACCGACTGCACAAAGTTGCTCTCATTTTACAGTGATTCTGCACACCAGTTACCTTAGTACGTTTATGATTACATATTGTTTTATGAAAAAATATTGTTTTTACATTTGAAACGTCTCCGGTCGGTGCTATCGGTAAGATGTTGCGAATAACTAATATTAACTAATTTAAATGTATGATAAAAATTTTAAGAGTGATATTCAAAGACTTTCGAACTGAAAATTTCCTTTAATTCTTTGGAAATTTTATAGCCTCCGGGTTGGTGCTTTTAAGACTAAAATTTGAGGAGCATACTTCTGCCTCACTTAACATGTGTTATCATATTGATGAAGGAAGATCTTAGAAAGCTTAAATGGTTTCGATAGTTTAATGGAAAATATATGAAATAATGGAAATTGTTGAAGCAAGTTTTCCTAGGTTAATGAAATTTCATACATAAACTCCATATTGTAGGACGTGAGACAGGGATGTGAGGCAGACGGGTTTAATAGATCTTGGTAGTGATTTCATTCCTTACTAACCCTTTACTTCAACTCCGTCGTGTAGAGGTGTATATATAGACGGGGACGGGAGACCGAAACAGAACGCCCGGCGGAAAGGGCAGTTAAATCAGGTGCGAGGCAGTATATTTAATCTCTTGTTGACCGGTCTATTTTTGCTTAGAGACACTGATGAGGATTCGATAACAAATTTAACAAAGCTATTAGACAGCATGGAGGGTAAACGTCATTTAAAGCTTATACGACCCATGTCTGGAGGTAAGTCAAAAGATAAATTATTTATCATTACATCTACAATAGTGTTGTTTACTGTGAGGTCGAGGAGTCTTTGTAACGTTTTCGCATTGATTTTTTTATTTATAAAAATTTTAAATACGGTCTCTCGCTGAAGAGTTTAATAGTACGGAGCTGCTTGAGTCGATAATTCTTAACGTTTAAAGATTTGAGTCAAATCTCAGTGAAAGTTCGGCGTTTTTAGAATTTCCAGCCGGAGAACATTTCAAAGTGTTTAATCGTAATTATGTGCATCCCGTCCTGATTACGCTGCATTAATATATTTTTATGCATGTACTTTGCCAGGCAGAGCGGTGCTAGTCAAAGTTGGAATTTTCATCGTATATATAGGAAACTTCAGGGAGTCCGATATGGTGAGATACTTTAAAACCTCTAGTTGTGTTTCAGGATCATTATAAATTATAACTGGTCATAACTAGCATGAGGGTTATCGTGGTGCCACAGGTTTGCCGTGTCCGGTGCAACATTGCATCTTATTATATGGCTAGCTCCGTGAGCGGGCAAGATGAATCAAAACCTACGCTGTGATTGGCTACCCGAGTGGGCAAGATGGAGCTATCTTGCCCGCTCGGGACTACCCGCCGTGTCCCGCAAGAAAAATTTTCCCGAAAGCCATATAATAAATCCTTTATTGACCAAGCTTGCTCGGTCAAGATGGCTGGACATTGGCGTCGTTCTTTTTTTGCGAGTTTATGGACCTCGACTCCGTCTCGGTCCATAAACACGCTAAAAAAGAAATTGGCCAATATCCAGCCATCTTGACCGAGCAAGCTTGGTCAATAACCCATACTTATTTTTTTCTCAAGCATCTGATTGGGCCGGAATCCGAAATCCTCGAATTTGATTGGCTAATCATACAGACGTGAGCGGTCCAGCTTTTTACGATACGGCCCGCGGGGGGGAATTTTTTTTCCCGCTGCCTAAATTTCGCTCCAAAAAGTTAGCGGTAACCGTCAATCTTTTGCCTTTTTTACACATCCATCGACGATTAGTCAACGCAATTTTATCTCTGTTCACTTTAAAACAGCAAGGAAAGTCACTGTAAGTAAATTCAATTGAGTGTTTTGAAGCTGTGAGAGTTCGCTTGGTTGTTTGTAGCTTGGCGCTGTAATGGCGCGTAATCCTGTGTTTCTCTCGCCGTAATTTTAGTCGAGTTTACCTCTCTGATCGTTGCTGTATTTAGGAGAATTTCTGTGGAATACACTTAACGAATTTCCTCGCTTTCTGCTATTCAATTTACGGTAGAAGAGTCTGATTTCAAGTGATTTTAAAAGCAACGACTGACAGAAATTGTTTTTGTAGTAAAACTTCAAACCTCGCACGAAATTTCACACCGCAAATATAATTTTGGAGAACGTAACAAAAAATCTATTCTTTAATACATCTTTCTTTGTCTACTATCTGAGTTCCTCGTTCGTTGCCAAGATTTTTTACAAATCGTTAGTAGACGGCGCGCAAGCCGATTCAATGACAAGAGCTGCGTAAACAAACCCATTTGTAATCTGTAAAACCAATTTACTGCAGGAAAAAAAACAAACATGTTATTTGCCGGCTTAGGGTCGGTCCGTATAGTGAAAAACTGTGACCTCGGGCTTGAAAATGCATTTTCAAGACCTAGCCGGCAAATAACGTATATGCATTTATATAATCTCGCTTTCATCCTGAAGTCTGGTAGCTGTACACTCTTTTTTATAACTGGGTTTCTTATTTTTCTGTCGATTTTAGGCTGAAAATATTATTGTGAATATTCTTATAGATTATAGCGTATGACATCTGTTTTCGAATGTATTTGGTGTCTGAATGGTGTTGAAGTAATTTTGAAGCCAGCCTGCAGACATTAGCCTGATATGACGCCCATAACTTCTTGCAGAAATGGTATTAGCATCGAACACACGGCTGATGCTGTTTTTGTTGCTTTTTGGCTAGTTTTACCATTTAGAGAAAGGAAGAATTTTATACGGTTTAGTTGAAAAGATATAATTGTATAATTGCATTTGCAAATTTTAAACACATAAAATTACATTCTTTTAAAAACCTCAGCCTCGAGATTATTCTTAAAATATTCTTATAATTTCGCAAATTTCAGCTTGGATATTCTTTTAAAACAAATTATTATAAAAAGGAAAGAGTGTATTGCTTAGAATGTAAGATATTCTTCTCCGATAATCAGTTACAATTTTTTCTTCCAAGGAGTATTCAATGGAGATGTATTTTCGTCAGTATTGGAAAGACCCGAGACTGGCATTCGCTGGCATGAATGAATCAGTGACCTTCAGTGGTGAACTGCCGGAGATCGTATGGCAACCGGACACGTACTTTGAAAATGGCCTCAGTGGAAAACTACACCATTTGACAGTCTTGAATAAGTACCTTCGACTGTATCCTGATGGGCGGGTCTTAGTCAGTACCAGGTCTGTGAATAACGAATTATAAAAACCTTTATCTTTTCAAATTCAAACTAAGATTTTATAAAGTAATGGCAATAGGAAAGCCAGTCTTTGCGCCAGTAATTTTGAATTCTGCTACAGTCTTGGACGTCTTGATATAACTTGTGTTTTCGTTCTTCCCAGTTTTGAAAGTACGAAATGGATAAAAACAATCGACAGATTAAAACTAACCTGTTACCACTTACATAACATTATTTGCAGTCACGCAACTAGCTTCTTCCTGAGAAACTACAGCCCAAGGACCCCTATTCATTTTGGTATTTCGTAACAAGTGTATTGAGGAAAATTGAGAACACCCGCGCAATGTAATTAATAGTTATTTCACGAGCGATCGTTGGATATGAATTGACAAAGAGCTCAGCGAGGCGCCTAACACTGAGTTGGCTATAGTCATCTCATATCCATATTTTGGTGGTTTGCCCCCAAAATATAGAAAACTAAAATCACGTTTGCCAAGATTAAAAGCTTCCCAAAAAAGCAGTGAACTCTTGTCAGATTTGAAGAGCATGGTATAATGGCTCATATACCATCATTATGGCTAAGCCAATAAAATCTCTTGAACTGCATTATCCAATGATCCAGTTTTAAATAATTGTCGTTATTATATGGCTAGCTCCGTGAGTGGGTAAGATGAACCAAATCCTGCGCTGTGATTGGCTACCCGGGCGGGCAAGATGGAGCTTTATTATATGGCTAGCTCCGTGAGCGGGCAAGATGAATCAAATCCTGCGCTGTGATTGGCTACCCGAGCGGGCAAGATGGAGCTATCTTGCCCGCTTGGGACTACCCGCCGTGTCCCGCAAGAAAAATTTCCCCGAAAGCCATATAGTAAATCCTTTATTGACCAAGCTTATTTGGCCAAGATGGCTGGATATTGGCCTCGTTCTTTTTTTGCGAGTTTATGGACCTCGACTCCGTCTCGGTCCATAAACACGCAAAAAAAGAAATTGGCCAATATCCAGCCATCTTGACCTCACACTTGGTCAATAACCCATATATATTGTGTCATTGGTAGGTTGACTCTGTCCTGCTCATGTGACATGGACTTCAGGAAGTTTCCAATGGATGCACAGATCTGTGATCTTTATTTTGCAAGTTGTAAGTGTTGAAAGCATACATAATGGTATAAAATGTGTTAAAAGGCAACTCTCCCAATTGTAGACAAGAAATATAATTTACCAAAGAAATAGATTATTTACAGGTTAACGCACTCAGCGAGTGAATTATCGGGATTTACCTGCACGAGTTCATTAACAATGAACGAGAAATTTCAATACCGCACGAGGCAAAGCCTCGTGCGGTATTGAAAATTTCGAGTTCATTGTTGGTGAACGAGTACAGGTAAATCCCAAGAATTCACGAACAGTGAGTGCGTTAACATTTTTATTATTCAAATTGAATACACTACACAAAGAAACACTGCATTGAAACCACTATATTTGAGTCAGCCGAAGCCATGGTGAAATGAAAGTGGTGTGTTGAATTTACACCACGGCTATTACACCACGATAATGACGTCAGTATCACGTTGTAGAAATCAGCCAATCAGAAAATCGGAATTCGTACTGTGTATGAAAGTTGAATAATACATATTTATATATATGTTGTCTTTAGATGGGTTCACAACGAGAGACCTGATTTACAGTTGGAATGACGAGTTCGCAGCATACACAGGCGACAAGGAAAATGCACAGTTTTTACTGCAGACCTTTCGTTACCTTAACGGGACAAGAACATATGCAACAGGTGAAGCAAGTTTCATCAATGTGTGCTGGTTATGTTACTGCGCTAGTATGGACTTCAAGGGACAATAAACTGTGTAGAATACCACCCCCGCGAGTTGTTCTACTTGTCCGGCCGAAATGTATTGACTGACATAATGAAATATTTTACGTCTTCAACTGACAATAAACGAATTGTTACAGTATTTGACTTTTCATCTTCTGCATGAATTAACAAATTTTTAAGTGACGGTTAACAGTGGGAAACGGTTCCCGTTTTTTATAGCTGACATTTCAGTCAAATTGGGGTTCACCTCGGAATTGTATTTTCTAATTTCTAACATATATCCTTTGTCCTAGGCAACTTCTCATATCTTGGTATTCGTTTTGTTTTGGTTCGACGCTTAAGCTTTTACTTGACAAAAATCTACATCCCCGCTATGCTGGTTGTTTTCGTCTCGTGGCTTTCATTCTTCGTCGACAGGAACTCGGCGCCCGCTCGGGTATCTCTCGGCATCACTACAGTTCTAACCATGACCACGCTGATAATGGGGTTTGGGCAGGACTCTTTGCCAGTGGTGTCGTACATGAGAGCCCTTGATTTGTACCTTGTCGTCTGTTATCTGCTGGTATTTGGTTCATTTGCTGAATATGCACTTGTTAACTATAGAAGCAAGCCTGGTAATAAGCGAATAAGTGAGGTAATTTATGCAAGTAAAAGTAACATTTGTTAAGGGCACGTCTGTATTCTTCTGCGCATGTCTCTCGCAGCGATTTAGTTTTGGACCGTGAAGAAGATCCTTTCCATCATTCTTACGTGAGCTGTGAAAGTTACAGTAAAACTCTTCAAAACATTTTCCACTGGAAAATTTGACCTTTTACAGACTTTATGAAATTTCTGTAGATCCTGAATTTACAGACTTGGTATTTATCCTGATTAAAAACAGAATGTCTGTAAATTTATTTTTCAAACACTTTGTTTAGTTTTTAGTTCTGTTCAGTTCAAAATGTTTGTAAAATGTTTGTAAATTGTAGCAGCTAGAGAATAGGACTCATATTTTACAGACTTACCAAAACCTTCTAAGAATGTTTGTAAATTTACCGCTTACAAAGATTTTACAGGTTTAGCCTTATCATGTAAAATCTCTGTAAACTGACATACTCGGGGAATTCTGTCATTTCTTGGGATGTTTTACAATGTGAAAGCGATCTGTGAAGATCATCGTAGAGAAATTCGTCGACGTCCTTGAGAGAAGATGCATACAAGGCTCATTCATTCATTCAAGTGCCAAAAGACAAAAGATTATGATAAAGCTACGAAAGAATTAGCAAATTTATAAAGGAGCGCTTTCGTGTGATTTCCATAGGTTAGAAACTTTTTACTGGTCATCAAAATGGAGAATGCGCACTATCGCGACACGGGCCTTTTATTTATTTTTTTTCCTATGACTCAAATGTTATGTGTTGAATTCTTCTACATTAAAACTATCTATTTTTGCTATTTATAGCAATCTGCATATCAAGAAGGCACCTCGTCCTCTGAGGGAACATTAAATGGAGAGTTACCTAACATTCCATCCTCTGGTGATGTAGAAAACAAGATCAGCTTTTCCCGGCAGACACAACAAGAATTTATCATGGAGCATGAAAGCAGTGCTTTGGATAAATGGTCGCGTTGGATATTTCTGCCAACATTTCTTGTACTAAACCTATTCTACTGGGTTTACTACTTAGTTATTGATAAAAGCAATATTCCGAAGGAACAGTGAAACCAAAGGTTATGAAAGTTGTGCAAATGAACTAAGACAACCACGCTTTAGCTTCCTCAATCGAAGCAGAATCCAATAATCGACACTAAGGATTTTACTTCTTGATGTACAGATCGCAAGAGCTATGCAAAGTGCCATACTGCTTATTCATTTTACTGGGCCTATTAATATAAATAAGTATGCGGGATAACGTCATTGAAAAAATAGGCTCGCAATGCGTACATGTTGGCTCACGAGCTTTTTTCACTTTATTTTCGCTTTTCGTGCACACTACATGACACATTACATGAGGTAAGAGAACCGAGTAGCCGTTTTGGGTAATACTTCATGAAGAGCATGAATTTTGCAAGGTAAATTCTCGTTAGTGGCCGTGAAACCGACAGCGACAAGACTTTCAGTTGCTACCTTGCTAAACACTAGAGTAGACAGATTGTTTTTCATTTTTGGTATAAACAGCACTCGAGAAATGTTTATTACTGCCGTTTTAACATCAACCTATTCCAGATTCAAATTTTATGAACGAAGAAATTGTTTCGACTAGATTTTACATCTCGTTAGAGTTTTGTTGATGAATTCAGCCGTATTCTTTTGGTAACGATGGGTCTATTTTTGTGCCAGTGTCGGCAGCGTGCCTAATTTGCCTGTCATACTAGGCTACGTTCACACTAGCAATCCTAGGTGCACTAAGGCGCCGTCCACACAAAGCTGGTTGAATTTGAAAACGTAGATTTCACTCTGTAAAAATATCAAATGTTTTCCGTGCACACTACGCTGGAGAAATATGAAAACGCAACAGTCAGCGGTCATTTTGTATTTGTGTTTGAGTAAAACTTGAGCAGGAGAATATATGATTATCGTGACGTCATCGTTTACGAGAAGCTTCGTTTTCAAAATGTTTTCCGTCCACACTAAAACACAAAGCCGGCTTTTTAAAATTCCTCCGGTTTGAAGAGCGTTTTCGAAAAGCTCCGTTTTCGTGACGGATTAGTGTGGACGGACGGCTGAATAGGCTCCGTTTTCGAATTCCTCCGTCGTATTGTGAACGGGGCCTAATGGTGCAGTTGCTAGGAGCTCCTTGTGTGAACCCCTATCTTGGAGCTTTTTTGAAATTTATTCTCATTTTATAAGGGTAATCATCTGAGGTTTTCCGCGTCGGAGACTCTTTGTAAGATATGTTAAAGATAAAATAATGTATACCAGCTGAAAGCAAATAAATGATTTTAAAGTTTGAATTATCTCTTTTCAGTATGAGCTTCACTTTAATTTTCTCCTCTTTTTCATCGAAAATGCTTTTTGAGTGACAGGTGTTGATATTCAAGTGAGAGTAACAGGAATTGTCTTGCGGTAACACACGCACTAAGAGTGTAAACGTTTTAAATTGCGGTATTTCTTAGTGTCTTTGCCACCCTGACAAAAAGCAACAAAAGGGTTGAAGTGCAATTCCAAAAAAAGATCTATTTCTTGCTTTTATGACAGTAACTTGGCCAATGAGAGAGAATACAGTCTAATCGTTTAAGTACACGTGCATGGATGCACAACTTTAAATTCCACAGGGATTTTTATTTTTCGATTCTGCAGTCGTTCATTCATTCAGGGTTTAAGCAATATGAGTATGTACAGCTGGGACACCGAGGCAGACGCTGAGTCAGGACTGTCGCGGGCAGAGAGGTGAGTAGGAATATTCGTTTACTTAATGAAATGCACTCTCTAAAGAGCGCTTCCGGAGAGGTGAGAATCAATGAATGAATACGAGCCAAAACGTTATAGCTGTTCCTAACGTTAGGCTGGAAACCTCTTAATTGTTGTGTTAAATTTATTTCCATGTTCTATAGGAAAAAGAAAACATTCTTTATCCCTTGTTTGTCAAAACTATTTGTCAAAAACACTTAATGTACAAACACTATGAGCCTTCCGCTAAGAAAGAAAGGAAGACGATAAGAATCTAAATTAGAATGGTACAGTAGATGCTTAGTAATCTGTAACAGTTGCCAAAATCCAAAATTGATTAAGTATCAAACCGATTTTCTACAGTCCAAATTTTTTTTGCTGTCTCCGGCGGACGAAAAAATACCTAAACAAACTGTAGTAATGAGATAGTTCGGCCCCCACACATCCTTCCACTCTCTTAGACTGTCTTGTCAGGCCGTTTAGAAACCTCTTTCCGTTCCGCTATCTGCCCCCCATAACGCTGTTTTGCATGAGTAATTATCGCCTGTTTTTGTTTCTGCGACAAAGCAAAAATCACGCTCAACGTTAGTTTAAAAGCAAAGTGTAAATTCTGAGAAGCCGACTAATTAAACGTTCCCAAAATTAGATTTTGCTCTGACGACAAATAACTTTCAGGAACTCATAAAGAAGAAGAGGGTTACAAACGAGATGGAAATTAATTAACAAAACTGAATTTGGAAACACTGACAAACGCTAGACTCACCATTTTATTAAACAGAATAGTTTTCTTTCATCTAACTCCCTCCGTTCGTGGGAGGATTATAACCTGCCTGAATTCAAGGTGAAGTGGAACATCTCTTCTTCATTTCTTATATTGTGTATTAATATAATTTATAGACTACTTTAAAATCGAGTAATTGTTAGTAGTATCAGTCCTTAAAAAGCCATGATACATTCCAAGGAATGTTTTAATGCACTTGGACAGGTTTTCAATTTTTTTTTTTCTTTTGTAAAAATCTAGAAAGGCCACTTAATTTAGTTGATAAATTAGTGACCAGCCTGTAATCAGTACCTTTGTACTGTTTGTTTCTCAGAACTGTCGAAAATGAACAAGAAGAGATAGAGACGACGTCGAAATCAATCATTTCTGTCATTGTGATGACGCACGCGTTCGTAACTTAATTCATTGACTCCGACGCAGAACAAAGTTTTGCAAACATGAACAAAATATTTAAAAATAGCTGAAATATCTTTCTTAAGAGAAATATTTTGTATCCAAACTGAGATGTACTCTCGCTAAGTGTGGTAGGCAGCTTTTACTTTTTTTCAAAGTAACTGGCAGGAGAAATAAACTAAAGAACAAACACCACCATCACCCAACCAACCAATTTTACCGACTGACGCACACGCAATACTATTACGTTGGTTGTTAAGGAAATAACGGGAGAGAAACCTTGGTCACCGGAAGGTAACGCGCCGAATGAGGTTCCCGATAATTGTATAAAACGGCTGGTGAATAGTTTGTGAGAAGTTCCTGTAGGTGTCACTTGATACACACTCAGAAGAGTACAGGCTGATATTTTTTTCTGCAGGCTCAACAGTAAGATGGAGTCAAAGCTGGCAGTTACTTTGATATTGAGCGTCTTACTTGCCTCGTGGATTTTAGATTGTGAAGGATTCGTTGGTCCTTTTCCAACGGATGGAAAGCGACCACTTCGAAAAACAGGTAATTTATATCGTTAACCTATCTGTTAACCTACGTTTTGCAGTTATATATAACCAAACCGGGGTATGTTTCACGTTTTTCTGGCTATTACTGCCTGAGAGAGATACGTCAAGTTGAGAATACAGACGTTAGCAATGCCCACACATACGTTACCGAGTTTGAACAAGATGTTCCGCTCAAACATACTTAAGTTGTACTATTTGTGCTATTGATGCTGCTGGTGTTACATAGCTAGAGGAGGTAACTGTAGTTGTTTAAGAAATCGCGCCGAGGTTTGAACCATTTGAAAGAAGGTGCTATATCAGGGAGAGTGATCTTAAATATATTTTTAGGTACTTGCATTTTTATATAATCTACATACCGGCCTGCCTTTTTAAAAAGTATATGTAGGTCTGTATGATAGTTTATACAGAACATTATATATCGCTTTCAGTAAGTCACTTTTACTGCGGGCAAGATTTATCAATAATACGAAAACACCTACTGGTTATAGCTTGTGGAAGCTTTAGCATTAAACTTTGTCCTGGTTTTCGACAGTGTTAACAGCAGCTATTGGTATACCTCGTTTATTGACGCTATAATATTTCTGATCTAGTTTTTTGGTGTAGTTTTATTTGTTACTTCAGGTAAATGTGACTATAGACTATACTGGTTAAAGGGGTGATCCCATCACATTTTTAGCAAATGCTTAAAAAAAACCCTGAACACTCTTGTCTTTAAATTCTAGCCTATTGGACGTTTTTAAGCTAAAAGTTTAACTTTTAACTTCTAGTTTTAACTTTCTAACCTTTCATTTTAGTTTATGATTGTTTAGCTACAATTCTATTATCTTTATCTGTTTCAGGCGTTCTCTTGCAAAAATCGAAAACCGTGCAAAATGTTAAGAAGGCAAGCAGACTGCTACAAGCGACTGAATCTGGCAACCAACATGAAGATACTGAAACTGAGTGAACTAGTAATGAAGATGAGCTGAGATGTATCGGAGAATATGTACTGAACTGAATTCTACTTAATCGTTGAAAATATGGAAAACAAGGCTGTAAAAGACAAATTGCAAATATATGGTAGTCATCAAAAAGTATTTAAAAGCTTTGCTACGTTATTTAACTGGGAAGTCGGCGGGAACTCACCCATTCAAGCATGTACTCGTACACTCATGACTCACCTACAATTCAGTCTGTTCTGCACCTTTTCTCCTGCGAGGCAGTAACCACGAAACTGTCAGTGTTGTTCGTCTATCGTCAGGAACCGCTGTTTGATCATTAGTACTTCACGTTTCAAAGGCAATTAAGTAAGCTTAAGTACAGTATAGAGCCCCGGGGAACGGGGGGAGGGAGAGGGGTGGGGGCACTCCCATATAAAAAGGGCGGGGGTGCTCGTCGTACCTTTTAGGGTTAAAAAGTGGTTTTGGTGCCTCAAAGGTCCTCAGCGGGAGTTTTTGCGGCACCTTTTAGAGTGCTGAGCCGAAAAAAATATGACAGAAGATAATGCGTTGATTTAGAATCGCCTGATCGAGTATTGCTGGTTTTCAGAGTCACGCAATTCAAAATAGATCAAAATCAAAATCAAAACCGGTCAATAGATAAAGTCCAGAATCTGGGAAATGAAAGAAGGTAAATATGCAAAGACTCTCGCCAAAATTTTGGTCACAGCAATTTTTCTTATGAGAGGTATGCGGAGAAATTTTTTACCCAAATTTATAGAGATTTGTATGGAGACGCCATGCTGGTGCCCATCATCGGTATGGGCACCAACATGGCGGCCGGAAACCAACAGAAACATCTGTCACTGAGTTTTGCTGCAAAAGCGTGAATTTGTCCCTCAAGGAACTCTAAAACATTAAAATAATACTTTTTCTAAGACATGAACTGTTCAGATAGCCAAGTTCCCCGAAATAAGTCACTTTTTTAACCATCATGACAGCTCTCTAGGCCGTCATGTAAATGCCGCGTCACGCAAAAGCTTAGAAATTCAAGCGCAGTGTATCACAAAACCAAGAACCCATTCGGAACGAAAATTTGCATGAATATTAGTTTTTAGCTGCTCTTATACATTATTAAGGTAAAATCTCAGGAAGATCAATAGTTTTGTAGTTCGAATTTTGGTGCCGTCATGAGAAAACGGGCTATAGATGATCTTTTCACCTAACGGTAGAAAGATTCTTGATAACGGCTCCAGCGCGATAAAGCCACTTGGGATGTTGGGAGTACCACGCGATTATTTTACCGTGTTTTCTCCCAACATGTATTCTGTCATTTAAATGGATGCACACGGGACCCCGGATGTCGGAAATTTCCCCAGTGAATGCAGAGCACTGACGTTTTCTTTTTACAATTTTAGTAAGCTTTGTCGTGTAAAGTATCTTTTGTGAAGCATGGTTTCACCAGAAATATTCTACTCGTGTGTAAATGGTAGTGAGACAGGGTCAAAGAAGGCAACAAGAGAAGATACAATTGGAGTGGCATCATGATCATGAGTGACCTGTCATTTTGCCGTGAACTAAAAAAGCCGGACGCTAGAAACGTTTGCAGCTGAGAAAATAATTTCTTGCCATAAAATGAAGATTGAACACTTCAATTTTGTTCTTTGAAAGTGAATATGAGGCGAATATGAAAATACTTCCGGCGAAACTCTCGCATGAAAATTTTGAACTTATTAAACCGGGAGAAGCTGACGGCCAAATGAGTGAATGAGAAAATAATAAAACCAGGTTTGTCAGCCTTTCAGAATCTTTCAGTAGTCAGTGAAACGACGACGGATATGAAATGCGAATGAAATAGTGTATTAGTTCATTCCTAAACACGTCGTTGAAGAAACTGAGAACAAGATGAACCTTCACTTTGCTGACATTGCCGTGGATTTATTGGTTGCTGTAAGCCGGGCTGTGTCTTGTAGTACATTTTGTGTTTCTGTGGTTGAATATTTCTTTTTATTCTATTATTCTAAATAAAATAGAAGTTGATATTTTCTATGTCCTATTTAAACAATAGAGTGTTTCTGTCGAGGAACTATCGGTTGATAGTTGCCCCGCGGAAATTTGATGTTCTTAAAACAAATGTTTGCCCGAGAAGCGAAGCTTCGAGAGCAAATATGCTAGTTTTAAGAACATCAGATTTCCAAGGGACAACTATCAGACCGATAGTTCCGAGACATAAACACTCTATTGTCTTTATCGTTCACCACTAAATTTTCTTCCGCGCGCCAGTTCAAAATTCATATTGAATTATTTTCAACTTTTTTAGGTGGAAGCCGTGAAAGGTCGTTAAAGCCAAAGCAAAATTTGAAAAAGAAAACAGACAAAACCCACTTAATACATTGCAATTGTTTACTTTCTGTAAGCCCGCTTCCTTACAGAAACATTTACACGGACGAGTACTGTCCATCCGGGTATTTTCCTCGGACGGGCACTATGGGCTGATAGTGTCTCTCCACGGATGAACACTATCGCGTCACGTGATCAATTTAAACCAATAAGAATCGGAAAAAATTTAGTGGTGAACTATAATTAAACAATAGAGTGTTTCTGTCGAAGAACTATCGGTCTATAATAGTTGCACAGCGGAAATTTGATGATCTTAAGACATATTTTTAGCCTTATTTAGTAGTAGTAATTGTAATCTTAAGCGGCCTTCACATGGCAAACTCGTGTTGGCAAACTCAAGTTGGTGTGTGTGAACGACATAAAAACAGTCCGCAAATACGTTGGCAAACTGTTGGTGACAAATATAACTTGCCTCTATTCTCGCCAACTTTTTCACCAACTTTTTCGTGTTAAGCTGAACGTGATGCCACTTTTAAAATTATGACAGATGTTCACAATTGTCCGGCTGTGTGGGACGTTTCATCGCAGTTCAACCTACAAAGATACTAAAAACAAACGAAAGGAATTGAAGGCATCTTCTATTATTATTATTATTATTATTATTATTACTGTTATTATTATGCTAGTTTTGAGAACAATATCCTAGGGGCAACCGATAGTTCAAAGACATAAACACTCTATCAAATTTATTGTTCACCGGCTAAATTTTCTTCCGCCCTCCACTTCAAAAATCATATTAAATTATTTTCAACTCTTTTAAATGAAAGGCGTGAAAGCCAAATGAGAAATTTGAAAGAGAAAACTGACAAAAACCCTCTAAATGCGGATCAATCAATCTTTCAATTTTTTTTTTCTACAAGCCCGCCTGTCTACAGAAATATTTTCAAGGACGAGTACTATTCATCCGGGGATTTTCCCTTCAAACGTGGAGGGAAAAGCACCCTGGGAACAAAGTTGCCACCTGGCTACTTGAAAGGATTAAATTTATGTACCAACTTAACAATAGCATCCAGCTCTTTCCATCAGTTAAATACCACCACTCTTTATTAGATGATGTTACAATATGGATCGTTTTCACGTGACGTCATCAAATTCCAAAATCCAAAACTAAAGAGCCACGAAAGTTTTTACCCTTATCAGGCATAAGGAGATCTAAATTCGTGTTTTCCACACAGGTTTTACCTGTAGTAAATTACACTGATATATCTATATGTATTTTTAATTTTTAGTTAGCATATGATGAATGTAGAACTACTCTGTAGAAAAGTCATCATTAAACCGTTATTATTATTATTATTATTATTATTATTATTAGTAATGGTTATAAGCCACTAATAAACATTATTATTAAAATGGTAATAGGACTGAGTGGAGTCCAATTCGGTCGGTTATCATAAGAGTGATAACAAAATCGGACGACCGCGCAGCGGGAGTCCGATTTGTTTATCACGAGTATGATTACAGACCGAATTGGACAGCACGAAGTCTTATTACCAATTAATCATAAAAATTACAATTTCCGAGAAAAGAAGAATAGCCAAGTTATGAAGGAAAGGGAAAAATTGCATTAAAATACCTACAAAGGAGATTTAAACATTCTAAGGCCACCGCGCCTCCTACCGGCAATTAGGTGCCAAAAACACAAAAGCGCACGCACGTAACTACAATTTTCAATGTGATTGACTTCTTGAACTGTCCGATAACAAACTGTCCAATAACAATCTGTCCGATAACAACTTGGCAAGTGAATTAATGAAAATAGGAGCTTTTTAAACCAATTACAATCGAGGAAATTGCAATTTTTATGATTATGATTATGATGATGATGATGATGATAATTATTATTTATATCTGTTTACAAATTTTCAGCTCAATAGCGTGCTTGGTTTGGAAACCAGCCAAGTTTGAAGTTCAGAGTTGTGGCGGTGCGTCACCATGAAGCTGCGACCGAGTTTGTAGAAAAATATACACTTACCTAATGATTTTTAGCCTTTTTAGGAGTTCAAGTATTAGAAAAAGTGCTTGGGTAAATGTTTGTTGCAGTTCAGATAATTTAGGGAGCTTGGGCAAACCACGATGACGACGGCAACGAGAACGTCACTGAACAAAAGGTTTAACGAGCAAAACAATAGCTGCGCACATGTGTTATGAATCTTTGTACATTTCTTTGCCGTCCTCTGCAAAACAAGAACGTGAAATGACCAAGTTCTGCGTCGTCTACGGAACGTTGACGACGACGGCTAATTTTTGGTATTTCCATTTGAAATTGAACGCCGTCGTTGCATATTTAGCTTAAGCAAGTTTTTAGAGCCATTGGCGTACTGAACAGATCTAGACAATCGCGAATTTCACTTGTAAAATAGAAATTCATTTTTTACTAGGCGTCGTCCTCGGCGTCGTCGTCGTCGTTGCTTAAGCTCCCTAATCAGTGGTCTAGATAGCCAAAGTAAGTTTTATATATTTACACTAGTTCACGGAGGTCCACCAACATGGCGGCTCTATTCAGGGCTCTGCAAATTTTCGCAAAACATTTCGATGAATATCTGAAGTTTGGGAAAATGCAGAGACCTACCTAAAACTTGGAGAAGTGCCTTCTTTACTTATCTACTGTAACTTTTCAATTTCTTGACTTTATTCACTGAATAGTTTTCGATTTATATTTTCTTTGCGTGACAGTGAAAACGATCTATTAGTGTCTCATAAACGTTCAATGATTCATGTTATATATGGTTACCATAGTAACAGTTCAACCATTAAGAGCACCATCAATTTTAGACACGAGCTCAATTGCCTCCGCTTTTTATTATGGAATTTTAAATTAAAATTAGCGTCATAGAACGCCACTTTTGCAAAGTTTAAAAAACAAATAAGGGAATAAGGTTGAGAACGAACTTTTAGCTTCGAAAATTTGTTGTAGTTGTTGTCCTGGTGCAAACAAATCAGAGATAAACAATTTTGGAACAAAATGTTCTCATCGGACAGCTTTATTCCATCAATAAACATTTTTATGAACTTATTGTTTACAGGGCATTCCAAAACAGTGCCTTGCTCAAGCCAGTCAGCTTTTTGGCATTGATAACAATGTCGTCATGTCTAATTGTTAATATTTTGTCGGTTCTTCAGTGGTTATGCCGCCTTTTTATATGTTTTATTTAATTCTCACAGCACGAAATAGCAACTTTACTTTTCCGCAAAGCTGCCGTAAAGCTGCCGTAAAGCTCGTATTTACGGAACTTTACGGATCTTTACGATATCGTAAAGTTGAACTTTAAGCGTCTTTACGGGCTTCTGTAAAGACGCATAAGGGGATACATTTACGGAACTTTATCGTATCGTAAAGTTGCGTGAAGCTGTACTTTACTATGTCACTGAATACTGATTTGGCTTTTATCATGTCATAAGTAATTGAAAAATGGCCCAATAACGCGCGGAAGAGCTAATTTAAAAATATTCAAAATCTGATCCTGAAACTACAATGTCGGTACGCTATCAACTTTCGTTATTTAATAATTAGATATGCTTTCTTTTGCGGATTTTATTTTGTCGAATTGTCCGAGAAGATGGTTTATACCGAAAGTGTGTAATGTCCCAGCAGAGTCGCCTTTGAATCTGGCTTTTAATAAAACAAGCACGTTTTACTTCTGATCAATTGTTGATTCGAAATTTACACCAAACGTAAAACAATTTTTTTTAATCCATTCATAAACAGCTGTATTTCTTTGTCTGTAATATCTTCGGCAACATTTTTACTTTTCTCAAAAACGTACTTTCAGCTGTTCTTGTGATATGCCACTATCCTCTCGATCTAAGTTATCAGGAAAAAATATTGGCGTGCAATTTGAATTTCATGTTAATAGCTTTTAGTTGTTTGTCATCTTTAAATTTAAAAGAATGAAACTTTTTTCTACTGTATTTGTTTTTAGTACAGTGGACTCGTTCGATGAACTCACAGTAAACATGCTGGACAAATGTTCGAGAAGAAATAATGAAATTGATAGAACTCTGCTAGAATTGGAACCAAAAAAACTTTTCTTCTTTGAAGTAATATAACATCATGCTTTAGAACGTTTTGCTGAAGACCGCATTATTTTCTACAGAAAAAAAATTCACGTTGATATGGAGAATGTTGTCGTGATGTGGAACCAAATTTTCCCTATGTTTCTATTTCTTCTAGGTCATCTGATTATTTTAAGCAAAGTGACACTTACTTTGTTTTTCACCCATACCACGTTTTAATTTGTAGAGGAAAACAGGGTTTGTACGAATACCGTATATTTGACAAGAAAAGTTTTTCTTTCAAATGAAAGTAAATAAAGGTGCAGACGACGTCAAATGGGTGTTCAATACGCATGCGTTATGGTTGTGTTAAACTTAAACCTCTAAGGATGTTTATCCAAGCTTTCTACAAAGTGTTCTTTTCTTATTTCTGCGAACCAAATGAGCAAACGGTGCAACATATTTCGCAATGCTGTGATTTGTTCAGCGCCTGTTGAATAACGTAGTTCAGTCGGAAAATGCGAGTATATCAGTCCTGGCTAAAATTGTAATTTCCATCTGCCTTGATAACCTCATCAATATCCGCATCAAAGGATGCAAAAGACAACATTGATGGTAAGCGGCGCGCGTGAATTGGCGCTTGTCGCCTTAAGTTAGCCTTAGTCGCAAACGAGCCGTCGAAGAGTTAGCGACATTCGTTAAAATAACAAACAAGGAACTGTACCTTAAATGAAATGGAAATTAACTCTACGGAAAATGATTCCATGTTCTGGAGAAGAAGCGGCGGTGAAGATTTGAATATTGACCTTAGTGCACCTGCAAGAGGATCTCTTATGATTTTTAACATCATTCTCGCCATCTTTGGAAATTTCTTCATCATCCTAACTTACTTACGCAATTTTAAGATGCGAACGAGCACGAACACATTGGTGGTAAGTTTGTGCATTTCAGATATGCTTTCTGCCTTAGCAGACACTCCATTTTGGATCTCGGTTCTCGCTAAAGAGTCTCTTTACTCAAACTTTGTTGTTTGTCGAATTATGCTGTCGTTTGAAGACTTGTTTTTGGTCGCAGCGCTCTTAAACATGTGTGGGATCGCATTGGATCGGTTCATAACGCTCGTTAAAGGACTGAGACGAAAAATGACGAGAAAACGAGCCCGCATAATCGTGTTGTGGTCGTGGATACAGGCCGTGGTTGCCGCGATACCCTGGTGCCTTGCAAGTAGCACATGCGAAAAGCGATGTTATTTGTTGTTTCCTCATATTTACGAACCTGAGATAACTCCTCGAATTATCAACATTATTTTCAAGCTTGCTCATTTGGTCTTGCCGATTTTTGTTATCTACTATGTATTCATTCGTATTCTAAACTCCGTTAGAAGCAGCCGTAGAGTGAACTTAGAAAACAGCTATATTTCTCGCAACAGCAGCGCCGAAAAGTTCGCTGTGGACGCGTATAAACGCTCATCAAAAACAACTATAATCCTATTTACCATGTTTTTGTTTTGTTCACTTCCCTATCTAGGAGTTATGTTTTACTCGATTTTAACGGGAGACCATTTAATGAATTTTAAAAGCGGTTTCGCCGTCTATTTTATTTTGTCACTTAAGCGATCGCTTTTCCCCGCGATTTACATATTCAGGAACAGAATGATTGTTAGCTATTTACAAGAAACGTTCCGGTGTGCAATATGTGGAGGAAGCTCAAAATTGAATTCACGAAATTCATTCGGTTACAACAGCAACAACAATAGCTCTTGTTTTACCATGTTTTGTAGAAGTTCGTGCCGTTCCCGAGTACATCCCACTGTTTACGATGGAGAACATCACCATTTCCCAAAACATCTCGATGTGTACTTTGTGGGAAACGTCAAAGAGACAAAATCCATTATGGAAGATCAGTTTGTTAACATTGTGGCAGTAGAAAGAAAAGAGACTGACTGCGAGGTGCCGAGCGAAAGCAACCATTAACCTTCTTAACAAACTGGTGAATTTAATCTCAGCTAAATAACATAAAATACTCCGTACATCAATAGCGCTCCCCAAAGTAAGGATTTAAAACAAATTTTACAGCAGGAAAATACTTGAGAGACACAAGACCAAGTTATTCTTCTACCGAAGTTAGCAAGTTAAGAAACCTGAGCAAGTCTCGATATACTGATGTTATTTTGCTGCTCTCGACTGACACCAGTGCAGTATTTAATTATGAGTCGCTTGGTGGGCATTGTGATTTGGCAAGTTGTTAACCTCAAAATCTGTTCGCTTTATAATTTTAGTGTTAGATGATATCCACGATATTTCAGTAGTCTAAGAATAATACTCGTTAAATCAATTCTCTTTCGTGCCTATTTATTTGACTTAACAAGGAAATGGAGTTGATGCTTAAAAGCAAAAGAAGTATCTACAGACCCGATATATACTCTATCTAGGACAGACACACTGAATTATCTGGTTTTCAGGGCTAGATTCTCATTGTCGAATAAAATAGAATTTACGCTTTGTTTCACTTGAAAACATCTGGAAGTATATGTGTTGTTTCCTACTTAACAACAGAGATGGCTGCTGTCTTCTTCGACTAAATTAAACGTTGTTATTCTGTAGTTCACAGGCTATCAAAAGAAATATTTCATTTCGCACTACTGAAGTATTTTGAACTAAAAGTCTTTTGAATTAATGGTGTTGGAAATGAAGCATGAAGTCTGAGGGATCAGGTTTCCATAAGTACTGCACAATGGGTATTATAAATTTCTTGGAAAAGTGATATTCAACATCTGCTGAAGGAGATAAATGATTCATTTCTTTTAGCAAACAGAATAAAATAAATGTTTTTTCTTTCTCATGAATGATTAGAAATTAGAAACATTGCTGTAACCTAAACTCTAGCGGGTTCTTCAGTTACATGTCGCAGATTCATCTTTCTTGAAATACGAATTGTGCTAAAGTATTGCGAAATAAACATGAATACTATAATTTGGCTTAGCGTTTATCTTTCGCCGGGTTTATATTTTCAGTCCTTTCGATTGCTTGGATAGCAAAAGAAGTCAACTTTTAGAAATTAAGCGGAAATTCAACAGCGCACAATTCGACCTGTTTAATTTATGTAGAAAGAAACCCTGCAGCTGCTTTTACGATTGAGATGTGTATTTCCGGTTTCATGGTTTTGCTACCGTTTAGTTCTTTTCTCTTTTCTGTTGTCTTAGTCATCGCTTCTGTTGATCAAATCTATTTTTCGTCATCTTCGTTTTCAGTCGCTAGTCCATCCAAATGATATACGACACTACATATCTACTAACTGAAAGGATTTGACGATGGCAGCGAAATGTCAATGACACAGCCACCGCTGAAGTTTTACCTGCACGTGTGCCAACAATTTTGACAGTTGGATAAATAATCCCTCGGAAAATCAGAATATTTTTAATCTTTGGGAATAAATAATTGAAACATCGATGTCTTTATGCCATTTTTTTATTATTTTTTTTTTTTAATACGGCTGCGTTTCCACATCAGATTCGGAATTAATCTAACAAGGAACTCCTAATTTCTATTTTAAAAGTTGCCGCAGGAAAATGCTAAGTTTTAATTGAAAAACATTTTGGCGCTGGCGGAAACACAACATTTCCTCATCGATCAAACCTTAACTCATTAGACTTTCTCATTCGAACTCGCAAAAATGAGTCAGCATTGAGTTAATTTTTATTCAGAATATGTAAAGAGTGTAGATATTAACTACACCGCTTCTGTCACCAGCACTCGCCCTAGCTACACTCGCGTACTGTGTAGAATGTTAGTGAAAATGAAAAAAACAGGAATTATTATACACTCTATTTTTATAAACATACAGTTTACACGGACAATATCGAGGCTGAAATTTGCGAAATTTCAAGAATATCTTAAGAATATCTTGAAAAGAATATTTTTTGTGTGTGTTGAAAATTTGTAAATACAATTCAACACATGTATGTTTTCAACTAAACCAAACAAAATTCTGCCTTTCTCTAAACAGCAAAACTAGACAAAAATCAACAAAAACAGCATTAGCCCTTTGTTCGATGCTAATGATATTTCTGCATGAAGTAGTGTGTCTCTTATCAGGCTTTAATGCCTGCAGTCTGGCTCCATAATTACTTAAACGGCATAAACGTCAAACCGAAAATAATTTAAAAAGCTAATAATATTCACGAGAAAATGTTAAGCCCAAAGTCGGCAGAAAAATAAGAATAATCAGCCTGCCAGGGAAAAAAACAATATTTCATCTTGAGTCATTCGCAAACATTAAGACATCGAGAGCTCTGCAAGGCGTCGCACTAGTTTGCTGGAGAGATAGGTAGACGACAATAGAAACGAATCGTTTGGGATAAATGGCCACAAATGTGACGAGTTTAATTGAAACTAAGGTTACAAACAAAGATTAAAATCTCTTCAGGAAAGGTGAGGTTAAAACTTTTGCCACCAGTAAAAACTAAAGTAAAATACTATATTAGATATGTTGACAGTCTGCGGGTCGGTGACCGGGGCGGTGGAGGGAAAAAGAACAAATAAGTCTGAACGCTAAAAAGAAGAAAAGTTCTCCTTGCGATGATGGCAATAGTAGTAAGGGGCCGCGTGTACGAGATAGCCAACCTTTTGTACTTAACTTTGACACGCGCCCATTTTTCATTGGACAGGAGACTTCCATTGTTACCAGATTAGAGCAAAACCTGCAAACTGATAAGGCATAGGACATGCCTCGCGATAAAATAAGATTATACTTTCTTTTATTGGCATAATGTTTGTTTTCTTTTTTTTTTTTTTAAAGTGAATGATTCAAGTTTTTAAACCACGTGGACTAATCTATATTTCATTCAATATAACTGGGTGCCTTGATCAATAAGGCTTGATAGTGACTTTTATTTTACGCCAATAAGTCTTTGCACTCCTCATTGTTTTCACTGTGGTGTTGCCTATTAAGTAGGTCTGAGCCGGTTTCGCTGAAAATTGCAGCAAGAGGTACCAGTATAACGTAAGTCTAGTCCTGGTGTCTGTCTTGAAATTCCTGTTATGTGGACAGTGACCTCTTTTACTCCCTTGCGGTGACCATGAAATTAAACTTTGTCAATCATGGCAACAGTATAATACAGTAATGCATGCATGCCCTGCAAGTTAATAAATTCTGTTCATTTTGTGTCAAGCACACGTCATGGTTATTTTAAGGATCGGTTAACTCCAGTAATTCAATTACCTTACAGAGGTTCATAAATGGATTAGGCTTTCGCTTAAGTCACTTATTTAGCGCTAACTAGGAGCATTCTATGATTAACACTGATTGTTAATCCATTTCATTTGATAGCGCTATTGTTGACTAGAGCAAGACACTCAGAAGAATAAGCGAGTAAATGGGTTGTGACCAGTGAGAACAAGAAGAGAAAAACAATGAAAAGGATTAAGTGAAACAAAATGGCGTGATCCTCTTTGGAATTCCGTAGTTTCTCTTTTGTCAGACTTTTAACGCCAGACTGCTTGCATGAAGATGAACGTTGCAAAAGATAAGGTGACATTTCCTAAAACTAATATGGACGCGCGTGAACATTTTATCAAATCATCTCTCCTTTGTACGTAATGCACCACAAGAACAGCTATATCTGGATGTTCCGTTCATTCGGTTAAGGACTGTGCAGTGATTGTAAGGAGGCGTGGGTTGCACGTTGAGTTCTTAGATTAATACTGAGAGCAATGCTGAGAAATGGCTGTTTAATGGCATACTTGTGGGTGTGCACTTACTGAGAGTTGTAAGTCCACTTTCACTAACATGATTAATGTATTTGTCTTGGAAAAGATAACTTCCACCCACACTTTGAGAGCGCAACTTTACTTCCAGCCCACCACCTCTTGTGTAGTGTTTTACTATCATGCCCCCACCCCTGTCCCGTTCTGACTCCATTCTTCCTATTCTGCTGATTATTGTACAGTACATTCCTTTTATGTGTTCGCCTAACCGCGCGTGTGTAGATTACGAATTATTGCCTTTTCGTGCCGTTTTCAAGACGTGCTGTCTGATGTCATACAATGAAAAATTGTTATTGAATACTCATTCGTGAAATAAAGTAAATAAACGACATATTTAATTAAGTAGGAAGTAATTTGCATCTTAATAAAATGCAGCAAAAAGCCGACACATCAGCAACACGCTTGTGGCTACTGAATGACGGAGTGTCGTCTAAGGCAACCTATCATCTATTTTATTTTCTCTTTGAAATGTCTACTGTTATCCAGCTGGTCGATTATTTTGTACGGTCTTTACTGAAATGAAGTAATTTGAGTACGCGTTTTAATATGCAGATTGGGTGTCACTTAAATGAAGGCTACATAACAGTCAGAACAACATATTTCTTTTGTGTGTTTGAAAGGCCATACGGGATCCAGTTTGATTTCAGCTTTCTCTCGCATTTTCTAACAAAAGTCTAACATAATGGGAAAGCAGCGACAAGTCAAATTGCAAGCATATCAACACCTTATGGGTTCCACTCAGAATATTTACCGGATTTCGACAATGGCCGTCTCTGAGAGATTGCCTTCAATAATCTAAGCAATTTCTGGGTTACTTTTTACGCCATTGACTGTTTGATTTAGTCACTAAGAAGTGATGCAACATGTTCCCGGAGTAATGTCATGGAAAATGTCTGCTTAACTAAGGTTTCTGTTTTCGTCAAAGTATCTTCCTGAATTTTCCTTTTGTTTCAGTTTGGTGAATCGTACGGCAGTAGAGCCTGAAAAACAGTTTTTCTTGTTCATAAAAGAGTCCAAACTGATGTATCTTACGTTAACAGAGCCGTATGTTGGGTTTTGTGTTTGGACATCTCTAAATGTCGAGCTAAAAAAAGAGTGCTTATAGTGGACACAAACTTTCCCGGGTTTGTTTTCTTCTTTCTTCGTTTTTTCAACTTCAGCCTCCATATCAAGATTCTTCTCCGATGTTGTTTAATACTAGATAAAAACAATTCGAACGATATCAAAAATTGTTGAAAAACACAATCGAAAATTACTAGTATGGTTGGTTAACGTTCTCTGTTTGACAAAGACAAAGCAAAACGGGTAGTTTTCTCGAGTTAATAACCCTAGGGCGTCTGCCTGTTATTGTCCAAATTACAACATAACTAAAGGATAAATTTTAATCGTATCCTTTAGTTAAAATTCATTATTTTTTCGATGGGTATAACTGGAAAAAGCGCTTCACGAACACTTCCTGCATCAAAATCTTACACTTTAATTGGTTAGATTTATAATGAAAATAATTTTAAAACGTGATATTAAAAGAAACTTCTTCGATTTAACAGCTCGTTACGTAAGCGTCAAATCAATATTTGTAAAGATTTCATCATCATTGTAGATTTTGAGCGCATCAAACACAGGCTAGTTTTGCCAGATAAGACTTCATAAATAACCTTCAAATAACCCGTAAAACAATGATAGAGTTCATTTCGATTTTAAAAATCTTGATACGATTTTCGTCATTGTTATTTTAGCAGGGAACGTTTGAATACCTTATCGATTCGTGCTTAAATAATATGGAAATATGTCGTTAAAGCTACTAGCAAGACGAGGTTTTAAAAAGGAAAAAGAGAATTAAAATTCACAGCAGGTCAACCTTCAAATACGTACCGAGGAAATAAGACGTCGAAATGAAAGATTTCATTTCCACTTCAGGGCAAAAGATTAAGAGACAATCGAAACAATTAGTTAATTTTTAGAACCATTGTATAGTTCCTTTTATTCAGATTAACTTTTCGTTTCCTTCGAAACGTTTTTAATTAGCTCAATACAGCAATAGAATGCACCAAGGTTCATCGACTTAGTTTGTTGCAGACAAAACAACTTCTTCAAGGAAGCCTGTTGTTCTTGAGAAATAAATATGTTGATTAAAATAGTTCGCTATGAATATTTTGATTATATTTTAACTTAATGGGGTCTTTTGTCGTTAAAATAAAAGATACTATAACCACAATTCCTTCAACGTATGTCATTTGTAATGTTAAATGGTTTTACTTGTCACTAATATTATAATACGCTGAACAGAAATCACAGGTATTCCTTTTGTTACAGATTTATAGTTTGAGCATTTTTTCTTTCGCGTGCTTCAGTATTTTTTACGATTAGTTTGATTAGTTTGCAGCTGGCAATCTAGCTTTGTTTCACGTGGACCGTTCGGGGACAAGTTCCTGTAAAAATTACCTTCTGACGAGATAATTTTTATTCATGATACCTAATTTATGCTTTAGTGAACACCATGAGACTTCTGTTCACAAATTCCCTCTCTGAATTAAGGCTTCTTCATTGTTAGCTTCATTTCTTTTGCACCACAAACCTGGAGGGCAAACGTCTGGCACCCTAACATTGGCCTCTACTTCTCTTTTTAAAGCGCACCAAAGACCGGTGGGACAGTTTTGTCTTTTGGCCTTCCTCTGTTCTACGAAGATATCGGCATCTCTCGGCACACTTCGCTTGCACCATAAGCCAGGAGGACATTGCCCTAAGGTCTCTGTATTCTCGTAACCTTCTTGTCTTTTAGTAGAACATCGTAAACCGTTTGGACAGTTGTCTGCGACGTCTTTCAGTTCCATGTCCTCGCCATCGCTAACAATGGTATTTTTCTTACACCATAATCCTGGTGGACATTGTTCTAATGTTTCTGAGTTCTCATATCCTGCTTCTCTCTTGGAGGTGCACCACAAACCAGTTGGACATTCTTCAAATTTAGAGATATCTGTTTCTTGAAGTGCGATATGGTCGTCTTCACGTTTCGCTTTTCTTTTACACCACTGACCCGTTGGACATTGGCTTACGGTTTCAGAATTCTCGTATCCTTCTTCCCTTTTCATGCTACACCATAAACCAGTAGGGCATTGATATTCTTCTCTTTTCTTGTTTGCTCGTTTTGTAAAGGAGCGTGGGCGCGTCTGGATTCTATTTCGCTTACACCACAAACCAGGAGGGCAATCTTCTAAAGTGTCGGAACTTTCAAAACCAAGTTCTCGTTTCGGGGAGCACCATAATCCAATCGGACAGTTTTCGTTGCCTTCATCTAATTCATTTTCTTGGGGCAACTTGGTAGATAAGTCGTCGTTTTTGCGTTCACTGTTTCCGCAATTAAAACCTGGCTGACAGACTATATTCGCTCTCTTCGGATCATTACGTTTCTTCACACATCGAAGAGCAGGCGGACACTGATAAGGTAATTTTCTGGTTGTCCTCTCAGCTCTTTTTCTCTCACATGTGGGATCCCCAGCAGGACAGAGAGCCGTTCGAGCCAAAACCTCAAGACTGCGTTTAAAACCAGCCAACTGCGTCTCTCGTGCAACGTTCGTAATAAGTCTTTCGTTCTTAGCTTTCCTTCCCTGTCTTAAAATCTTAGTGTTAATTTTGTATTCACAATTCATGCTTCTAGCGCATGGCTTCAGATTATCTATGCTTACATCCGTCTCACCGTCACACGCTTCACCGTCTTTACACTTCCTATCCGGTTGAATCGTCTTTGACCTTCCATCAGAGTGGCGCAGTTCGCGAGAGAGTTCCTCCAAAACACTGGTGGATCGCGTCAGGGAATCTCTTTGGATACCAATTTCCGCTTTTTCTACCAGTCGTGCCTCGTTAATTTGACAACTGAGTAGAAATAACAGAAGAACTCTGAAGACGAACACTGCCATCGTGTCGGCGTAAAAGGTTCTAGCCTCTCTGAAACTTTTGTCCTTTTAACGATGAAAGTCCAACCAAATCGACGCGACGCGTTCTCTCGATAGGGTTTCGAGGACGTAACTAACAGTTAGAGGTCTAAAATGTCTTCTTTTATACCTAAAGCATTCCGGAAAACACCAAACTGTTTACCTGTTTTTCACCTGTTCCCTGATTGTGCCACGTTTCCTATTGCCCACGAATAGTGCCAGTTTTGATGGAACCAACCCGTAATCGGCTTTCCTTTGAAAAAACAAATATAGCTAATCTTGAATTCAGCTCTTAGTCTTTGCAATTTTAGAAAACCCGCAAATGATTGAGGTTAAGATTTTCAACGCTTAATAAGATAACAAAGAACAATAACATGTCTTATTTTTCTATACAGCAAATTTGTCCTACTCGTTAGAACCACGTGCATTAAAAAGCTTGTTGGGTGGTAACTTCTTGTAAGGCAATGAAGTTTTTTTTGTGCTTAACGCGTGCAGACGTTAAATTTTGTTTGCTTTTAGAATTTTTTGAGGTTTAATGTGTTATTCTTTTCAATCAACTCCAAATTTGCGTTAGAATCAAAGACGTAAAACTGATTACATTACAAGGCAAATGTTTGTTCAGTTTTTAACCGAGAAAAATCTTGCAGTTTTGAAGGAATTTGAATATTTCTGCTTTATTTGATTAACTAGTTTAGTCAAGTTTTGCATGCTGGTAAAATCACGCAATTTAGCTCGGGAAATCTCGCCTTATCTCTGTGTTCACCCGCATCATTTAGCACAACCATTAATAAAGTGGTTCTAATTATTTCTCACTAATAGATTATTATTTTTTTTGACGTACATTCATGAAGGAGCTAATAGCGTTCGCTTATTAGAACTTTACTTAATTAAACTTTAAAACTTAGTCCTCTAGATTTGCTGTGAAGGGAAAAGGAAACACGAAATAGATAAGACTTTTTTGATAATTTGCTCATTGTAGGTAAGGAGGATGTGAATGGCTTCTTTCCTGATATGGACTTGTAGGACACAAGAGAGGAAGGAAGGAAGCAACGCAACAACTCCTTTCGGAAGATAGCTCTTGAGACAGTTTATTTTTATAAGTTGAATTCAATTTTCTTTGTAGCAGTTGAAAAGTTTTGGCAGGTGCAGCGAATTTTTGGTTTGTATTCAGCTTGATACAAAGACGCGGATTTCCCTTCCCATAGAATATAATTAAGTGTTTTAATTAGTCCGAGAAACAGGAACAACAAATCTACGTTCGCCTGCGACATCGTTTCTTTTAGGGTTCTGTTTGGTGATAATCAGTTTAAAAATGATGATAATCGTTTGGATGCACGATTTTAACAACTGCAAAAAAATAGCTTTTTTGTTTGAGCCAAATAATTTCTCTTTCGGTGGTCCTGACAGGACAGCTGTTGCTCGTGTATTAAGCGGGAAGTTAATAAGGACTGGCTTTGTTTTTGTCAACTTCAGTGGATTTTCTAAGATCAGCCTAAAAGGAGAGATTATGGGGTTGTTAAACTTTGAATAAATTTACACAGGCGCCAAGAAGATTAAATAACGAGTAATTAGGTTGTTACCGAAAAAAGATTGTTAAAGCTTTTTGCCTTGTTAACGAAAGTGTTTATTCTGTTTTTACGCCTTTTGTAACTTGCTGTTGCGCGTGTAACAAATATATCGCACCACGGTGTCTCCTTTTCCTTTCGTATTTTTCTTTCTAGAGACCTATCTCAAGGGCTCTTTAAGTGTTTTATAAGTTCCATTGTGTTAAAATGACAGGCACTAAACAACCTAAAAACGAACTAATGTGCCGAGTATCAGGATATCGAGATAGCGACGCCTCGTCCGGGAAATTCAGAAGGAAAACTTTGAAAATGTACATTAAGGTTTTGTTTTATTGTTGTTATATCTTTTCAGAACGATAGACGAAATTGCAAGGAGCAACTCGAACACAGTCGATTCCAAACAATTTATTTTTGTTTTGCAAAATTAGTGTACGGATTTTGGAGCCGACCTCGCTGAGACAAAGACAGAGAGGGAAAATTCTCGTTTCACGGTTGGTTTCCCGCTGCCTTTAGAAAATTTCTATAGCTTAAAGGTGCAACTCTATGTAGTATTATTTCCATGTGAATAGCTCTACCTTAGTAACGAAAACTCAAAAGACAGCGAATTGTCACCTGTTTTTTGCCTCGTCGAATAGACTTGAAAACGGAGCCACCTTGATTCTTGACGGGTAGGCAACACGCGTCAAAAATAACAGTATTTGAACAGGAATCCGATGGCAAATAATTTTCATGAAAATTGAATATTTAACTTTAAAATTTATGAATACAAAATTAAAATACAAGGGATGTAGTTGTGCTATAAGGCGTGCAGTCGCGTTTTTATATTTTCCACACATTTGTCTACAAATTTTTTCGCGGCTTTACAAATTCGCGGAAAGAAAATGATAGACAAATGTGTGGAAAATTGACGATTAGACAGGCGCGGGTACACCCCTCAAATTTGGCGAATGCAATCCTTTGCCTAGTATTTTCATTTTTCTATTCGTAAATTGGTCAAAATTGCGTTTATCAAGAAAATTATTTGCCACCGTACTTGCCTACAAGTCAGGATGGCATACACACTACCTTTGTAGAACAGCTGCTCCTAAAAATGAGGTTTTTCTTTTATCAAGATTCGTTAGCAACTTCCAAGAGAGATAAATTAAACGTCACTGAGTTGCAGACAGGAAGTCAAATAAACGGACCTAAGGGTTTCAGTTAAGGTAATTCGACTGAATATGTCTTCCACCTAATTTTAGCGTGATTCAGCTGTTCCGTGAGAAAGATTCCTTGAAAACTCTGCCGAACGTTTCACGTTGTCATGATAAAGTGGAAACCACATCAATGGAAGCAAAGTTCAATTTCATTTGAAGAATACTTTGGCTTGAATTTAGTTCGAGTTTGGAAGAGCCTGAGATGAATTAGAAGGAACGTAGTCCTTTTCATCTACTATAATTAAAGCCCTGTAAACGGCGTCTTCTAATTAATTAAAACATCTTGCATTGTTCACAACTTTTAAAAAGAAACTCGTCTATCTCGGTCACAATTTCAAAACCTAAACATCATTCCAAAAAAGTTACTCTATGCCAGCCGGTATAAAAAAAGATGCCAGCTTTAAAGGAAGTATATGGAATGAAATGACCATGGGTCTGCTATTATACTATTAGTATTCAATCCGAGTTTTTTTTGTGGCTTTCTTTGAACTTTGGTGCAATATCTGTATTTTGTTCTCTTTCGCACCTTTCGTTTTCACTAGAAGCTTACAGGAAAGTTGCTCCTGTGCACATTTCTCTTCTCTTTAAAATTTTTTACACTTTTAAAATAATTATGGTTTCAATTCTTTTTAAAACAGCAAAACAGAGCCAGCTTAACAACAAATACAACCGGTGCCGAATTCAGCCACATCGCTCCCTTGAGGAGAGAGTAAAATAAGTTATCTGCTGCGCTAAAAGGTTCAAAGGGTATTATTTGGAAGGTTATCGATAATTATAACCATTAACACGCAGATCTCGGATAAAGACGCATTCTCAGGAACAATTAGACAGAATGCGTTGTCACTGTAGAAAGTGCTGGCGTGAAAGTCTACTTCATTCGATCGTTATATCAGTATTCATTAAAAACTTGACTGAATTGTCATTACAGAGGAGGTGTGGAATACACGTGGGTGTAAAACTCAACTTCCGTTTGAAAAAATGTCATGATTTGTATCTATTAGTACAAATTACAAAGACAACGGTGACATGGAAGAAATGTCCTAACTTTTTTATTCAAATAGTTTATCCTAATCAATTTAATATCTCAGCCGTAAATTTAAAAAGAGAGAAACAAATACCAGAATACACTCAGGTCTTTTACGTTCCTTAATCTTCTTTACCTCATCACTGCTAATCTCGATCATTCCTCTTAACTTCAATGCAGTGAATGTCGTCCTCTGAAGCTGCAACTCGACCAAAATAAACGGGCGAAATATTTTATAATTCGTCTCAAGATAATGGCGTGCTTACTTCAGTAGCCGGAGCAAAAACTTTTAGCAGAACCAGTCTTATACTGAATGAAAACTGAAATTCCACTTCGCTTATCTCTGCGCATTTTTAAGCTTGAAGGACCTTTGTAGAAATTCAGTTAATTTATGCCGTTTACAGAGCATATGACCACGCCTTTTTGTCTCCCGATGGTCTTCTCGACTATTACTTTTGGTTTCAATATTTTGGATGCCAACATCGAATTCCCTGGGAAATTAATCCTAGTCCCTTCCTTAATATTCAAAATTTATTCTGTTGATGAAATTCGGTTGAACCTAACGAAGTATTCCAGCTTCATGCCCTTAAAATCTTTTATCGTTTTATTCTTACTCAGAAAATGTCATTTTCTGAGTATAGGTAAGACATTGAACTTCACTCTTTGGCTCACTGCTTCCTCCAGTCCTTCGATTCTTGTTTACTTCTTAGAGAATCCGCTGACGAGTGCATAAAGCGTTTGCAGTCGCCTGCATGCGTGCCAAAGTCAATATGGTTGTTTAATATTGGCAGGAGCCATAATCAGGATATGGGACAATTTTTCTATTTTTAGAACAAATTGCGCCATCCTGACGTCATATATCCGCGCGGATCCACGCACATGTCGGGGCTCCCGCGTGGATGTTGTCACGTTGCGTGATCAAATGGTGAGAGTTGAGAGATTCTCTTGCGTATTTTTCACAGCGATGGCAGGGAATAAGGCAGGGACTAAGAACCAGGGCGCTTATATGTAGTTTTATGCTCTGAGCCAACGGAAAAGGTGGGTTCTTCAGGGTCGAAAGCAAGTCTTCAATCTCGCGCTGGGAATGAATAAGAAGATCTGCTCGCGCTAGTTGTAAACTTACGCGCATGCTTTAATTTTGCGTTTGTTCTGACTTAAGAATATAGCAAGAAAACTCTCTACTCTGGTATTGAGTTAATTTGTAAGTTTCTCAGACAATGCTTAATCATAACCGAAACCTGTTTTGATGGTTTCTTATTGTTTATGCTTGTTTGGCGAGTTTGCAAAAGTTTTTGAAAGGAAAGTCTGACGCGTGCAAGTAGTCATTTACATAGTGCAGCTCGTGCACTTTCAAGACCGAGTCGGTGTTTTCAATTGACAAAGATTTGTTTCATTATCTTTTGTGCTGAGATGCTGCAACAAATTTCACGAACGCAAAAAGGCTACTAACATCATGTGTGTTTCTTCAACATAGTGAAATTTTCCACTGCGAAAATGAAAATAGACAAGGAGTTTTGATAACTCGATCAACAAAATCGAAATCGTTATTCGAAGTTGATTAAAGAAAGCGTCATCGTAACTTTGCTGATTATTTCTGCTTCATTCACATGTTTTCAGCTTAGCTTTTAATATGCTCTCAAAGATTAAACAAATGTAAAAACTATAGAGTTATTGTTTGAATTCGATGTACGTTTTCACACGAAAGTGCGACGAAAGTACAATTTGTCTTGTTTACTGACTGTTCAAAACAGGCATCGGCGGGCGCTCTCATTCATCGACAACAGACAATTTACTGGATTTTTACACAAATAAAACTGAGCAGTATCTACAGACGTAAAGTTATTGTGTCTTGATGAAAAATCAAGCGTTACTTACAATTCAGGCGAAACTCAAACTAGCAATTATTTTGTTTTACTTTTCGGTCGCGATAGACAAGCGTGTGGCAAGAGGAGCTAAGAAACTATGAAGTCCTGAAACTCTGCTACATCTAAATACATCCAGCTAGTTTTTTGCTGTGTCATGGAAAAGCTGTTAATCTTAAACATATGTGAAATTTAAAGCGGAGTAATGTACAGCTCATGTAAAAGAAGCATCGGAACACAAATTCGACACTGTCTTACTTGACTCAAACTGGAGCAGCTCACGACGAAAATACTTATGCAAAATTCCAACAGAGGTGAATACCTTGAGTGGGCTAAAAACATGAAAAATTTCGGGAATTTCGGACGCAATTTCCCCCGCGCGACATCCGCAAAAATCCTCGCAGCATGTACGCGCGTGTGCTGCAGGCGATGGCGCAATTTGTTCTAAAAATAGGAAAATTGTCCTATATCATGGGGACAGCCCCAGTACTAGAAATGGCGCGCGCTTACGTACGGTCTCCGTCCCCGATTATGGCTCCTGATATTTCTTTTTGTGCCCGTTGAGACGATCGAAAGTATGTAAGTGTGTTTTTTAAAAAACTTTAAGCTATCAGTTGTCAACCAGTTCAGTGGAAGTTGAAGACCGAGTGTCGTTGAGTAAACAGGTCTGATAGGCTGATCATATTGGTTGACTGCACTGTGACACAGGTTACAAATATTCCGTTGTAAGGAAACATTGTCGTGGCTTTTTCTTCGTAAGCCTAGTGATAACTCAGGGCGTGAGAAAATGTTTTTGTGGGGGTAACGACTACATATTTTGATTTTGAAATCGAAAAATTAAGTTACACTTTAATGTTAGCTTCCAGTGATTTTTTTTTTTTTTTTTTTTAAATAAGAAACATACCCAATTCAAGACCAGAGTGCAAAATCCATACCCCATTTATAACCAAAATAACCAAAATCGATACCCTATTTATGACCTAAACGGATGAAAAACCCTACCCTTTGGGGCCGCACTTACCTATATAGCCCATATAAGGGAGTACCCCCCCCCCCTGGCGTAGGAGTCCGTGTAGGCCTGTCACCCAATTTAACACATGTTGTTTTTTCTCGCGTCTGACGTCACGTAGCTTAAAGCAACCAATCAGCAAAAACCGTTCGCCAGACGGTTGGAGGAGCATAAACAATGGTGTGACTACAGGCGGATTTTTTTCGTCTCGCGCTCCGCGTTCGTGTATCGCGTTTTGTGCTTTCTGCCCGCTAATCCGCCTGTTTTGCAGGCTACGGGCGACCGGTGACTGTACAGCGTTCGATGTTTTATATGGAGCCTGAATGAGCAATTGCCAGATTCAAACGAGCTCGGTGCAATTCCCTCAACCCTCTTTCACAATTCATTTTCTGAGTTCAGTGGCTTATAGCCACTTTGATTTATACTTTGAGTTACATTTCATTCCTGTAAACTCTGTAAATAGTGCACAACATAGTTAATACAGGGGAATGGTTATGAAGCCCGGCAAACATCAAAGGAGCAAACAAAGATGCCAAGATTTATGTAGGAAGGTCCACGACCGTGCACAATCTTTTGTTTTGCGCTAGTTACGTAACCAAAACGTTTCTATTAGTTAATTCCTAGGTCAGCGGTAAACAACTCCTTTTTTGTGCACGGTAAAGGCAAAAAAAGAGAACAAAAACATACAACAAAGAACTTTGTCGAGTTTCATAACCACTCTCCTCCATTAACTATGTGCACAATAAAGAAGTTGAGTTGAGTTGATTAATTACAGGGGAGGATCCAGGATTTTTCTTAGGATGGGGTGCACCACTAGTGAATGGCGTAACTGACTGATGAGGTAAACAAATTTTAAAAGCGAATACGAAGAAGAAGGCTTCATCTTAGGAAGGGTGCGCACCCTCTCTCTAGATCCGCCCCTGATTTGTAAAAATGATTCCGCAGCAGTGAAGAAACGTTGTAAAATGTAAGCTGTTCGAAGAAACTTGTCTCTGCGAGAAAAAGTTGTCAGTCTGCGTTAAGAGTGGTATGATTTGTTTTGTGATGAGCTTATGATGAGCACTGTTTCAATTAAACCTGTAAACTCGATTGCTATATTGCAATGACAGCGAATATTTACATACTCACAACTGGGCCAGTTGATTGTAGTGGACTCGGTTAGAGAAACGTGGAAGTAATTAACTAGTATAAGCTATGTTCTTCATTTTTAAAGGTAAAATAAGGGGACTGCTTGTTTTCTAGCAACTTAGGTTGAGTTTCTGATGAGTGTTTAAAGTGTCCATAACCTATTTTTTCCTTCACTTTCTCAACTGAATTTACACGCCACCCAAAGGGGTTTTGCGAGAAAAAAAATCGATTTGACTTCGTCCTCTCTTGTTCGAACAAATTAGACATCTAAAAGTAGTTTCCGCTATTTTGGCTTACCATTCGCCTCAATCTTCTCTTAATTCTTATCCGTAACGAAGGAACTGTGAATTAGTTAAGGAATGCGTGACTTAAGACTGCGATTCGAGAGACATATGTTCGAGTTTGGCGACAAAATGCTTGAAAGAAGCGTTGCAACGACATTAACATGATGAGACAAGCACCAGTTCCCTTTGTTTTGTAAACACAACTAATCAACGCTGTGGGTGTGCCGCAAAAAATACAGGTGACTTCAAAAATTGTTAAAAAATCACGTTTCAGTTCAAATCACAATATTTTTTCTCCGAACGTTTTTAAGTGATGTGTTGATTCAAGTGTGAAAGCACAAAAAGGGCAATGGGGAGTTCAAAGAGAGTCAATCGGAAGGTTTCTGTTCATGTCATGAAAGTAGCTTATGCGATTAAGAATAAATTCCACTTGCACATCAGACGATAAAAAAAGATAATCGCGCATACACTATTCATAACACCTCGAGCTCATTAAAATTACTTTATTCCATTATTTTAAATATCCATTTTCAATTAGTTGGATCGTGTCCAAATATGTCAGCATAATTTTATTTCGAGTTTATCCTAACTAGCGTTGAATGCAATTCCTCGGAAAGCGTCGTTCAAGCTAGATTTTTTTTTTTTTCTGGCTCGTCAATTTTTCAGTGCTTTTATCATTTTGGAGATTGTTCGCTTCTTTCCACACCACAAGCCAGGCGGGCATCGCTTTTCAAAAGCTTCTAATGGCGAACTCTCGGCTTTTTCTTCGTCTTCAGCCGCGATTTCCTCAGTAATGGCTCTCTTTTTACCGCACCACAGGCCAGGTGGGCAACGTTTTTCAAAGACATCCATTAGCGGGCCTTGCTTTTTGGGTCCTTTAGCCTCAGACTTCATACTTGAGGATTCTTCGGGGTCGTCTTTCATTGTGGAATCATCGCTTTTCTCTTTAGCCTCTGGAGCTTCTCGTTTCTTTCCACACCATAATCCAGGAGGACAGCGCTTCTCAAACGCCTTCATCAATGAATGGTCGGGATCCTCTTCGGTTTGTGCAGCATTGATAGATTTTTGATTGGACAACTCTCGCTTTCCACACCACAGTCCAGGTGGACATCGCTTCTCGAACTGGTCGGCCACTTTGTTTGCTTCAGCTGCTTCAGTCGCTTTGTTTTCGCTTACTTGTCTTTTCTTTCCACACCATAGACCAGGAGGGCATCGCTTTTCAAACGTTTTCATCATGTTTTCCTCTGATAAGCCACGTTTTTTCCCACACCACAGACCTGGAGGGCAACGCTTCTCAAATGTATCCAATACCGTTTCGCTGTTCTGGTCCGCTGCGATTGATATTTCTTCGGGTACGTTTCGTTTCTTTCCACACCAGAGACCAGGGGGGCAACGTTTTTCAAATGTACTAGCCAAATTTTCCTTGTCCTCCTCGATCGGGGTGTTAGGTTTTGCTGCTGATTTACTTCCAGAAAAGCTTCGCTTCTTACCACACCACAAACCTGGAGGGCAACGTTTCTCGAAAGCATCTACTTCGGCATGTTGGTCTTCATCGTCGGATACCATCGCCTGTTCCTCGGGAATTCCACGTTTCTTCCCACACCATAGTCCAGGTGGACATCGCTTCTCGAACGTTTCTACAAATTCTGAAGACGGCGCACTTAAATCAGCTGTCAACATCTCCATGGAGACATATGGAACATAAAGAATGCAAAGTAGAAGACCAGCAAACATCTTCATCTGAAAAGTAAAGAAAACATAGCTTATCAGACTGTTAAAGAAAGAGAACCATAATCTAAGATCTGTTTCTGAAAACGATAACCTATTTTAGCCCCAGTGGTTTTAGGGTAAATGAAGAAAAATACGTAAAACAATAGCACGGCATATTAGAATGCTACTGAATGCAGTGCACATATTGATTTGAATATTTTGCCGGCTTTATATCGTAACACCGCAAACTATAGTGGGAATGACTGTAAGCAAAAAGATCATTCTCGAGATCGCGAGAGAGAATATCAACAACAAAACTGCCATAGCATGAAAATATAACTTCGACTTTTTAGTATTATTTTGGTGCATTTCACCATACTGCACATCTGTCAGTATATTTGCTGTCATTATGCTAAAAATATGATCAGAAATCTCATTGCAATTCATTGGAAAGGAAACGGATAGAAGTTATTTCTGTGTATTCCATTTCCAATAGACCATGGTTTGAGGTTTTAATGAGGAATCCACCAGAAGTTCGAGTTATAGGTGGAAAAAAACTTTGTCTATACCAAGATTATTTACACCGTATTGCAAACTCTTTTCTTTCCGAAATACTGAAATGCTGAAATTTTCACAATTTGTATCAAATGTAAATTTCAGAAATGAATGGTTATTAAAGCGCGAGAATTTCTGTTAGAAAGAACGATCCAAGACTTAAAGGCATCTTCCCCTTCAAACTACGATCACCTTTGAGCCATAATATTGTGTTCGAATTAAAGGAGTTCTTAAAATGAAAAATAATAAAAAAAAAAATGACTGACGAAACTTTTTTTTCGGGCCTAATAAAGAGTGGCTGTAACAACGAATTGGACGTTTGTATATGTATTGGTGTGGTTGTGAGTTGGGGTTCAATTGTATTACATGTAAAAATTGATTTAAAGGCCTGTACTTGGTTAACTGATAGCTATTGTCGGAAACAGGCTTGGATAAGTTTAACTTATAGCTGGAAAATTTTCAATTACATGTTAACGTAAATGGTAGGACTTTACCTGATAAAATTCCTGCAAAGTTACTTGTGATAGACCACCTTTGTTTAGACTTATGGGTGCCCGAGGATCTCATAACAAGGCAAGAGTTCATTTTCATAATAATGACCGTGTTGAGATGTTTCCAAACAGTAAAGTGCTACGGAGGCTGAACGTTTTTTTTTTTTTTAATTAAAGCTCCGGTCCAAAAAGTGCGCAAAAAAATAAACAATTGCCTGAGAGTCAAGGTGGGCAGTTACAAAAGTTTTGATGCATCAAAAATTGTAGGTTTGACTATTTCCTATTTTTACACAATAGTACTTTATGGAGGAAAATAATTCTCAGAAAACAATTTCTGCAATCATTTCCCATTAAAATCGTCAGAGGTCTTTCCGAAGGTTTCCAAAAATCGCTTGAATGTTTCGGCGGATTTTACGAGATCGTTGGAAGAATGACGAGCTTCAAACGAGTCAATATAAGCCCCAAGGTATCAATGAGAACCCTGCACCCCTATCATAACCTTGTGATTAAGTTTATAATGAGAGAAACTTTGATGAAGAACGCAGTCCGGCCCCTTTCCTAGTAAAATTATACTGGTTACCTAGTAATATGCGAATTAAATTTAAGATTCTTCCACTTGTTTCAAGGCAAGGCTCCTTTGTTTGTTAGAAATCTCCTTAAACCTAAGCTATGTACCTTAAGTGACTTTAACATGAGAGAAACAGAGATTGTTCCAAGTCCTTAAAACAAAATGCAAATCTTTACTTTTGAAGAGAGGACCTTCGCTTATACATGACAACTGCGGGCATTGAGCGCACTACTTTTGGAACTAAGATGTTTCTTTGCAAAAAAAAAAATGATCCCAGTTTAATTTTGTCAAGAGAAAGGGCCGTTCCAGTGTTCTAGCTATCTTGCAAAACTGATCAGAACGAAAATGTCAAAAATTGTTTGAAAAAAATCCCCTCGGAATGTATACATACAAAATGCAGAACTGTTTAATCAGCAGTCTGACAAGTCCGACAGTTTTACCTAAGTTAAAACTCAGTTCCTAGTTTCAATATGTTGTGAACTTCTTATTTCTCTTTCTTATATAAGTATACACGACAGAAAACCTTACCATTTGAGTTCTGAGACTTGGACTCTTGTTATGTAACCTTTCAAAGTGAAGTGAATTTTCGATGTTCATGCGCCTTTTTATACCTGTATTTCCTTTGAGTTTTCAATCCTATTATATTCGTCTCCCCTTCTTTTAAAATACCAAGGTAATGAGGTCAAATCTAAAGGCGCCTTAAACAAAGCCTCACTGACGCTATAGATGCCATTTGTTTTTAACTTGACAATCGCACAGGCACTACGACAGCATTGTGGGCGTCGCTGAGATCCAGCTGTGTGTGCAGGGCTCTTTTATTGAAGCCAAATTTTCCCATTCTGATTGCGTTTCTGGTAAATGCACCTTGAAAACAATAGTTTGTTTTCGTTATCTTTATCTTCAATCCTAGTTGTTGATGCGGCGACTTCCCCACACGCACGACATATTTGGTTTGCCCTAGCATTGTTGGTGTATCTCTTCTTCCTGTGTGCATTACAAGCAAGCCAGCCGGCTGGGCTTGCAGGATTGAACATTCTTCAAAGTGGAATCTAAATATCTAATTTTAAGTCCACCTAAATTCAACTAAATGCAAAATTATTTGATTGACCATTTACAGCACGTTATTTTACTACTCCTCCCTTTTTGAGACGTGAGTGTCTTACTAACGAAATTCTGAACCCTTTTTCTCGTTTCCGTATCTAAAAAACAAAGAGTTTGACCGTTTTTATTGTAGGTATTGAAAGTACTTGATCCCTACAGGGCGTTGTTTATCGTTTGTGGCAGTATGTATTTATGTGGGCTTCCCAAAGAATTGCGCTTTTCAGTACCTTCATTATAAAATCGAAAGGATTACCCAGAGATGATGTTTAATTCTTGCTTTTCAATGACGTCGAATTAAGGAATGAAAACTAACCCTGCACTTTTCAAATAAACAATTATCGTATAATATCCTGCCACTAAATTTGGAACTTTCCTTGGTCGTCTTAATTCCTCAGGTGATCAAAAGACAAAATTCAGGAAGTTTACAAGAAATACGTTCAGTTAGTGGTTTTTTCAACGGCTTGCCACTGGGCATTTGGTTTCGTTTTACAGATATTTGACGCCCTATCATAAAAAAAACCCATTAATTTCCAAATTCCAATTTGACCAGAATAGAGAGCTCGCATGAAAAACAGCTAAGGCTGATGTGGCTTCCTCCCCAAATATTGTAAAATTATTGTAAATCATACATTTCCTGACCAACCCATCGTTTGCGATAGTTACCACACGCACAGAATTCTCTCCAGTGCATTTGAAGCTTTCTGATGAAACTTCAACTGATTTGAACAACACCACAATTTTTTCTGCTAAGCATAAAAGCTAAGAACGATTTTCCAAGTATCGCCTCTGAATAAGATAATTCCGCTCATTATTCTTGCCATCTTTTCGACGCTATTGTAGTTTCTGCATGGAACGTGGACTAATTGGCGATAAATTGAATGTGAAGCACAGTAGTAAACCGGATGATCTTAAAATGATTCTTTAAAGAATCTTTTCTCTACTCCCACATAAATTTCCATTTCCGAATTAAGCTTAAGCTTGTTTTCAAACCTTATGTTTGATGGCGGCTTATTTGTAAAGCTGGTATTCTTTCTTGCCAAAGGCATTTTATATACAAATTGACATAATACTGGCCTACACGGCGTCTTAAAGGAAACTCGTGGAGTGACCATTATTACACGCGTTACTGCTCGTTAAAATTTAACAACTTAATGAATATTTTCATGTAATGCCGGTTTGATATGTCCATGTTATTCTTTATAGCATATACCACCTAAACCAGTGTACTTTTTGCGCGGTTCGATTGATTCACCGCCCAGTGAAACAAAATGGCTTCTCTTCTTTATCAGTGTAGTCAGACGCGAGTTAATCAATGTCACTCATAAAAGATTTTTAACGGTGACGGGCTTCTGTTTTTAATAAAAAGTGATCTTTTCGGAAATTTGGCTGGAGTCCTTCTCGATCCTTAACCCTCGTCATTTCAAGTGCTAGCTTTTCAGTTGCTGCCGGATGCGAGAATCTCAAGCTGTAAAGTTGACGGGAAGGTACGTGAATTCTTTTAAGAAATCGCACTTGATGGTACTTGAGATCGCACGGTTTCGCTCACATTTTTATTTTATCTGTATGTAAAGATTCTTAAAAAAAACAAACAATTTTTGGCAACCTGGAACGTACCGGTATTCATCGTTAAGGTCATGTGTTCGAATCCTGGTCAATCCTAATTGTTTTTGTTAGTTTTTATTTTCATACCGGTCTAAGCCGTGTGTGAAACTCTCTCGTGTTTTAAACTTTTTCTCCTACAATTCAACGTATTTTATTTCATATATTCGCTTCCTTTAATGACCTTTAATATGGTTTTAGTTATCGGCGACGTAATCAGTGAACTACGAGGCGCTTGATAAGACCTACTTGGCTTCACACTAGAAGCTAAGTTAGTTTCAAGTAAGCACTTGACTCAAGTGCACTTGAAAATCTCAAGTCGCACTTAACAAAACTTGGCCTCACACCTGATGACAAAGCATATTGCAAAGTATATTACTTGAAGCATTTTCAGAGTAAAATCAGTCATACATATCACAAATGCGATTGTTCGGCAGTAAAATCGTGAAGAAATGCATATAGTTGCTTTGTTGCTAAAGAGCAACGACATCTTCTGTATTTCTCTAGAATAGCTCAACAACGCGGTTTTCGGTAAAGAAATTGCCGTAGGGCTCTAGCTAACCTAGAAAATGCATTTCCCTGTGACTCGTCCAATGTTCAACAGAGTTTTTCGGGTGCAAAGAAATAACCTGGTGAAAACTTGAAACCGCAGCTGGTTTGTAATTTGCAGAAGAGCATTTGGTGTCAAATGATATGAAAAGCGATTGTTTAGGCTGTCTATGAAAATGAAATTCAAGTAAGTTGTCTGTCGGTTTGTTCATCAGAATTGTAGCAACGCTGCACATCGGTTTCAGTTGGCTTCCATTTCCTATTGATCAAGTGCGTTTTCAAGTGTGATGTCAGGACCATACTTGGCGGCGCACTTCGGCCCCTTTGATCTACGAACGTTTCCATGGTCACTAAATAAAGTTCAAGTAAGCACATTTTACCCCTTCACACTCAAAGTAGTTCCAAGTGCACTAAGATTATACTTACAATACTTACAAGCTCTAGTGTGAAGCCAAGTATTGTTTTGAAGGGGGCTGGGGAAGGGGGAGTTTGAGTTGAACAGAACCGGATAAAATACAAAGGAAACAAAAATGGATTTGAGTTAGTTACTTAATAAATGTTTTTTGTTCTCAGTGGTCTTCTTTTTTGACCCGCTCGACGTTATAACACATCACTTTATCATGCAGAAATTGTCGAAGAGAAAGCCTGTTAGCTACCCTTGCATGCCAAACTGGGTATGTGAAAGGAAATTCATTGGCGAAAGTATAAGGTTAATAGCAGACATAATGGAAATCAGTAGACAAAAGGGTCGACTCAATGCAGTGGGATTGCTTTTAAGCTCGGTCCAGAACTACGGCAGCGGATTAGTGTGTTTACAAAGATATCTCTAGTTGCGTTATAAATAACAGGCACTCCTTAAAACACTTCTACGTTGAACGCGGGGTGCCTCAAGCATTCCAACATTCAGGCTTATTTTTGAGTCTCGTTATGGCTATGGAGTTCCTTGCGCTAAGAATTAGACGCTACAAAAAATTCTACGGATTAAAATTCAGGAAAATGAGGAAATCGCACTTTCGCAGTAAGCAGATGATACATACAGCTGTTTCTTCCCACCGATTCCCTGGAGTCTGTTTTCAAGTTATTTCACTTACTCTCACTTTTTGAACTGGGTACTCAGACTGTTGTGAAAATAACCCGAGCAAAATCTTGAATGTTGTGTCTGGGTTCTATGCCTAATCTCGAAGATTCAATTCTTGAAGTAGTAAGTGTAAGTGAGTAACTTTATTTAGGCAAGTATCACAAAATTGAGCACGAGAGTTCTTTTAAATGTCATGATGTGCATAAAAAATATCAAAATATTAAAATATGATCAATGTATTATTAAAGTGCCACTATGATCAAATTCTCGATACCCATTTTTTACATTTTCTTACACAATAGGTCAGTTTCCTAGATATCTTGACAAATTTCAATCTATTACGAACATTAGAACTCAAGTTTTTTGGACATTTACGGCCGCCATTAATTATCCTTGTTCCAAGTCTTGGTTGAGAATTGGAGAAAATGGCGTCATTTTCTCAAAAATACTACAAGGGTTGAAATTATAATAACAATTAGTACAGCAATTTGCACAAAGTATAACAAAAACGTTGGCTCATACTCGTGCAATTTTCTACATTAATTGTTATTATAATTTCAACCCGTGCGGTATTTTTTAGAAAATGACATCATTTTTTTCAAATTCTCAACCAAGACTTGGAACAAGAGCACAAGAGCACCTTTAGCTACCTTTCAAAAACTGAGAGTAAGTGAAATAAGTTGAAAATAGACTCCAGGGAATCGGTGGGAAGAAACAGCTGTATGTATCATCTGCTTACTGCGAAAGTCGGATTTCCTCATTTTCCTGTATTTTAATCCGTAGAATTTTTTTTTGTAGCGTCTAATTCTTAGAGCAAGGAGCTCCATAGCCATAACGAGACTCAAAAATAAGTCTGAATGTCGGCATGCTTGAGGCACACCACGTTCAACATAGAAGTGTCCTCAAGTGTTTTAAGGAGTGCCCATTATTTATAATGAAACTAGAGATATCTTTATGAAGACATGATTGATCATCGCAGTTAGCACACAACTTAAGCAGTTGTGAAATTAAAGGCTGAAAAAAATTCAGGCCTAAAGGGGATTCGAACCCATGACCTATGCGATACCGGTGCAGTGCTCTACCAATTGAGCTATCAAGCCATCTGGGAGCTGGTCACTTTTGCCAGTTTCTTACGATGGTCAATCCTCTGTCATTTATTTTCCAACTGCACGGAAGCAACCTCTCCTTGGTCTAAATTCCAAAAGTGTGTTTTTAATCTTAAGCAACGCCAATTTAGTTCTCTCAGTTCTCTCACTTTCTTACATGCTGTCTAGCTGTCAACCATCTTATATGTTAGACAAATATTTTCTTACTGTTAACGCATTAAACAATAATAGATCCAAGTTGATAACTTCTTCTTACTGACGCAAGAATATCGACCTAGAAAAATACATTGTAGACGAGTCATGACGACAAAAAGCTAAAAAAAGAAGTAGAATAGTTTTTTTTTTTGTTTTCCGCGTCCTTCCTACTCATTCCACGTGTCATCCGCAAATGCTTCTATTTTAGAGTAGTGTATGTGTGCTAACTCCGTTAATAAAATAAACTAAGAATAGTGAGTTCGAAAGAGTAAGTAAGTACGTAATGTGTACACAAAAATGTATCAATCAAAGTGGCTGTGAGCCACTGGACTTGGAAAATAAATTATGAAAGGGTGTAATGAGGCAATGCTCATTAAGGAACTACTTGTGATGAGAGGGCAGTCTAGCTTTCAAACAAGCCCATAAAGCCTTTTTCCATTCAAGAGTGTGTTGTGATATTTGCAATATGGAACAATTTAATGTTAAGAAACTGTTTGTTACTCAGGCCTGCCTACACGTTTTACATTACATGCATCTGTACATGTCCTCCTAGTGCTGTAGTAAAAAACGGCAAGATCATTTTGTTTGGTCAAAAGTGATGTATAGACTGGGAGTAATGTTCAGTGCTTGCTTGTAGCCAGCTCTCAGCTGGCTTAAGGTTGTTAGATGCAAACATGGATTTCGATCTTTGGTAACATTCGAGAAAATCCTTTGTTTTAAATAATTGTTTAGTGATATATTTTTAAATAGTTTGAACTAGAAAGTTGACCAAAAAGTGACGATTGGTATCAAGATAAACAGTGCTTTTATTGGGAAGGTAGTTTTTTTGCACCAGACCCACTAAAATATTTACTGATTTAGGCAATAGTCTTCTAGATATGTAGATCACGCAGATTTTGCTAAGTTATCAATGCAATGATGCTGTTACAGCAGCAGGGTATGTAGTACAAATGCATCCAACGCTTTATTTACTCTAGATACTTAATACACATTTGCAAAGAAAATTACAATAACTTAGGGAAAAGATATGTGCTTAAAGTCGAGCCAGGGGGATAAATGAACCTTGCGGTTCAGTATGATAACACCAACATTTATGAATGAAAATTCAACAGGCTGAAGTTCAGAACTCAAGTTTAAATAGCATGGATTTCTGCCATAATCGTGTCACCTCCACTTGAACAAGCTCGACAACGCCATTGAAACTCGGAACTCACTTGAGCCTGCTGTGCTAACTACCCAGCGCTTCAGTACGTAGATATAATTGATACTTTCGCGCAATTTCCAAGGAAAATCATAAGAAAATTGGTGTCATTAATATTCAGTTGCTGGTTCTCCCTTGTTTAAGGTGGCTCAAAACAGTTTCCAGCACTTAGATTTAGATGGGTCATTATAACCACTCTTTATCACTTGATGCTACAATCATGTTATCAAAAAACTGCCCAATCATTGGTGAACACGTTGTTATCATTTTCGTGACACAATAGGTTACCATAGCAACAGCATGACCTGCTAAAAACACCCTTAATTACAGCTTTGGGGGCTTATAATTCAAAAACGGCTCGGTGAATTGTTTTATATTTTCAAATTGCAATAAGCATGATAAGACGCACCTTTTGGCAAAGTTTTTTTAAAAATCTGTACATAGGGTTCAGAGCCACCTTTAATTTTTGAAAATTCAAGGTGGCTCTGAACCCTATATACAGACACGAAAACCTCTGAAAACCAGGTTGAAAAAGCAGGCAATGTGTGGAGGCAGTGAGGCCACTCTTGAGGCGGCTTAGAGTCTCCTTTCTCGTTGTACACAAACAGTTGACGAAATATAGCCGTCTTACAGCGGTCTAATCATAAGACGGTGTTAAATGAACTAGAAAGGAACATACTGCATTAGTGTTGTGCATGACGAAGAAAACGAAAACAAACTTGACACCTACTCAGTACCACAGATGAAAACTTTTTTTGTTAGTGTCAAATAAAGTTGATAAAATACGTTTCTGGCTTAGCCTGCCCTTCGTCACCTTGATTATTGTTGTGGCGATCGCCACCTGACTGATAAACAAGTAAGTTTTTTAGCTTTTCATTCTTATCATTAGTAACTCCTAAAGTTTGGAAAACACGATATGGTTGTTCCGTTTTCAAATGTCTCGATTCTGAGTATTTTCGATTATTTTAGTGACATTTAATGTGGGTGGGAAGCGAAACCGCCTCGAAAAATTATATGTTTTAATCCGAACGCATAAATTTAGAACAAGAGTAAACTGTAGTTAAAAACTGCTTATAGTAAAATTCACATTCACGCAGAGCAAATGTTCTTTCTAATTAATCTCTCGCGTCAGTTATACCTTGACCGAAGCCCATCACCTATTTTTGACAGTAACAAAATTAAACTTCATATTTTGTCACCCTCGGACAAGAATCATCAAGTTACTCTTTTCACATTCTGTTCAAACTTGCCTGAGCTGGCTATCATCCATATTTGCAACCTCATACCAGAGTCTTTTCCCTAAGATAAAAGTCCTGGAAACCTGTATTTCGCCGTAATTGTTATTTAATACAAACTGAAGATCGCAGAGTTAGCATACATTAATGTACTCATTCTTAATCAAGATCATTCTTGTTTCGACATGCAGCTAGTTCGCGGAGTTTGCGAAAAACGGAATGATTTGGCTAAAACAAGCGCCTTTGAGTTCATACTTCAAGTGCTAAAAGGTTTACTGCAAACTCGAGTTTGTTCTCAGCCGGTCTTTTCAGTCTTCCTTAACAAAGACTGTGTACGGAGGTGTTCTTTTTTATCTAAGTATCGTGAATGTACGCTGCTTGAATGGAGCGTTCCAAATGTACTCTCTCACGTGACCATATACGGGACCTGAGAGGGCGAATGAAAAATCGATGTTGATTACTTTCACTTTTTTTGTTATTAACGTTTTTTTTTTCAGATTACCAAGGTTTAAACTTCCTGATTTTGCCTTATTATTTCCTTGATAGTAAAAATATACAAGCTTAGAGGAATTTTTTCTGTATTTGCTAATTTGAAGACAAGGGATTTTATTCATCTAAGTATGGTAACAAAGAAATTTATTTCAGCTGTTTACGCTTGTTCTCCACAGTAGCTTAATTTCCGTCGTGACAATCGAAAAATTAAGTTTGGAAAATAAAATCGTCGTTTTTCCAATTGACATCGTCTTTATCAAATAACTGAAACCCACATTTCTATTTGGGTGACGAGAGACATGTTAGGAAAGGATAAAAATAGTCCATTGGTAATTTGAGATAACTTGTCCAATTTGTTTCAAAATTACGGGAATGCAGGTAAATCCTTAATGAAACAAAAGCTTGTTGACGATTGTGAGTTACGTGGCTCAATCCAGATTAAATCAATCAACTTGACTCCTGCCAAGAAAGAATCTTCAGCGTACCGAAGGATTAGTTTTGGATATTGAAACTGGTTATGTGCACATTTTTAAGTTACTCGGCTTTAATTTGTAGTGCTAAAGTCATTTTCTAGCAGCTTTGTGTTCACTGCTTACCTTTTGTCCCAAACTGAACAGGGTACTACGGTATTAAGACCGCGATTCTTTTCAATGAGTCTTTCGTACAGAATGGTGCTCTTAAAAACGAGAACTCTTTGCTTGGAAGTAAAACACTTGGTCTTGATAAATATTTAAGATATATAAGACACTTTCCGTGTCTCTATCGAGTGCGCTTTCAGTCAAAAAGATGCTCTCGTTTATCTTGCGTAAACAACGAGAAGAGGTTTGGGAGAACGCCGGAGAAATGATATAACAACCGGAGGCAAATTATTTAGTTAGAGTCGTGTATTACTCAGGATAAACGATGCTGTTCAGTCCGCGGTAAAGACGGGTTCTATATATAAACAGTGTTTTCCTTGCACCCGGGTCCTTGCATAGAAAGAAAAACTCATGTCACCGTAATTAACGCCTCTGTACTGTATTTCTCGACTTCGAAAGTAAGAGAACAATTAGTTTTTATTTTCTAACTTTCAACTGCTGTTCTCAATGTATTTAGATACGGTCACTCAAGCTTTCTCGAGATCTAGGGCAAATCTGATTCACGGCTAAACTGTACGCTTTCTACTTTAAATTTAATACATACTTTTCCCAGTTTGCGTTCAGTCTAATTGCACAGCAACGTAGTTACTTAAGTTAAACACAATATTGGCCACAGGATTTAAGCAAAAGCTAATATCATGGTTCTATTGTAGAAATTTAAAGTTTCTTTGAATCTTGAAAAAATCAAAACCACATACCAGAACAGGTGGCGTCATATGTATTGTTAACTTCAATACAGGCTTTTAGTAACGCTCTTTTGGTGTCGAGTTGCTAGCCTCGCGTGCTGAGTGTTGGAACCTTCTTCAATTGAACAATAAAGTTTTTGGGCGAGGAAAACTGTAGCAGCTATGTATGGCTTAAATGAACCATTTTATCTCCCCAAAAGGAAATTAGCTCTTAAAAGCAGTTGGTAAACACGCCATCTCCTATGATCATTACGTTCTTGAAATGATAGTCAAATGCGTTGATTTGTTGGAAAATTGGCATTTTTAATTGTTTCAAAGAGTGCCAAAGAGGTGACGATTGCTTCGGAAACTGACAAGTCAATTTAATTCAATGACGGAGGCCTGCATCGTTCTACTTTCTGCTTTTAAATGTTCAAACAAACGCTCAAATTTGCACAGAAAGACGTCTGATATTTACAATTAGTTTAGCTAGAAAGAATCAACCATCTCTTGGAAGTATACTAGCCTCGATAAATGATAATTAAATGAAAAAGGTTGCCCTTGTATTTAGATACCTTTGTTTAGATAATAGTAATTCACTATCCTTCCGCTTGAGTTATCTATACCCAATTAGTGTTAAATCTGTCTTATGGTGTAAATTATTTATGAAGGTTAAAACCCTCGTTAGCTTGTAGTTTTTGTTCTAATAATAAAAAATTTTAAAAAATTTAAAAAATTTAAAAAACTGAACGCGTGTGAATCTAATAAAGTTAATCGTAAACAAACTGTGTTTCGTGAAAACATACCTTACCTTGTTTATATCTGGGAATTTTACAGCGTGGACATTTATGTCTACAAGTTAAAAAAACTCTTTTTTGTCTCGTTGTATGTAACACTCATTTAAATGTTGGATCTGGTTTTTTTGTCACGTTGTGGCCGTCAATTACGCTATACACGACAAAGGAAACCTATGTAATAGGTATGGCAATACAAAACCACTTTAACCTGTAATAATGATTTATTAGCCCCATTCATGACACTATAAAAGAACTTGATTGCTTTCCTCTTTGCGGGTTTCATCGCTTTGACTGCATAGGGTAAAAGTTAAACCTTAAATTGACTCACTTTGTAATGTGCTTGTACTTAAAAGAGTTTCTGGAAAAAGTATCTTCACTTCCATAGTAACGCGATATCGGCGTAGTAATTGTAAATTTTGAATCGTTGTTAAGGAAAAAAGGTAGACGATATTTTCTCTTCGAAAACTGATCGTTTTAAAACTGAAGAACTACGAAAACCAAATCTCGAATGCAATGGTTACGAAGAAAATAAATTCAATTAATAAAGGTAATGAATCTTGAAGCACCCAAGAGCTTGCATTACGAATTCCCTCTTGACGGAACACCAAATGATACCGCGTTTTTACAGACTGTTTTGAAACTGCTCTCGGTATGCTGAAAGCCCCTCCCTTTCAGCACCCGTTTTGCGGAATGAAACCGCATTAAACGTACGAAAGGTTCTTGACAGGTCAAATCTTTAAGTATACCTTCATATTTGCTTGTCACAATTCAATTCTTTCTTTGCAGCTTCGTAATCATTTCCACCATTTAACTGCGTTAAGAAATCGTAACTTAAAAAGAATGAGCACTAATATTCGATATTGCACCACCAATAAAACAGCAAATAAAATACGATTAAGGGGCATACCTCAGCGAAAATTAGAACAAGGTTTTCTCCAGTTTCTTTCTTTCGCCTTCTTTATGTCCTCGCGAGCGGAGTGTTTAGGGAGTGCCGTTCTAATTCACACGAAGAAAATCATTATTAACATGTTTCAAGTGTTAATTGATAGTCGACTGACATGCATTTTATCTGTTCCTTTGTTCAAACTTCCATAGTGACGGTAGTAAAGATTTATTGACATAAAACCCCACTCAGTATTTACTTACTCTGTACACCTAGTTACGAGAATTTCGTTTTCTTAGAAGACAAAAGTCAAAAGAAAAGAAAAACAATAAGCCTGGTGCCACTACAAAGAAAGGAGGTGCCTTCACTCCGCTGAACGGATCTACGAGTTATTCGATCAAGCTAACCTAGGCTTGACCATTCCTGAGTGTTACTAAGATAAACAGACGAAACTAATATTCAATTTGATTCCAAACTACTAGGAGATGCAGGGCATTGGCGAATTAATGTTCGTGTGTTGGAGCTTAAGCTAGCCCATTTATCCTCATGTATTATTCTTAGACGATAGTTTCTAGATCTGTCCTCCTCAACCCCTCGTTATGCTACAGTTGAGGTTAAAAACATAAACATAAAAATTGCACAGCAGTTCATGGTTCTTGTCTGTTCTTTCTTGTGAGGACCATTGACCTAGCCGAAGGACTTTTCTGAAAGTCTAAGTACTAAAAAGCATTTTCATTTGCAAGAATAAATAGTCTATTCAAAGCCGGGTTTTTCCCTTTTCTTTTTCTTTTCAGCCTCTCTTTGTTTAGATTTGCGCGGGAGAGACCGCGCGCTTGTTGCACAGAGACCAGCCATTTTTGAAAAGTGGAGAAGACCCTGGGGACGAGGTTGGTTAGCTTAAATCTATCGGTCTCATTGATTGGTCTTAACAAACAGCTAGGCATGGGATGTATCGTAATCTCTGATTGGATAATATGTGACGTTACTAACACGTGCATCCGCCATCTTAAATTTTGCAATAAACTGGCTCATAGTTTTACAGTAATTTGACTTGTCGGAGCGTTGAAAAAATGTCAGGAACACCTCTTATTGTGCTAAGTAAGTATACTTGTCCCATTCTGATTTTATCTGAATATTTTATACTAAGTCTTGACGGTTTCTTCAGATCAAAACACAAGACGAGAGTCTGGTCGCAAAGTACAACTTGGAAATGTAGAAGCAGCTAAGGTCAGTATGAAACTTAAGCTTAGGGTTATTAAAAGGAGAAAATATCTCAAGAATCGTGTCATTCCCAGCTTATGCCCTGCACATCTTTATTCTGCATACAATGCTCGCACAGTGCTCTATATAAGCTTAATGTGAACTTAACATTGTTACATGACATGTACACATTTCCCAGTTTATCAAAGCAATTTGTTCTGGGTGTTTCCGTAAGACAGAATGGCAGATTTGCATGTCTACCTCACTAGATCATCTAGTAAGCCTCTGACAACTTTCAGTTACTAACATTGTTTTTGTCTTGCAGACTATAGCGGACATAATTCGAACATGTTTAGGACCGAAGGCTATGTTAAAGGTGAGTCTTGTCCACTCTCTTCTGTCATATTTAATCACTATTTAAAAGTCAGCTCTCATTGTCTTCAGTAATATCCAATGACTTCGTCTGATCTCACCTACATGTACATTCTTTCTTGTGTACATGCTTCACCATTGACTCAAAACATTCCTAAAACTGTAGAGATCTGGGCAGAATATTTTTTTGGATATAGCCAGATACAAAGAGGGTCAAAACTTGTTGTGTTATTCATTGTTTGGTTGGACTTGTACATCTAGACAGTACATTTTGATTGGTATTTGACACTGATTGATTGACATTTAGCATACCATTTTTGTGTATAGGACACTTCTCTTTTGTTTTTGTAAATCAAAAGGTGTCTAAAATGTAAAATGCGTGGTTAAGGTATTTATTTGAAGTAAAAACGAAATCCTGGGTATTTTGTTTGACCTTGGCTGGGATTTCATATACAAAGTTTGGTCATTTATTCTCTGGTTGGCAGCATTAAGTCAGGGTATGTATAAGGATGAAATGTTTTTTGTTTTCAAATTAGAAATCTGAACTATTATAGTTGCATTATTGAGATCATAAAATATGTGAAGGGAATTGTTAGAAATCATGTGTCTTATATAAATAAAATATCTTCAATCAGATGCTAATGGACCCAATGGGAGGAATTGTTATGACAAATGATGGAAATGCAATACTTCGTGAGGTAAGAATCACTCCTTTTTTCTTGTAAATTTAACCCATTGGCTTATGTCCCAACAGTAACCATCCATTGCCAGCATTGGCCTTTGTTCCACATCTTATAAGGTCACCTTTGACTAAACTTGGCACCACTTGTACTCAAGTTCTGCAGTAAGAAGATCTTTGCAATGATACCCAGATCAAAGTGATTAGGTTAATATTGAGCTCATGCGGATGCGTGGACACCCATCTGGCTAAAAGCTTGAATACAATATTGGGGTAACAAGGTTTGGCAACTGACCAACATTTTAGTTTAGGATAAACCAAATTTGAGCTCAGTACCTGTTTTTGAGAGTTCTCCACAGGAGATTCTACATAGTGTTTTTATTCCTACAGGTACAAATTTATATGCTTTTATATTATTTAATGATTGCTATATTTCTTGTACATGAACTTTTAGATTCAAGTGCAGCACCCAGCTGCCAAATCAATGATTGAGATCAGCAGAACTCAAGATGAAGAAGTCGGTGATGGCACTACCTCTGTCATTATTCTTGGTAATGGTATTTACTGTCTGCAGCTTTAAGTCCAATTCAAATATAGGAAGTACCTTGTTTAACTTTATATATTTTGCCATTGTAAATACCGCTACAACTCTCAAGAAGCTCCTCAATTAGACATACTATTGAGAATTGCCATGTAACAACTAAGGTAGATTTTCTGCAGCAGTAGGTCAAAGTATACTTCCAGGAATCCAATCAGGTATTGCATTATATTCCTCTTGGAAGGAGTTTACAAGTGTTACTTGTTTGCTTTTACTGAAGAACTGAGACAAAAAGTATACAGTGTAAAGTTATGTATTTATGCTTTGTTACCAACATATGGATACATAGAGGATATTACACGGTGGCGAGAAGATATGAATTTTATGTTCGAGTGGCAAGAACTATATCTCACAAGTTTGCTGCACTCACTTGTGAGATATTGTTTTTGCCATGAGAACATAAAATTCATATCTTCAAGCTAACGTGTAATGTCCTTTTTATTATATAGACATGCTGATGACGCTGTTTTTGACAATTTTCCAAAGATTTGCAACCACTTTCCAAACATTTCCGAAGATTTTCCAAAATTGTTCCAAAGGCCAGACGAACGTTTCCAAGAATTTTCCAAACATTTCCGAATGTTTTCCGAAGATTACCGAAGATTGCTGAAGATGGCCAAAGAAGATCCGAAGATGTTTCGATCATACACCAACAAATTTAAGCAGTGTTTCAGCCAGAAAATTTATCTTGAGGGCCAAAGTGGCCCCTGAAGACCATTTTTAGGGGCCAATTTTTTAGGAAAGGTGCCAATAAATTGAAAGCTACAGGAGGAAAAATGCGTCAGGGTACCAAGGAAAATAAAGCAGTTTATTAAGATCTAGAATAAAATTTAATAGTAAGTGCTTTTTGAAGTGTTTCTACTCAATAAATTTCTTTTGAATCAGATACTAGTATGATCCGTCCTTAGGCATACATGACATAGTCAATGATCAAGGGTTTGCAATGCATTGTGGGGCAATTTCAAACTTGAAAGTTTTCCGCTGTGAGATAGTCAATACAGCAGAGCAAAAGGATGGATTGACTTCTTTTCTTATGTTGAATGTTTTAGAAGCAAAGATCTTTCAATATGATTGTCTAGAAGGACATAATGTGTGACAAAATAACTGGATTGATCGTCAATACAGAGAAATGTAGTCACCATTATGGTGACTAAACCAGAATTTTTGCCGAATTTTGGTCGCCAAGGATGAAATGTTAGTTACATTGGTGACTGTATCGGTCGCAATTTCGAGCCCTGGGATGGCTTTTAAAATACTATGCCTGTGTTAAGTTTTTATCAATTTGTTACTGCTCGGTAGACCACTGACTTTTATGTAATAAAGTATATTATTTTGCATGGCTGCACAACTCACTGATTGTGTGGTGATGCTGCAGCTGGTGAAATGATGTCAGTTGCTGAACAGTTCCTTGATGATCAGATGCATCCTACAGTTATTATTGGAGCGTACAGACAAGCCATGGATGACATGTTGGAAATCCTCAGAGATCAAATCAGTGTTCCAGTTGATGTTGACAACAGAGAGGAAATGTTGAAGATTGTCAGGAGCTCTGTTGGGACAAAATTTGTGCATCATTGGTTAGTTATTTTTGTTGTTGTTTTTCATTTTTTATGGCCATAAATGTTTGTACTACAGCCTCTCCAACCTCGTTCCCAGGGTCTCTCCTCTTCCCTGCCCCCAGAAGTGCTCCAGGGAGCAGGAAAGAAGAAAAACCCTGTAGGGAACTTTCAAGCTTTAGGGTAATTTTATATGCTGATTTTTACACTTTTTGTGTAAGAAGAATTGATAAAATCCAGATGCTTGTTTGGTTGGATGGGGAAGTAATGCAAAATTTGCTCTATCCAATGGCATTCTACATGTATTTGGCAGAGTTAAGCATCTTTCCTTTTTACATAAAATGCAGTATTAAGTTAAAATATTTGTCAAATTAAAAAAAAAGTAAATGTTATTTATAGTGGACATGTACTTGGCTATACAAGCACTAATCTTAGCTAGTTTATAGGTATGCCACGGAAAGAAAGGAAACAAATATTTCAAATAAATGTAACATAGTTAAAAATCCCAAATGGCAGGAGGCCAACCAGTTGGCTACATGTAGTTACAAAGCATGGCTGAGGATTTGAACCCGGGACTACTGGGAAACAAATCCCGGTAGTGGCAGGGTGGAGTCCTTGAACCTGGGACCTGCGGATTACAACACCAGCACCCTAAACCACTCAGTCACGCTGCCTCCACTAGAACTTCAATGTGCTAATAATTATTGAACACTTTCTCTTTTTTTTAGGGGAGACTTGGCTTGTAACATAGCTTTAGATGCTGTACGTACTGTTGTAAGAGATCAAGGCGACAGAAAAGAGATTGACATTAAAAATTATGCTAAAGTAGAAAAGGTATCATATTATTTGACACATTTTTATGGATTTTGTCTGGTTTCATTCACAATGATATGGTAGCTTTGCCATTCTATTAAAATTTACTTGGTTGGCTGTGTATACCGGTAAATGTACATGTAAATTTAGGACAATCTATTTTTTTGTAGGGCAGTCGTTTACTGAAATCACTGAAATAGAGGCTTTGTGGGTATATTGGTCATCATGATAAAACTGTTACATGTATTTTATGATGTTCCCAGTGCAGAAGTGGCAATTTTCAAATGATAACATGAATACTTGCGAACAACAGTAAAATTCAAGCAAATGTCTGCTTCTGTTTTTAAAATCGGCAGTTTTGCGGAACATTTAGTGACAAAGTTGTAGTCTGTAGATATATACTGATACTGACATATACTGATACATACTTTACACATACACGCCTGAAGTCTGAAGACTATTTTATAACGTGTGCTGTTGTAGGTTCCTGGAGGTGAACTTGAAGAGTCGCGTGTTTTATCTGGTGTTATGGTTAACAAAGATGTCACTCATTCCAGGATGAGAAGGTATGGCTCTTTTCTGACACTTACATGTATGTTAGCTTGAAATAATCAGGTCAGCTAATTGCTTACTCACATGCAGTATATAATATTACATATTACATACATGTAGGATTGTCACAGGAAGTGTGTCGATCTGTAATCTGGTTTGCATTTGTAGGAGAATAGAAAACCCTAGGATAGTTCTTCTGGATTGTTCTCTGGAGTACAAGAAAGGAGAGAGTCAGGTACAGTGCCCTAGTCTGGAGTAGCATTTGTGTTCATGTGAAATGTTGGTTCTGCATGGTTTCAGTGCAATATCTCAGGTTAAACAGCCTGCTCCCTCCTGACATGGTAACTGCTGGGTTTTTGTTATTAACTTTAAATAGATTTTCCAATAATCATTTTGCAGTATGAGGAGTCTGAAATCATAAATTAGCTTACTTGTACATAATGTGTAATCAATACATGTTAATTCTCAGAACTAATGTTAATGAAATGTATAACAAGCATTAAAGGGACACTGTCACCATTTTTAGCATGATTTTGGAAATCTCAAAAACATATCTCAATCATTGGAAGTTGAACAATAATGGTTTTATATTGTAGAGCAGTACTCGACAAATGATTGAAACTCATTAGGAAGTGAGGATGGCTAACAATGGCGAGGATGGAAACGGATTGTGATATGGATTTTTAGAAAATTGACAGATTGTCAGTTTTTTTTTACAGTTCAAGTTTGGCTTGAAAATTGTTGAAATTTAGCAAAAATGTTGCTGCAATGTGGACTTTCTACAAGAAATTGCTTTTAATCATTTAGTTAGAGCTAATTGGAAAGCTCTTATTACATAAATTTAGGGACCATTTCGCAAATTTCTAACAGTTTTAAGCAAATATATTGTGACAGTGCCCCTTTAAAGAGAATTAATATTTTCAGCTTAAACTAAAGGGAATAAGCACTTGATATTTTGACTATTAGTTCTTTTCATAGTACAGTGTTGTCATATTTTAGATGTTGTCAGCGTCATTAATTAAGGGTGCTTTAAAAAATTGCAGTATTCAGTACAACAGTTATTTGTCATTTGATTTCTTACAATGTAATTCATTTCTTTCTCAGACCAGCTTAGAAATTACCCAAGAAGCAGACTTCAGGTAAGTTGACTCTGTCTAACATCCAGTTTATCAATTTCGTTTTCACCCTCTAAGAACTTTCTAACCATGTAATTTATCAATCTTTTTTCCTGTTGTTGTTTAAACGGAAAAAATGGGAGACAGTTGCACTTTAAATAGTGTCACTGTTTAACTGTATGCGAGGTTCTGACTCTGAAGCAAACCAGATTCCCTAGGATAATGAACATATTTTTTAAAAAGGACATTTCCACCTTTTTTCCACAAAACACTTTGTCAACCTTCATCATAATTTTCTTTTTCTTTTTCAGTCGTATTCTTCAGCTAGAAGAGGAATTTATTCAAAGAGTCTGTAGTGACATTATAGCTTTAAAGCCTGATGTTGTGTTCACAGAAAAGGGAGTATCAGGTGAAACAGTTGTTGATATTATATGTAAAGTAAGCATTTTTTTTTCTTTTGAATGTATGGTGTACATTATGTTGTTGAGATGGTGTCAGTGGACACGCACGTTCTATGCAATGGTCTTTGAATTTCTTACAAAATGTATAATTATAGTACTATGGAGGATAATCTAAACGATTATCAGCTATTGCTTGAGGGACCAAGTTCTTTAAACCTCTCACTACTTGCATTAAAACAATGCACCACATTTGACACTAGAACTGTCCCCTCTACCCTTATCTTTAAGAAAAAGAAAACATGTTCCATATTGCTCTCGAGCTATAGAAACACAAGTGGAAGTTTGGCAGAAGGAGAAATGCTGTGGGAACGCAAGCCAACAGGGGAGTGTTTCCACAATTTTCTTGAGTTCTCCCAAATTAAACTTCCACAAGTGTTTTTGACATGAAAGAAACACAGAGAACATGTTTTATATTTCTTTTAGAACGTTCCGCAATAAAAAAAGAAAACAACTTTTCTCTTTGATCCTCATTCTCTTTGCTTGTGCTAACATTGGGTCAGCAGTTTGTGCTAGCACTGTAAGTTTTTAAGTTATAGAAACACAATTTTAAACCAGTCAGTGCATACATGTATTTTCTTTGGGCTATTTTCTTAACTGCAGTGTTGTCTGCCAAGATAGAACCTAAAGCTACCCTATTTCATGGGCCATTTCTCAGTTGCCTCCGTATTAAAACTAGTCTGTGTGAAACAGTTCTTATCACTTTTATTTCATGCGAATCAGACTCATTTCATATCAAAAGTTTTGCACAAGGACTAATTTTGGAACAGGCCAAGGCAACTCAGAAATGGCCACCACAGAGATTGTTATTACTGTGGTAACAGTATTGTTACTTTAATGTTCCAGACCTTGCACAGCATTTCCTGGTAAAGAATGGAATCACAGCGATACGCCGTATCAGGAAAACTGACAACAATCGTATTGCTCGTGCATGTGGTGCAACCATCGTTAACAGAACAGAAGAACTGAAAGAAGAAGATGTTGGCACTGGGGCTGGATTATTTGAAATTAGTAAATTTGGAGATGAGTAAGTTTGGTACAAATCATGAATTATTGCTTTTTAAATTAAACTGCATGTACCTTATCATAATAAGCTTGCAAATAGTTTATATTTTGTCGGTTATACTGTACATGTATTGCTGCTCAGATGTAGCAAAGATTAGGTTGTAACCATGCAAAATGTAGACAAGCTGTCACAGTCAAACAAATGACACAAGTCACTCAGATAAATGCAATACATGAAGCTAGTTCATGAAGCCTTGTAACATGGGAGTTGTTTGTTGAAAGGTACTTCTGTTTTGTGACTGAATGCAAGAATCCCAAGGCATGTACAATCTTACTACGTGGACCAAGTAAAGACATCTTAAATGAGGTATTTTCAATTTCCTATCAAGAGCATTAATTTTTGAGAATGAACAAATCAGCAAACAAACAAACTCTATGAAAGCTTCATTATTTTACCTTAGTATATCCATACATCTTAAAGTACAGTGTGATGTAATAAAATTCTATTAAACATGAAAGACCGTGTTTGACCACATTTCCAAACACAGAGAAGAGTCTGAATTGACAATACGACACGCAACAGAGTATTTTTGACAAACTGCTAGGTGTTTGGAAATGTGTTCAAACACGGTCTCGAGTACTTGATTTTTCTTCTTGATCAAAACTACAGTAAAACTAAGGAGAAAACAGAGAAATAAAGTAATAAAAGTCTATGCTAATTAAGATCAGATATCCAAACACAGTCATGGTCATGATTTCTTTCGTCTAAACTTGATGAATTCTTAATGAGTTGGAGAAGAGTTTGTTAGCTATTTATTTCACATTTCTTTGTTTGCAAAAAATTGACTGTGAGAAGTCTTATAGATTTTTATTTTACCTTTCATGAATGCTTAATCAAAGCCAATTTCTAATTCCTGAAATTGTGAGTTGGGCTCATACAACCTGTAGATTTTGAGAAAAACTTCATTACCGGTAAACCCTCTTACTTCTAGTGCCCAGTCTATCCCTAGGCGCATGGTCTCTCATTTGGTCTATTTATTGAAGTTTAAATTGTTCAAGTATCAAATGTAATGGTAAGCAAGTAGTAATTAGAGACAGGAAAAAATTTAATATCTTGGAACATGTTTCAAAAGAGTTTAAAGTAGGGCTCTTAAACTCCATCAAACAGCAAGAGAATAGATTTATATTAATTTCTAGATCAGAGCTCTTATCCTCATTAATTTGTTTGTAGTTTGCCTCTATCTTTGTTTAAAAAAATTAGCACTCGTTTCCTTGTTACCTGAGGGATTCCCTTCCTTATGCCTTCCCTTATCTTTCCAACAGTCATAAATTAAATTTCTCTGCAATCAGAATTATAATGATGTTTGTTTTGTTTAGGTTGAACGCAACCTTCATGATGCTATGAATGTGGCACGGAATGTGATGTTAGATCCCAGGCTTGTACCAGGGGGTGGTGCAGCAGAGATGGCTCTTGCTCATGTAAGTACCTTTCCTGATGAAAAACTGCTGTCACTGAAATCATGTGACAGGGACATCGCTCTTTTTTTTTTTTTTCAACCTGCAATATACATGTAGGAGTGTAGAATGTAGCCCAATATTACCCATTGCCAAGGTGGCAGTACCCAGTAAGAATTAAGCTGCATTGAAAAGGCTCTAACAAAGCTTGACCAAATACGTTAGGAGCATGCAATGTTGTCAATCTTTGGCTTGATTCTCAATGGTTTCCTTGCCTACTGTAGTTATGCCTTTTTTCCTCATTAAACTCATGTCACAATGAGTTACAGTGTTTTGTTGGTGCAACAAGGGTTGGTAAGAAATGTGTCATTGTCACCATAATGATATATGCTAGTTAAATGGTTTTGTGTAAGATAAAGCTTCCTATCTTTATTGTTAGACAAAAGGATTTATGTTTAAGTCTGTCAGTACTCCTGCTTGTTTTTTTTTTTTTTAAGTTGTGATGTTGTCATATTGCAGGTGCTGACAGAGAAAGCCAAGTCGGTGGCAGGTGTTCAACAGTGGCCTTACAAAGCAGTTGCCAAGGCATTAGAAGTGATCCCACGTACTCTGATTCAGAACTGTGGAGCTAACACCATCAGGACTCTAACTGCCCTAAGAGTAAGCATACATGTCAGTTACCAGCTCGGAAGGATTCCTGTTAGAGTTTTCATCAAGGGATGTCACGCAAAACTCTTAAAAATTCGCTTTTTATCTTCTTGTGGAAAACTCCTGAATTTTTCATAGTTGTATCAAAGAGGAAATAAAATATTGCTGTCTTAACTTTTCCCACAAACGCTTTAAAAGTCAGTTTCTCAAAAAGGAGAATTCGTTTATCATTTACATCAAGAAATTTCTCAATCCTAGAAATGTTATGTTTATGCCCTCGGAAAATTCCTGAAATTCCGTCACCTCTGACTAGTACAACCGCTGACAGGTAGCAAGGAAGACGGGCAAATCGTGCTCGGTGGGTTAGGAAAAGGAAAGAAGCCTACAACTTTATCCACTACGTGTACGTGTAAAATCACTTCTATGAATACAAAAATACTGCTACATTTTCATGGGGCTGCCGGTATAACACTTCCTGATTGTTTGTGACATGATTAACAGGCAAAACATGCTGTAGAAGGTAACACAACCTGGGGCGTTAATGGCGAGACTGGTGAGATTACAGACATGAATGAACTGGGTGTGTGGGACACTTACTCGGTTAAAGCACAGACTCTCAAGACTGCTATTGAGGTAGTTATTAACTTATGTCATCTCTAGACATCCACAAACTAAGTAAGGCAACTTAGTATTATTCTGACGAAGCTGGAAGATATACATTTTATTCTGAAGGTACCATTCTTGTTGCAAATCAGAAATTACTTGAGCGTTTCAAACGTTGTTCGGATACCGTATGTTGCTAAGCAGCAGTACTTTCATCAAACACCGCGGGCTCACTCAATCTGATCGAAAAATGATCTGTCCCTCCAGCTGGACAAATATGATGGAAATCGCTCTGGGTAAATTGTAACCAAGTTCTCCTATTCTATACGACGAGGAAAGACGATAGAATTCGATATTGTGGTAAAATGAAGGGATTGTTACGAGACTAGCCTACGTGGCAGACATCAACTAGTGCCTTTGTTTCACGCGGCAGAGTCAATTAACAAAGGCAAAGACCTTTACACGCAGGCTAACTCTAAAGAATACCAGGATAAATTTCCAACACTTATTCAATAGAACATTAATTTAGCCATGCCTCTTGACCTCACTGACAAGTAAGATGTCTTTTCTGTTTTCCCCATGAATTGACCTTAAACGAAAACGACCATTAGCCAGATTTTGTACATGTATTGGCAACACTGAATTAACAGTTGTTTGATGTTGTTTGTCTAGACGGCCATGCTTTTGCTGCGTATTGATGATATCGTTTCTGGGACGAAAAAGGCGAGCGGAAAAGAAGGCTCACAGTCAGGAGCTGCTCCTACTACAACTTCTGAGGATTGATCGCCAGTCCCACACAACAAACAAATTACACGAGTTATGGGCCACTGAAGACGCATAGCTCGCCACTGATTTATGGGGCGCTTTCACGACGACTTCCGTTCCAGGATTGGGAAACGGGCTTTGAGACTTTGGGCTATGCTTTGCACGTGCGTGCGGAATGAACTTTTTTTGGATCTTGATATTGGTGTTCAAGAACAGAACAGTGTAATCAATATTGAAACCTTGAGTTCAGAATTATGTCTACCAACAAGTTAAAGACCTACAGAGGACAGGACAGAAGACAGAGAACAGTTACCGCTTGAATTCACGACCAACGTCAGTCATATATAAACGCAACGTAAAAGCCGATTCCTGGTTTAGTTTGTATCATCGAATTATGATGCTCGTGGAAAGTTTGAAAAGCACGAGAGAAGCGTAAGAGTGCTCGAGGTGCATCTGAGGACAATTCTAGCTTCTTGAGTGTTCCCCAAACTTTCCGCGTGCATCATAACTCGATGATATTCAACTAAAAGCATGAGTCAATTATTTTATAACACCGCCAATGGAAATAACTTTCTCTGGCGACGCGAAGTCAACTTTGTCCACGCCATGAGCGTTTATGATACAAGCTTGCGTATGCAAAGTTTGATAGCTCGGCTGTGCGAGCTGTTATAATGTGTAGTACGGTTCGTGATCTGTGTTTTCAGCTGATCCATGGTCTCAAACCATGAAAGTTGTAATAGAGAAGTTTATCTCGCAGAGCGAGTATTTATTTATAGTTTGGACAGAAAGGCAGTCTATGAAGCAGCAAGAATTTCCGTTCCACTAGGAATTGATATCTTACTTAAGAGTCGAAGTGATCAAAGCAGGGTTTCCTCTTCCTGTTCCATGAAAGTGCAATTAAATTTCCGAAAGTTGTCGCGAAAGCCCCATAACCTCTATGCTAGAGTGAAGTGCATGAATCGTGAAAATTCCTCAAAAGTATTAATAAAGTGAACAATTAAGAAACATGCATTTTGAGTAATAACCTGCGTTGGCCTCACCAGCAAAAGCTCCTGCGACGATAATCATTAGGACTTTTTAAAATGTGGGATACGCTCCAATTATGTACCGAGAGGAATGGAACTTAGTACTATATGTGGTACGTCTCGATAACATTCATTGAGACCCCCTTTTTAGCTCGGAAAATGACGTTTGTCTTGTCCGAGTTACAAGTTTGAGGGTAGAATTCACTCTTCGCTCCTTTCTTCACTTTCATAAGTTAGAATCTTTTTACAATTAATCTTTTCCAAGAGCTTACTGCAAACAGGCTAACCTAGCAGGGTTCGTACAGGTCATGGAAAACCTGGAAAGTCATGGAATTGGTATTTCAATTTCCAGGCCTGGAATGTCATGGAATTTAAGTGAAGGTCATGGAGAGTCATGGAAAAGCAATATGCTTGGCAAAAAGATATTTTAAAATTTGAAATAATAACAGACCAGTCAGAAACGGACTTTACTTTCAGTAGAAATAGACACGAGCACACATTTTATGCATTATGATGTTGGAAAATACGTTAAATGATTTTGACATTACTGTGAGAACAACTGCTTAACTTTGGTCATGGAAAACTCGGAAGGGTCATGGAAGGTCATAGAATTTTAGAAGCTGCAAAGAGTACGAACCCTGCCTAGGCATTATTCAGGCTAACCTGAGCGTTATTGAGAGTCGCTGGAGCGACGAGTGCTATTCAGGCTTCTAGATTGCTATTTTGGCTAAGTAGTGTGCCAATCAGGATACCCTGAGTGCTGTTTAGGTTACCCAGAAGCTGATCGGAGGGCAATGAGCCAATCATTTAACTCATGGTATTTCTTCCCCCTTACTGTTTCTCTTATAATTAGAGTTCACAAAATGAGATGAAACACTTGCAAGATAAAAAGTTTAATGAAAGAAAATCATTTTTTATTATAGCTAATAATATATCCTTAAAAAGAGAAAAATTGCCTGTAAAAGGCTCAAAACTGCCACTACAGTGTGTCACTATAGTGTCTGGAAACCAAATCAATAAAATCTCTTCATAGATCTATTCTCGTACCCTCCGTAAACTTGATAAAAATTGATAAACCTATTCAAGCCTAATCTTCAAACCAAGGAAGAACAAAAAGGAAATTTAGTTTTGCAGTTTTTTCAGTGTGCAGTGCGATGAAGTTAAAACTTAAAATTTAACCATATTTTTTCATGTACGGTCAATATTTATACAACTACACCCAATATAAATACTTCAAAGGCGGCGCATTCTAATTACTACCCTAAAACTTACAACGCGGAGGCTGCAAAGCTGCCATTTAACTTACATGTATCGTCGCTCGCCAAATATTCTAACCTTAATACGGATAATAAATACTGTACAATTTAATAAATAGGATTAAATTCGCAATATTCTATACTGCTAGTGTTCTCAGCGCCTATTCTCATGTTAATGGGAACAAAGATTTCCCACAAGATTTGTATTTTGATTGTCGTTTCCGTTCGGACTTATTGCAATGCAAGTAACAACTAAGAACCAAATTCGTCTTGACCGGACAACTGGTCCATTCCTCTGTCCGATACGTTGTTGCTTAATTGTTTCGCAGGATTTCCGCGTTTCAGGTCATTCCACTAACCATCGATTCTTTTCAACCTGAGGGACGGGTCCGTCTTGAGAACCTTTTGCTCTTTCTGTAGACAAGAGAAAAGGAAGCCTTAAAAATCCACGAAGCTAACAAACGGAATGAAATTTGTTACGTGCATAAACGATGTTAGCTTGAAAGTGTGAAATATTTCTGAACTTTGTTGAATTAAGGCTTCTTTCTAGTGAGCTTACAAGTTTTCTATCTCTGATGTTATATTTTAACCTGATTGAACAAGTTTGGTCAGTGTTAACAGTAAAGTAACGACATCTCGACAATGCTTCAGAGAAGCGCGGAGCCTGGAACAAAAAGAAAGAACGCCACTGAGTGTGCATATATTAAACTTACAATTTCCACATCTGAAGGAATACGCGATAGGAAGTCCGCAAGTTCGTTGTTGTCAACAGCATTTGGTTTACGGATCTTCTTTGTAAACTTGTTTATTCCTGTTGAGACGGCAAAGAAGTTGAATAAATTGGCGAAACTCAACTTAAACACAGATCCTAAACCTCTGGACTTAAAGAGCCAAAGCAAAGAGGTGCTGTAAAGTTAGTTTTAATGCAACGCATAAATATCGGCGCCTTTCGAATTCCTCGCTAAATATTATGTAATGGGTTTACTTCTATCAACGACTTTTAAGTTAAAAAAAGTAGAGATTATAGAGCAGGTGAAAAGTACTGAACGATTTGATCAAACATTAGATCTGTAGTGTCCTGGAGAATCTAACTTATCAGGAGAAAAACGCTTGATTTTTATAACAAATTCCCCACAGGGAAGTTAAGTAAAAAGTATCAAAGGTTTAGGGAGAGTTTTTGACGAGATCTTACCCCAGGCAAGAAGTAAGAACTTGAGAGGTACAAGGTAAAGTACAACTGTTCCTAACGTGAAGATGACACACATCAAATACGAACAAAACGGTACGGTCCAGTTAAATGTGCTGCAAGGCAAACAAAACGTTTAATAACTCAGTTCACTTCAGGTAATTCTGTCCCGAACGAGCATAGAGTAAAACCTGGTAACAAAAAAAATAGTACAGAGCCATAAAGATATCCTGGTTATTAGAGCTAACTAATAAGCTTACATGCAAATGTTTGCCTTGGAATGTATACGATAGTATTTGAATCGTATTCTAGTGCGAGAGGCAGGCTTAAAAGTTAATGTCTATTCTCGAGAGTTTACAGGATAACATTACAGTTCCAAATTAGTGATATGGGAGCAAATTGTTTAATATCGTCATATCTAAGCGGTCACGCACGATACTCAATGAGCAACCCTTCTTTAATTTCTTAGTCCACTGAGCGTGCGCACAGAAAACGTGAGAGGAAAAAGGGCTGGGCGCAGGAGGGGAAGTAAAAGCGAAGGAAAAAGAGGTGCTGCCATTTGCCTAGCTCTCAAGGGTTTAAAACCACCTTGTCCTAAAACCTTAGCAGCATGTCATAGACATCACAACATGAAGGTTCTCATGTAAATAGTCACTTAAGATAGTTTTATCCTCAAAGCCACATTAATGGAACAAGAGCTGAAGAAGATATTTCCCTAATGTAAAATAAAAACATTGTGAAGGAGATGGTTGATTTAAAATGACAGGGTACTCGTGATTGTACTTACTTCTTAACTCGTTCTCCATTTGAGGCCACCATATCCAAGGCATTTTGTACTGTCTGACAGATGGATGTTAATGCAGCTATCTTCTCCTTAAAACTCTTTCCCTTGTCCTACAGAAAACGTCCCAAAATGAAAGAGTTTTTCAATGAGTGTCTCTTGGAAAAGTTACATATATACTCATTTTGTAATCTACTGACCCCTTTCTTTCCTTTCTCTTCCTCTTCATCATCATCGTCTTCATCTTCGTCCACTGGCGCACCTTCCTGTACCAAACAAGAATTAAACAACGAAATGTCACGTAACTAATTTAGACAAGGTAATTTAAGAAGGAGACTGAGCGTACCTGTTCTTCTGGATTCACGTTTCTCTCGGCAAGTAACATACACATGACGTATTGCTTGAGAAACGTGAGCAAAAGGGTCAGCGGTATGATGTAGAAGTCAAAGTTCAGACACAGCATGATGTAGATCTGAAAACCAACAGAGATGGATCATTAGAGTGCACGTACAAAGAGCCTTCCACTCATGGATATCGCGTCTTCACGTTCGGCTCGGATTTCTATCAAAATCACTTAACCTTAGTAATATTCACAGTTTCGCGATGTTTGAAAGAGCTCGTTCCAGCCAAAACATTGTACACGTCTTGTGACAGTTCCCTTTCAATAGAGTGAGTACAATCCCACATTGAAACACCTAACACATTGCACGTAATTGTCTTTAAACAACGTGCTAAAATTGCAGTCTGGGATAGACATCGTAAGTATACTACTATCGTTTAAACCGGTTAACACAACCTCCCTCTATCCCCTTCGATGCGGGATAGAATAAAACGCCATTCTAGATGATTGACCAATCTGAACAAACACGCTTTTCCTTCAATCAATCAGGTTGCAAAACCAAATTGTGGCTTATCTCGTTCCCGTTTTCCCGCGCTTGGCGCCCATTACGTTTCACAGCGTTGTTTATATTTCTTTGACTGGCCAGATGTTACTGTCTGGTTTGGGTTTTGTAGCAGTCGGTAGTAGCAGGAGTTAGAATACTACTCATTTAGAACGAGATCTGCAGACACTTACTGCAAAAGCGAAAGCGCTTCTAAACTTGTACTGCCAGGTAAACAGTGATTGGACGAACGCTCCAGTCGATACCAGGCTCGCAACGAGCTTGTTGACGCGGTCAATGTTACGCTGCAACAACTTCATATGAAAGTAAAACAAAAACACATCATTATCAGTATTTGAAAGGAGAAACTACCCAGTAAAATTTGTCCTAAACGTAAAAAGCGGGTTTGAGGAATCAATTGTTATATGACCTCCTGGAATGTCCTTCTCACTAAGCCTAGTATTACACGCATCTGAACTAACCAAACGTTCCATTCCCGAAAGATCATGACGTCAGTGACACGTATGACGTCACAGATTTACTTAGCAATCCTTACCGCTCTCTTAAACTTGGGCGCTTCAAACATGATCTTGGGATCCCTTGGGTTGACGGTCCTAACAGCGGCCCGTATGGGGTTGAATTCCACATCAAGGGTCAGAATAAGGTGCCCTTTGGCTCTGCTTTCCAGACTCTTGTTCTTTAACTGGTACAGACGCTTCTCACCGGAGGTGACCTGGGAAGGAATGATACTCTGTCGTAAGAAAGCAATCACATGATTTTAGAGAGTATCTTCGCCGCCCGTGATGTCATCGATGCAGTTAAACACGAACATTGAGAGAAGTGGCATTTCACTCTTCTGACAAGTCACTAAATCAAACCATACCAGCTAGCAGACAGTTGTAATAACTGTATTGCCATGGTTACCTGTAACAATGGAATCACCACTCGACCAAGAAACTCTGGTGCTCCTCTCTTATCCTCGTCAAACACAGTGATGTCAAGAACGTCGTGTATATCAAACACAGTCCTGTAACGAGGCAAAACAAAGGTGTGTATTATTTAAGCGATAGAGCACTTTTTCCGTGTTTACATAGCCTCATCTAAACACGAGGAGGGTTGGGAGAATTCGAGACAGTTATGCAAACCCTCAACTACGTCTCGGGTTTGCATAACTTTCGAGAATTCTCCCAGCCCCCGAGTGTTTAGATGAGGCTAACACGGAAAAAGTGCTTTTATAAAATAATTCTCAAAAATATGCACGAATCTAAAACGTCACAACCGTGTTTACCTACTCTCATCTAAACACACCTATCGACCAATCAGAGCGCGCGCAGTAGCTCAGTTATTTTATAAAATTCTATCCATAGTTTTTATAGTACCATTAAGTTTGAATTTTCGTTTTCTCTTTTACGTACGTGGTTGCCAAGAGTTTATGACATGCCGTGAGAAAAGCGAAAAAAAATTACGACGTTTTTAAGAATTGGTCACTGCGATTAAGGAAAGGGCGCTGAGATTTTTCCACCGCAGAATTTCTCGTTCTTGTTTTATATTGCGTGATCAATGTAGTGTCACTTACATTTCATAGATCTTCTCCCAAGCAGGGTTAAGAGTCTTGTACATTGTGTGTGTTACTAGACGCTGATTATTTAATTCAATCACAGCAAACGGATCACTGGTTCCTCCAATGTCTGCTGATGCCAATCCGACAGCACGGTGAAGTTTCACCTGTTAGAATACACTTACATGAAGGACTAAACAGAGCACCTTTTTTAATTACAATTAGAGTTACGGAACAAATCAGTGATTGGACCAAAGGAGGTCATCGCATCAATTACAGGACTCGCGAATAAAGCAAAATTATTAACAACACGTCTTTTGTTTCGTGACAGTTTCGGGAAGGAAACCGGCGATGAATTTGTGAAATTTTAGTCCGAAAAACTAGCACATCGCGTATCTCCAGAACCACCTTTTTCCTCGCACGAAGGCCTCGTCAGCTAAGAGGAACAGGCGGTTCTAGGGAAGAGAGAGCTACATTAGTGTAGAGGATATAGAGAAAAGTGGAGAGTATGTAGAGCGGGGGTCTGGGGTCTAGGACGGTCGTGAAAATTCGGTTCCAGGTCTCGCCACAGATTACCGCGTATTTCAAATTCAAAATGGTGTCCACAAAACAGGTAAGATTATCTTTTATTCATCCTGTAATTTGATACGACGCCCCTATGATTAGTCACGCAAGACTTAAATTTTTAACTTATTAGAACTGTAGGGCGTGACAATAATAGATCATATGATTTCTGAAGCAGCAAGTCAGGGTTTGGCCAATGTGGCTTACAGATGCTCTTTAGAAGTGCGCTTAATCAAGGTGTCATTTCCTAAAAGTCATCCTTTTGTTATATGCAGTCACTGTAGAGCTGGGTGTTACTGCAAATATTAAACTGACTAAATGTTGACTGCTTTGTTTAGACCACAGACATTTGAAACTAAAATAATGTTCTGATCAGCTAGTGACTTACATGTAATAACCTTTATAAGCTTATATATTTGAATTCAAGCACAATAACATGCACAATGACTAGTCATGTACTTTGCATGTCTTAGATGATCTCACTATACCTGTAGCCATCCAATTTCTTTAATCTTCTTTGGTGTGGCCTTCAACGCATACTGTTTAGTGATCTCTGTTCTTCTTCCTGGTTTCTCTGTGTATGCATTTAAATCTGATTCACAGCCGGGTGCATCAAGTCCTGTGATTGACAGGTGCATGACAATGATGCCAGCATTGTCTTCAAGTGCTGCCTCGATCTTATGTGACTTTTCCCGCTCAAGTGTGGACAAGTCAATTTGACACCTGTCAATCAAACAAAAAAAGAATGTAAGTGCCACAAAGAAAAAACACTGTAAAAATGAACCAATCTATTTTGGAATAATGTAGCAGTACAAGTAAACCTACAACAACGTGCTTATTCATTGCACATTTCAACCTCACCTGCCCATGAATTCATCTTTCCTGATGTCTCTGTCCCAGACTGTTACCTCCAGCATCATGGGTGAGTCAGGAAATATTTTCAAGTCAAACTGCTCTTTCCACTGTGGACTCAATGTCTCCTTACAGGCTTTGGTTTTGTACTTCTCATTCCCCAATCGGAAACGACAGTATGGGTCACTAAGTCCTTTAAAATAAAATGAACACATACATGTTCATGTATATATTTAGAATTCTTGATCATTAAATGTACTTTGAAAGTCCAATGAAAGACCAATGTTCTGAAAATTAGATCACCTTATGGGAAATAAACTAACATTTTGAAATTAACAACTGTAACTAACACTTTTTTGTTTTGGTTGTTAGATTTGAAATCAAATTTCAGTTTCACATTACTGCATGAAATTCAGTTTCAAAATGGTTCATTACTGTAGCTTGTCAAAACCAGCTTCAGTCCTGTTCATTGTCCTAGCAGTGTGTGCCTTTATCACACTTATACATGTAACTGGTATTTGGGGGGGGGGGGGGGGGGGAGGAGGATACTCTTTGATGTACCAAGGGGTCCATTAATCCAATCCACTTTTATAGTTTAAAGGGAATTGTAAGTCAAATGATTTCAAACTGTCTAGTTTAATGACCTCCAGCTTCCTTTGTTCCAGATATATTAACATAATCCTAAGACAAAAAATAATATATAGATTTAGGCCAGCCTAAAAGCGTAGCTCCTGGGCCGGGTTGTTCAAAGCCCAAATCAGCTAACCCAGAAAAAGGTAGAATTTTGATTTAGGTTTTGTAACTTTGCAGTGAGGTTTTCTGTATATTGTTTGGCCTTCTGTTTTGAGTTTTAATAATCACCCTATACACAAAACAAAACAACAAAAAACATTTGTATAGAAGAAAAAGTTATAATTTGCTTAGCTTTCAATCCCGGGTTAGCGTTAACTGGCTTCCGAGCAATCCTGCCCTGTTTCCAACAAGTTAACCTAATATGAGCCTGCGATCCAATCAATAACCAGTACTTGGTCAGCAGTCAACTTCAAAAAACATGTGACCTCGAGGAGCTGTAAACTTGAGCCTGCGATATGGTCACGTGATACTGGTCAGTGGATACCTTGTTTTGAAAGGTGTCAATTGATCATAGCATGGATGTCCAATATCAAGGAAGTACATGGTAAACCAAGGCTGCATGTCTGTTAACCTATTATTTAGAGTATGGCCACCATGTTGGGAAACTCTGTTGCCGTCGTTGTCGCCATCGTTGCCGTCGTGCGTACGCCCCCACGAGCAATACTGCTAGCCATGATAACCGTGAGAAAATCAACTCATGGGTTTCTTTTTCTTTCCTATATGAGTATGGGGTTCTGCTTGGCAGCCCTTTGGGCCGCCGGAGCTCCGCTACAAAACTACCTACCTATGAAATTATTTTGACCTAAAATTGATTTTAAACTGCATCCAAACCACTTGATAAGTCCACAAAAGTGCATATGCATTTCTTTTTCAATTCCCAATTGTTTACAAGGGCTGGTGTGCAACAAACCCACACAGAAGGAGAAACAGACCTCTGACACACCCACCTGAATCATCCATGGGAATCATCTTTTTTCCTTCTACAAGTATGATGGAAACAATACCATCCCATAGCTGTCCTTTCCCAGGTTCTTTAGGAGCTTGACCTTTTTTTCCTGCTGCGGCTTTTCTGGAAACCTGTTGGAGAGTAAAATTTGCGACCGTTACAAAACTATACTTGACTGCCATTTAACTCACTACCAGAGTACAGAAAATTACACTAACCAATGGAGGTCAGCCTTCTCTGGAGGGGAGTCATTCATAGATAGTGTCCAAGAAACTGCCTGATCAGCTACCTTGGTAGAATGAATTCTGGTTTGATAATTCTGGTATTCTGGATTTGTAGACCCCTGGTTTATTTGTGAGGTGTGTAGTGTGAATGTGCATTTTGAATGTACAATGGAACCTCAATTTAATCAAGGAAATTGAAAAATATGCTCACAATAACAAGGTTTAGTTACATGTATATTGAAGTTCTTTTCCATATATTTTACTATTACTGGGATGAACCGAGGTCTTTGTTAAAAAGAGGTTCGTTAAATGGACGTTCCACTGTAATCAGGACAGACCTTTACTCTGGAGTCACGTTTCAGTACCACCCTTGAGGATTTGGTTTAGGGTTCCCAGGCTCCATTTGTGCTAAACACTGCACAGTGCACATGTACAGATTGTTATTAATACATGTAGTAACATCTGGATTGCTTTTACTGAATTACTAAATAATGCATTTTAATAGTACTACCTCTTGCCTGTCCTCATAGTTCTTGGGCTGGACAGTGAAGACTGCACAGATTTGACCCAACTTTTCCTGTCCGCCATCTGGGTTTTCAAGATCAAGAATCATTTCCGTGGGTCTGCAAAGTCAAAGATAACTTTAAGTAAAACTAACAGAGTCAGGCAACCTGTCCCCCCCCCCCCCCCCCCCCCTCCCTCAAAAAAAATACCATAAAAGATATTTTTACTGGTATTAGTACTAGATGAGCTAGGTACATGTGAGAAGTGGCATGACTCCACAGGACCGCTTGCTAACCACAGGGTTTGGCAACACTTGGAAATAGAACACGCCCCTCTACGTGTACATTTCAATATTTATAAGCAAATGCTTAAGAGTTATGATTCACGTGAAGTACATTGTATGTATGTTCCTTGACTCTCAGAATTTTCCTTTACATGTAGTAGCTCACTGTTCAATCCAGTCCTATTGAGCCAGGTATCAACCCAGTTTTAAGTCATTTTTCCTACATGTACATTGTAAGTAAGACTTGTACATGTAGGGACTGCTCCTAATAGGCGTTCAAAATAAATCCAAAATTGTACAATGTGAGCTACATGTATAATGGAAATATTGAAGATGTTATTCTTTAATTCATGTTTCAAAGTTTTCACATTTGAGTTGACAGAATTTTATTTTAAAAAAATGAAAATGGATATTAATACTATATACAGTTGCGACCATCTCTCATAAATGACCACCTCTCATCAGCAACCAGTTTTCCAAATATTTAGAAAAACTAGTCGCTGAGGAGAGGTGGTCGCTTATGGGAGGTACCAAACTTTTCCATGTCAAATCAATATTTGGAACCTCTTGTAAGCGCGACCACCCCTAAAAAGCGACCGCAACTACTTTTGGAGCTAACAGTTTGAAATTTTCTTTTGCTTTTAACCTCCCCTAAGTAATCACTTGACAAATAACTGAGCGGAAATTGGACAAAAAGGTGTTGTAACATTATCGCATTGCTGAGTAGCACGAGAGACAGAAATTTCTCAATGGCAAGTACCAGATTTTTTCTCAAAATTGACTTTTCACATGAAGTCTCTGTAGTTACCATATGCTAATGTGGGACACTTTTGACCCAATATGACCTAATTAAGTTCTTGTAAGCAACCACCTCCCATAAGCAACCACCTAGGCTTGACATTTTGGATGGCACTTATGACAGGTTCGATTGTATTCAAATTAATTACTCATTTCACTCATTTGAATTTCCCCATCTTGGTGGAAATGCAACATTCCAAAAACAATTATTCAAGAAGTTTGAAGCTTACTTGTCAATTTCAATTGCCGCTAGGTCAACAACAGCTCGTCCCATTGGATCGTCATTTCCAACTCGATCAAAGTCAAGAACTTTCAAGATGAGTGGAACAGTAATGTCTTCAATAGGTACACAGAACTTCTCATTCCACTGCGGGTTCAAATTCTTTTGCACAGTTTTACTTTTGTATATCTGCTTTCCATCAGATTTAAATTTTACATATGGATCACTGGTGCCTGAAATAATTAATACAATGTTAAAATCATTAGTAGTAATTCACTTGAATGTACAGAAATACATTTTCCAAGAGGGGAAGTCAAAGTATGCCTTTCAAAATCAGATGACTCCTCACAAAGATGCAGGTACAGTGTACTAATCACAACAATAACAGGAAATTATCATAGGCAACAGCCCAAAAGATTTCAATAAAGAGGTTTTTTTAATTTTTATTTGTATCACTATACTGGTATGTACATGTATGCACAAGTAAAGGCATACTTCTCGTATTGTTTATATTTATAATTAGTTTAATTTTTTTTTAAGCTTCTAATGGACAATGTCACATTCAATTCATTTAGCATTTAGAAATTAACTTCAGAATGACTTTTAATTAGTTTATCATGGTCAATTAAAGTTTAGGTTTCACTGGTTATATTATCAGTAGATTTTATAATGTATTTACTTTTAGTTTTTAGTTTTTATGTTTTTTCTGTTGTTTACTTTCTAACTAGATCATTATTTTTGTTTAAAATTTCTTTAAATCCTCATAGCCACAAACAGAGAAGGAAATACAATAATATTTCTCCCATTACTTTGCTTTTCCTCATGGCCAGAGAACCTTTCTTTTTATTTTCAGAGCTTTTGATTTCCAAAATTCAAGCAGTGAACATTCTGGGACACATTCATCATTGTCACTTTCACTCATTTTCTTGGAAGCAATTCTTTGAGGTGGCATTGTGGTCATGTAAGTCACAGATTGAAGTGTTTTGCCCTGAGTGAGTGTTTGGTGGCTTTGAGAATTAAACTAAAATTGTAATTATCCTTTATACACTATTTATTACAGATTTAAGTTATTTCATTTAATAAGAGCGTTTCAAGATCTTTTTAAGTTTAGTTTGTTTAGCTGTTAAATCAAACCTGGTGCCCTGGTGATAGGTTTAGTAACTGGCTTTTCATGAAGGAATTCCACGCTAAAAGAATCTAGCAAAATGATCACAAATAAACAGTTAAAAACTCTTACAATTAAGTTTCACTTTTAATGCACTGTATACCTAAGAGGTTAAATTCAATGACAGTCAATTCTTTTACTTCATCAGCTTGGTTTACAGGAAGTGAAGTTACTATATATGTGAATTTACTTTCTATCCCATACAGAATTTTAATCTTATGACATGTATGTGTACAAATCATCTTGTGTAAAGTGTATACCAGCCAGTAAACTTCATGTGCGGGTCTAAAATTCAAACTTCAGAGCTACAAATAACAGTAAGTTCTCTGCAAAATCCATCTGTAGTGTAACATAATGACCAGGTACTGTTTTTATCCATGGCCCTTTTTACCCTGTGCACTACAAAAGTTGATTTTTGACTTGTTTAACCAAAGTGGTGAGTTACCGGATTTTTACTTGCAGCCATGAGCTTAAGTTTAACTCTTACAGTATACGGTATTTATGTTTAATAAAGATTCCCCAGTAACTGAGGGCCTTACCACAACAGGAATCTCCTGTCAAAGAGAACTCAACTTCCAAGAAAGGTTAGTGTAAGGAAATTTAAAAAGGTATTTAGTTATGTTAAATGTGATATTCATTTAGCTACGTTAAAAATTAAAGTTAGATAATAAAAAGAGAGCCTTGAACTTATAGTATCTGAAAAATTCCAGTGAAGAACAATCTGTTTCAGTTATGCAATAAATTTGCAAATCAATTTGCAAATATATTCAATTATTTGTCCAGTGTGGCAAGAATCAACTGGTTTATTGTTTCTGCTACAGGAAACTAAATTGATGTTATTCCAATAACCAGAGGCTGTCTTCACAACTGTTACTTTTGTAATATATGGAAATGTTAAACCTTAAAATAACTTGTTCCAACTGGTTTTGAAACAGACCAGTCACACGCTGATATTTCACTTGAAGGCTTGTTAACATTGTGAAAAAATAATAGTTCTTAATGCACAGTTTTAATATACATAACATGCTCCTCTGAAAAATGTTTTGCATAAAAATTGGAGAATTTTTGAAGACAAACCAACCACCTGCAGACACCCATGCAAGGGGAAACTTGAGGATTTTGAAAGCAATGTGTCAATTACTGGCCAATAGAATATTAGAATATTGTTATTAGCCGCCTGTTGCTGGGTTTAAGTGTTTATAATATGGAAGTTGTCAAAATTACTTGTGTTGAGCTGTTACACAGCACATATCTATAATTAATCAGTTGATAAATAATTGATTGTCAAACAGGGTGTTAACCTAGAGAAATGAACGACAGCATGAACTTCCTGATATTTCTGTAATTCCCAAAAACAAGTTCTTAGCAACCTAAAATGGTTAATGGATAGCTCTCAGTGAAAGAAGCTAATTTGTTTGCTATCACCAGGTAATGCTGTCAGCTCTAAGCACTTGTTCATTACATGGCCATCAATAATTATTCTAAAATTCCACTCCCCACCATTAAAACCCAAAAAGCACAATAAATGTAAAGCCTGTAAGCAAAGGCGTTTATTCTGGCCTGGCCATTCAAACAATAGGCAACTTCAAAAGCAGAACGATCATTCCCCAACTGTTATTATAGCTACTCTCATGCAAATTACTGTCAGTAAACATGTAACTTAAAATTCATATTTAGTTCATAGACCAAACTATCTATTGGCACGTTCTGTTTAACACTTTAATTACAGTGTGTAACATTTTTAGATCTCTTAGCTCAGTCTTTCAGTTTAAATGGGCTTAACTTTACCCTAATTTAAAACATTCCGTAAGTCAGTTGTTTATAAACATTATTCTGTTTAGTGAATATTATTGTCAGGTTTAAAGGTTTCATTTTCTAGATTTAGAAACTCTACCTTCTTCCGGGCGAAAAAGTCAGTCTATCTTTATGTTTAAAAACCATTAGCAGATTTTCGAAACAAAACAGAGCTGATGGAACGTTCTTATGGTTCAATATAAGGAATGTATGTTCTTCTGGCACGCGTGCATGCAATGGATGTTATAATAATACTGGTACCTGTTTTGTCCCGGGCTGCCAAATCTTTCCCATCCTTCAACTCTACCTCAAGAGCAAAGAATGAGCATTTCCCCGCTCTGGCTACATCACCAGCCTACGAAAAATCGAGCCATATTCGCCATTATTATTTTGTTCACGTTAATTAAAGGGGAAACCCTTGAAAATTGAACGGGGAAATAAACACAAGCTCAAATGAAATAAAAACAACAATCAAATTCCGCGAACGCATTACCAACGCGAGTCATTAAAACGGCATTTTCACGTTCGGGCTAATTTACTCTCCATTTAGCTATTTCTACGACTTAAAAGGACTAAAGACAACATACCAGTGCGCCGGGAGAAACATCCTGTGCGGGACATTCCGTTAAACCTCCAGCCTCAGTAGGTGAAGGCAGGGGTGCAGCCCCTTCTTCTTCGGCACCTTTAGCTGGTTGAGAAATATTAAATTTGTCAGTAGGTTTAGTAGCATTGCCATTCATTTGACATTGAGGAAGTTGTGGCATGGATCTCGATTTGGCGGCTTTCCTACCACGTCCTGATTTCGATTTCGAACGCTTGAGGCTCGCGAACAATCCCTTCTTCTTGCCTGAATTTGCATCTACGAGCAGAAAATTGCAAGCAAGACACAGCCATATTAACCACAAATATCCTAAGTGGGTTTCACTACAGGAATTATAGCGATCGGATAGAAAAATACGAAAGAAATCTAGCTAAAAACCTCTGAGGTCCTCGTCCGACATCTTTGCTTCGCTTACTCTGCGCGACTAAAACATGCGCAAAACAATCTGCGCAATAAGCACGGCGTCCGCGCTCCGCGTTGGCGGGTTATCACGCGAGGTTGTTTACATTTCAAACAGTAACAAATAACTGTCAGTTCCCCCAAATAAAACACCGCTTTGTCTTAAAACCAATTTTTACTAGAAAAGAACATTTTCCATAGCTATTTTTCGCTCAAGCTGTTTGGTCGCAGCGAAGAACAAAACCGGTAAATAATTCTTTTCTTGAAATATTTCGCGTCCCGTTTGCAAAAGGCTGCAGGTTGTAAGTTTAATTGGCATTAATTTTTCATGTAGCCAACTGTGGGCTTTGTCATTTCTGCCAAATGTAGAATGCATCACGCGCTTTCTTTACGTTTTTATGTCAATTCTCGTTATCAAGTTTCCTAGCCAGCTAATACAACAGAATATTATAAATCAAAAGTGAGTGATTTTTAAGACATTTATCAGTTGTCATAGCCGTATAATTTAAGAAAACAAAATATAGAAAACACTATAAAATTATTCTTTCCCTGGCAGCCAACCCAATCAAGAGAACAGCGGCGATAACTGCGATGGTAAACAAATTCAACACCATTTCAAAGCCGAATATCATATTAATATGGGCATCCTGAAATTAAAACAAAACCCATAACCTGAGACTATTTAATTTCTGGTATTTATTTACTCAACGTATTTAAATTTATTTGCAATTTAACATAAGAAAATGTATCGTTTCGCAGCGATTCGTCGTTAAGTACTTCCCTCGTATACGGCTAGTTTTGATGGCATGGTAATGCAAATATGGTCAAATTATTCGTTTTGAGAAGCAAGCTACAGTGCAGACAATAGCACCATAAGTACTTGACACTTTTTAACTGAGAGTTTTGGAAAAACAAACCCTGCTAGCGGGTCTGTAATGATGCGTTAATGTGACAGAAAGGGCGAAAGCAAAAAAATATTTTCGAATAATGGCTTCGTTCATTTTTTTTAATGTTCCATGCGGTGAATGTCACAACAACGCTGGGTTATTTAATTAGAAGAAAATTCCAAGTAATGTGTTCCTGATTTACATAAAAATTAGTTTCCACCAAGCTGGTTTTAATGTAGGGGTAGAATTGACTTAACAGTTTTAAATTAATTATTCTTTCATTGTCTTTTCAGATATTTTCGTCAGAGAAAGGTTACCCTGGCCAAAGTCTACTTTAAATTTCAAAACCTTATGAATGTAATTACGATCAGTGGATTGCAAATGAACTTATCTAAAATTATAAGCAGCGATTTTAGGCATGCAAGTGATTACATGAACATATTCTAAAGTAAAACTTGATTGCGTTATCTTGTTTTTAATGTCCAGTTTATTTGTGCCACGGGCACTGTTAAGTCATATTTTAAAGGGGTTCAGTCACGGTATTTTGAGTTATTTTGGCCACATACAAAATTATCCTTAAATGGTAGGAAACCTGAAAATAACAGTTTAATAAGAAAGAAGAACACCAAAGAGATAATAATAAACCATAAAGGAACAAAGATGGCCAAGGATGGAGAAAATTAACACGGATTGCAAACGATGAATTTGAAAAATTGAGGCTTAACTTTTCGATATGCGCAAACCGTGAGTGAGCTCCTTTAAAGTTGATCGTGTGCTAAACTGTGAGGCCCAATAATCAAACAAAAGAGAGCATCTTCGGTGTACTTAAAAATCTAATTTCTGTTTTTTATCGATTCGCAAAAAAAGCTGTTTAAAGATTGCAAGCGACAAATCAGCGAGAGGATTGGGGCGAGAACTAAGCTCTCACTCCCATTTCGCACCCAAAGACCCGAGCGAGCACAGGTTGCCACCTTTGATTAATGGTGAACAGGAAAACCTCTTTTTAATTAAGCGTTTTTAACTTTCCACCAGAAGCGAATGTGCTCTAAGTATATCTCCGTTTTTACAAAAGTTTTCTTACTTACAAGTCACTTGGTTCCAAGATCCATCGCGAAGTACCCGCTAGCGAGACGTCGCGCGAGTCCATCTCGCGAAAGGGGCAAAGGACGCTAACCGGAAGTTGTATTTTCTCTTTTGAAAGCGTTCTTACGTAACACGCGCGACAACCCCGTCAAAGCGTTCTGACCGCCACGTCAAGGAAGGGAACACCAGCTCAGATCCCGATGCCGTCACGTCCCTAATTGCCCTTTATCTAACACATATTACATTGGGTTTTTTACTTGCATTTTGTGAATCTTTCTCAAATTAAATGTGCACTAAGGAGTTTCGGTCAGTATTTTATACTGTACTTCTCTTTCTCTCTAAGAAAGCCCTTATATCACTCCTTATAACCCGACGCAACATCAACTTCCGGTCTTCAGTCACGTTCAGTTTATATTAGTATTTACACTGGTGGCCGCCAGGGTAGAATGCGTATCGGCTGCATGTTTAACTAGCCCCAAGAGAAGTCGCTATCGCGAATAGATCTTTCGATATAACCAGCGATGAAAATGTTATTTAAACAGGAGATCGCAGTCTGCTTAACTCGGTGGAGTTCAGTTTCAACTCCAGGGAGCCAGTGCCGTTTTCGTCTCCAGAGCCCTCTGTTCCTCTCAGGCGGTGAGGCCTTGGCACAAGGAAAAGGTGACTCTGCATGCGACACATGATTTGATTGGCTACATTATTGAACAAAGATTTTCATTAATTCAGTTCAACCATGGTTTCCCTTCCAAAAATATCCACTAGTTGATTTCTGCCCAGAAAAACTAAAACCGTTCGAATCCGGCACCTACAGACCGTCAGCTTACGGCGAGAATTATCAGCAACGTCCTCCATAACCGGAAATATATGAATGTAACTGACTTCCGGGCAGAATTTTGCTTTTGCCAGTTAAATTCCTTTACATCTTTACATACATTATATTTGCAAAAATTTCGGACGTTTAATTTCGGAGGATTAATTTTCGGACACTTTTTATCTCATTTCGGACAAATTTCGATAAAACATGTCGGAAATTTTGCTGAAACAAAAACTTTATAAAAAAAAAAAACGGGATCAATATTTCCTAATACGGAATAAACAAGCTGGTTCAAAACAGTGCTTATTGTAAGAGCTCTTTTAAAACTCTGCAAATTAATGAATGGACTGTGGAAACTGATCACAATTCTATTTTCCATCTTGGACCAGGTTGCCATATAGAAAGTGCGCTCGAATCCAGATCGAGCGGTACGGGTTCGAGCCCGTCCCATAGACGGTATGGCCCATATTAATACTGGAAGTAACCATGCGATAGACCCTGAGCATCGCGTCCAACGGAGGTAGAAATAACCCTAGTCGCTTCGTGTAACGGAAACAGAAAATAAGCACCAGCCAGAATGGTGAATTTCTTGCTGGGTGTCTTCATTCAGTCGCCTTTGCTGAACATTGACAAGTCTTTTCAATGGAATGTTTCAACGAGTTTCACTAAGTTAAGTCATGAAATATTGTGTACCGGGATGGCATTGCTCATCATTTCTTGTATTTCTGTGATAGGAAGCTGACCAAAGCTGCTATTTTGAGCCATATTTTGGGACAAAATATTTGATTACCTCCGAAAAAGTTTTGTTAAGTGACATTTTGGCACTCGTTTTCTCTATAAGGTCAAACAAGAACGGTGCCTACTTTTGTTAGTGCGCATACTTTCTGCGCATCACGCAAGGCATGTTTTAAGCGCCACGCGCGCGTTGGGGTTAACATTGACGCAATCAACTACGCTATTAAGTACACGACTAAAAGAAAGCAAAATTTTCCTACTGTGACCAAATCAAGTTTAATGAACCCGCACTAAAACCAGGAACACCAAAATAGCAGCATATCGCTAACCACTAACTCTTAATGTTTCCCAGCTGAAAAACTAGCTGTTATCTGTCGAAAATTATGTTGAAATCCAACTGTAAACATATACCTGCAGATGGCGTAGTGCGCGCGCAAAACGAGTGCGAAATACGCAAATGTTTCACTTACTGGGGAGGTGACAGGAAAAAATGTAACAGGCATCGTAAAAGTTTTCAAAAAAGATCAATAACTTTAAAAAACGCGTGGTTACCCCCACATTTTATGTTATGAAATGGAAGTGGCAAGCCTATTCAACACCTGATTAGTTTCTGGTTGTGAGCAAAAGGTACCAGAGGAAGGCTGTCAGAGACGCTAAAAGCGCTATTGCAACGATTTTGTTACAAAAGACATACCAAAAATGGTTTTTATGTTACCAATTACCATGCAGTTTTAAGATCTTTATAATGTGTTTGCTTTTCTGCTTGCAAAGGCGTATTCGAAGGAAATCTGTGAAGAAATATCCTTTCCTTCTTTTTTCAGAAAATGCTGACGTCGGTATTTTTGTCGAGATTCAAGGCTAATTATCTTAAAAAAATGCGTGGCTACCACAATCTTTCTTTAAGGATTCCAATAGGCCTTGCAAAGATCTTCTTTTTCCGCGTGGTCCTTGCCTGTCCCAAAAACCTTTGTATTTAGTAGGCACCGTCCTTAAGAATAACGTCTGATAACGAAGATTCAGTGAGCCAAGTAGAAAGCTAGAAATGTATATTATCCAAGGTTGAGAGCTAATGTAGCTCCGTTCAGTTATTCGATGTTGAAAGAGCCAATGAAAGACATTCATTTCAGTTGGTGAAAATATTGTTAAGCTTGTGAGCACACTGCAAGAGTGGGTCAGGGTCGCAGTTATTTTCTGCCTCCACCAAAGAACGTCCGCGATCGCAGTTCTTTTTTTTTTAAAGAAATAATATATCAGCGTGCTCCAGTCATTCTGATCTGATCTGAAGCCTTTTCACTCCATTTCGGAGCATAGGCCACTGACGAATCGTTTCCAATCCCCTCTGTCCCTGGCCAAGAGTTCCATCTCGGTCCATGTGTAGCCATTCAACTACATGGTGCATTTTGTATCCCTTCTTCAGCTGTTACGCGGATCTGCAGACGTTGAATAGTTTAATTTGCCTCAACCTTTTATGTTTAAGTTTCTATTCGTCTCTTGTTATAAATTTCACAGATTCGCGTTCTGTGCTATTGATCGATGTTCAGGCTAAATTTCTGAGCTCATTCCTGGAGGGTGTGCTTAGGAATGCAAAGAGTGTAGATCAGTCTTTCTGAATTGTGTTATCAGTATTACGGGACGGTTGCAAAATTTGAACGCGAGACTAATCTATACGTAATCCATCTAATTTCTGGCCAAGTCAGCGGCTTACCGCACCGCAAGAGAAGAGACTCGCGTCCCAACAAGTGACGCGTCTGTTACTAAAGAAGATATGAAATATTAATTAGACAAGTAAATAAAACATCTACAATTAAATGTAGGAATGAAGAAGACGGCCGGATTTTCTTTCTTCATCAGCATTCGAAACTAGCATGGATTTCGTCTTGCAGAAGCTTTTATTTTTTACAGTTTTCTTTGTCTTTGCCTTTGAGGTGGTAGAGTCGGGATTTAACGCCGTGTATTTGAAGCGAACAGAGGCGAACTTTACGTGTGGAAATCCTCCGGAGGACTTCTATGAAACACAACAAGGACTTCTCGATCCTGAAGACAGGGTACCGTACACATGTAATGCCAGCGACCCAGAAAAAGCGTTTCCTCCAGAGAACATGGTCGATGGGCTACTTGAAACACACTGGCAATCCAGAAAAGGAGAAGACCTCGCTGTTATTACAATCAGCTTTGAACAGGTACCTGAAATAGTCATGAGCTTAAGTTAGCTTAAGGCTAATTTGCATAAATTTTCACTGCATGGTTCCGTGACATTAAAACCTTTTGTAAGAACTTGGAAACATTCTCATTATTGGTGTAAATGAGCCATGAAAGCAAGAGCGGTGCTCTTAGTTATAGAAGTGGATTAAATTAAATCTCTAAGTGCCGAATCGTGTGTTGATTACTGTTTATAGAAGGAAAGCTTCTGAGTTTGAACGCGAGTTTACATATGTTGATGCTACCTTTTTATCACAAAATCATGGCTAAATTGCTTCCACAGTGAAAAGAGCTTTTTATATAAATGTTAGCAGCTGTGTTTTAGTGATTGCTAGTATTGCAGTGTGTTACAAGTCTTGTTACACTGACGTACATGAACGTTTTGGAAGTAGAAGAACCAAGAGCCCAGTATCGTCTTTTGTTTGTTCAGTTATATTTGATCTCTGAATGACATAAATCAGCCTTAAATCGCTACTCAGTCGCGTAAAGCTATGTAACCCTAACCCAGTGACCTGTATGCCGCCGGTTTATAGCTGTTTTGTTCAATGTTTGTATGTACATGTACATGTTGGTACGGGCCTTTTGTATCTGCTACTGATAATACAGGTACCAACAAAACGAACAATGCGTGCGTACTACTTACCCATGATAATCAGTCTGTTTTAACAATTCGAGTTCTATTGCTTCCCCTGACTTCTCTGGTATTCGTGGAGCTCTGCATGTCTCAAGGATTTCATTTTTTTTCCAGGCTCGTGTTCTTGAACGTTTCATTATGGGCTACGGTTTTCTTTCTTTCTTTCCATTCAAGGCCTTCTTTGCTCAGGACATCAGTATTACATTCGGTAACTATCGAAGACCTGGACAAATCAAGGTGGAGAAATCGACGGATTTTGGCGCCACATTCACCCCATGGCACTACTTGGTAACCCCGCGTGCCAGTATTCAATGCATTCGGCAGTTTGGTGTAGAGGCTCAAAGCGTGATCTCGCGCGTGGACCAAGTCTTATGTACAGAGTACACCAAATATGTTCCTCTAGAATTCAATGAAACAGTAAGTAACAGGCACGGAGAGTAGTTATTATCAGATTCAGCCGAAAGAAGATGAAGAGTAAGATAATTAATTTCCCATTTCGGCCATACCCCTAAGATAATTCCTGTCAAGTTAATTTTAGCCTGGTACTCAGTTCTTCCGCGGATGATGATACCACGCGCCTTCCATGGATCAGTTTCCATGGAGGATGAAAATGCACATAAAGTCGCTTGGGCTGTGCACGTGAGCAGACAAGTACCGCGTCATCTAGAGCTTCCCGGGATTTTCGAAAACGTGGATGTTCTAAAAATAACTTTGGAATAAGCCTTATATGGGGGATAAACTCTCTCCCCCTCATACTTTCTTGATTCAGCACAATACGTTGGCTTCAGAACCAAATAAAATGAAATTCTCCGAAGAGATTCCTTTACACGTGTTTTTATGTCGGTAATGAGAAATAAGAGATACATCAAGATGTATTGACAAGCATAGATGTGTCTCACCACCTATATTTGATATAATGTAAAGAACAGTTTGGTTTGGCAATTCATTCTTGAGTCACAACTCGGTGAGGCAAGGTTCGCAAGAGCAGCACATTTCTGCTGTTATTGTAGTTCAGATTTTGTGGAGGAAGGCAGCCTCCTTTCACTGTTTATAAAATGGAAAGTAAACACCACAAGAAATAAGTGTACAGTCAAGCTGTTCTGAGCTGCAACTAAGTTGAACATATCATAACACTGAAATATTCCCTTATTTTGGTTTAGATATTTATCCAGCTTAATCATCAACAGAGAGGTGATGGCACACCGGATCCTTACACGCCTGGTTTACAGGTAATCCACCCCTTAACTGGGTTGAGCAACAGTTTGCTAGATCTTTACTTCATAGTGAGATATCTCACCGGGTTATTCTGTCTGCATACCTTGCGTTTATTTCAGCTTTTGTGATTTTAGTTTCTCTGTCGCACGTTTTCCAGGCCTGGATGAACGCCACCGGAGTAAGATTCACCTTCACAGGATTATTTAGAAAATTTGACAGGATGTCAAAATTATGGGTGAGTGAACATATATCTGCCTTATTTTTGTGGCTATGTTCCAGTTTTGTTGCAGTCGTATTTGTTTAATAATTTGCTGATTAACAAGACCTGTTTGAACAGTCGTAACAGGAAACGGCAGGCCACGCTACCGCGTTTCTACAGAAGCCAGGCCTTGCTATTTGCCAGGATTAGCTGGGCATCAAGTCCGTTCTGTTGTTCTTTTTGGATTGACTCATAAATTGCCACAATATACCAAGGACAGTGAAATTTATCTGTGTATAGAGAGCAATACTAAACTATCCATGCAAGCATCCTTACTGAACATTTATAGAGAGCAACCGCTGTGATTAATGCTGACTTACCATTTGGTTTGTCCAGAGGTTCCGATTCTAGTGCTGACCAAAAGGCTCGTGACCTCTGAGAGCCACATTGCGCAGCTAGGAGCTTCAGGAACTTCATTTACCCTTCTTTGCCAACTACTATAGATTTAGCGGGTAACCTGAAAGAAATCCCCCGAGTTACGGTTAAAACTTTTGTGTCGTGATTGCCATTTTTTTTTTTTTCAATCTCATAGCACCACTACACAGTGCGAGAGATACAGGTGACTGGTCGGTGTGACTGTAAAGGACATGCAAATGGAACACACTGTCCGCTTAACCAAACAACAGGCTTGCGTACTTGTCAGTGTGAGGGGAACACTTGTGGACTTCAATGTGACCAGTGCTGTCCACTTTATAACCAAATTCCATGGAAGATAGGCAATGGCGCTCCGTGGATTAATGACCCTGCTGCGAGCTGTGAACGTAAGTAAGCCTGGATAAGCTCTGAAGAGATAAATAAGTTAGATACAGATCGATAGAGCGTCCATCCTGGACATCCTTTGTCACTTATCTTTAAACCTACAGTCAAGGAAAATCTTGCATCGTTTCACGTTCTGGTGGAGCGTCTAGCTGCAGGGATCACAATTGATTTTTTAAATAGTATTTAGTCTTACTGTCTTGCAACATAAGGATGGAACAGTTCAAATATATGATCTTTCATATATTCATTTGCAAAAAATAACTGAGTTTAATTGATTGTTCACGAATAATGCTTTTTAAAATTTTCTATTTATAAGTCTCCTTCAATGGAACGCAAACTGAATCATTTTATCCTGAGTGGCGTGGAGCCCCATTTTGTAAAATGATTAGGTTTGAGAAAATGATAGTTTTCTCTTTGTAAATTATATCTTAATTTGTTTCTGAAACAAACATATTTTCTTTACTCGGGTAAGTAATCATCTTTAATTCAATGAGCGTGTTTGCTTATTTTTGTCCTGTTGTCATTCATCATTCAAGCCTGCAACTGCCATAACCACACTGACACTTGCGTGTACAACCAAACCGTGAGTGATCTGGGCCTCAGCATGAGTGTCAACGGATCAATGATTGGTGGTGGAGTGTGCATTAATTGTCAGGTGTGTTTTCATTGCATTCCTTCTTTGTGCTCCATCACGTTTTAAAGAAATTTCAGTAGTTACCGTGAGGTTGGTTCCTGTGGAACAATCTGGATCAGGATCAATGTTCCAAGGTCAGTCAGATCAATGTGCCTCAAAGGCAACAATGAATCCTTCCCCAGAGGGATTTATCTGTTCCTCTGATGCACATGGTCCGAGTGATCGTTGATCCTGATCCGTATCATCCCAGTTCACTACATTTGTGAAGCTTACGATCAGCTACATTTTCACCAATTAACAAGCCAGAAGTGTGCAGTGTTAGTGTCCAAAAACCTACTTCTACAACTTTGAGTTGACTGAGTTTTATTATCTCAACTTATAACATTTCCATGAAAAAACCACAATAGATGCTTTATCTTAACTCTCTTTACGATAGACTCTTTTTAGCACTATTTCTAGCACCTATCGATGGTGGATCTAGAGGTGTTCAAAGAGAGGATTTAAAGTAAAACTGAATCCTTGCTTGATCAAGAAAAGAAAGGCCTGAAGTAAAGTTGGGCGTTTATTTCTCCAGTAAGGGTGCCTCTCCTAGATCGTATCCACTGCTAATATTCAATTTTTCTAAACTTAATCAACTGAGTCAATCGTTTAGACTAAGGCTGTCTAGGATGTTTTCCGCAATTGGAATGCTTACTACCTTTGTTTCTAGGAGATATGACATCTCCTTTCTATTCTCTGTCTCCTCGAAACACTGAGTACGGAGTTAATGTTTTTAGGAAATATGCTAAGATGACAAAAACTTAATCGGCACAAGTATACAAAAAATAGGTCTACAGAAAGTGCCGTGTACGAACCACACCGAAATGTGTGAAGGTTATGACTAAGTTTTATAACTGTAGATAAGTTGGCTACTTCAGCAGCACTAATCTTCATAAGTAAAATTTATCAACTGGTTTTAAAGCGTTACCTTTAGCCCCACGTGAATGGCCTTCACTAGTGAATATAGGCAAACAAGTGAATGTCATCAGACATGTACATAAGTTACAAACTGAACTTGTTTACATACCAAGACACTGTCACTATTTGTAAAGCTTTACATGATAGAATGATCTGCAACTAAGAACTTTGTCGAGCCACCCTCTATTACTTAGAACGAATCGATCGCATGGAATGAAAATAGGCTGAAAACGACTGCCATGTCATCATCTATCTCACACTTCATAATTCGCGGCAGGGTTGTAAGGTGGTGGTGGAGCTGTAGGTTCACGGGGAGATACTGAAGGGCTGCTGAATCCAAGAACATTAATAATTCTCGTGGGATTCGGTAGAAGGGCAGGTCGTGACATTGCTGGCGTCGAATGCTCACTGGGTTCGGCCTGTTGGCGACTTACATTCGAATCGTCAGCCAAGCAACAGAGGATGTTACAAATACGCCGCCAGTGAAAAGCTATGGATATGATATTCTTGCTGATGAAAATAGATGCATTTCTTCCATAGGCCAGGCATAACCCCAAACGAAGACCAAGGAAAATCGTGTCCAAAAGCACTTGAATGAAATAACTGAGTAAAGAAAGGACTTCGTAATCACTTCCAGCGGCGGCCTCGGGTTGTAATGCCACACTTATATCAACTGGACTCCACAGTAAGCTCATACAGGTAAAAGCAATGAGCGTATTCTTAAAATGCCTGGAAATTCCGTGGCTGTTCTCGTTTTCGTCTAAAATTACCGCTATCAGCTCGATTCCATCGAACAAATTGATCAAGGCTTTGGCAGACCACTCACTGAAACGAACGTCATGGCTCTTAGTTGCTATTCTTGTGTGACATAACAGGAGGAGAAGCAGCGGAGTTATGCAAAGTGTCAGTTTCAAAGTGCTCGCATTCCAAAATCCTTCGCTTTCAATTTTGTCGTCAAGTCGACCAAAAACGATGCCAATCAAAGGAACTGCCCCAAGCCAATTGTACACCAGCCAGAAAATAACAACTTCAGATTGGTCTGCAGTACTGCTGTTAATCCACCACCACATCACTGCCGCAGGGACAAAGAGCAGACTAACTGCATACCAGTCACCTTCATCTTCATAATGTGCTAGAAATGATGCCAAGAAAAAGCACTGCATAGTCATCAAAGCTAAGAAGACAAATCGACCAAAGGCAATCGATGTTTTAACTCTGGCCATAGCGTTTTAGTTTCAACAAGCTGGGAATCACAGGATCAATTTGATGACCCTGAAGGAATTATGTCTGAGAGTGTCGTCATGGAAACTGAAAGAGAAACCTTCACCCTGACCAATTTACCCTGAACCTCACAAACTAGAAATGTCGAAACTGATTGGTTTGAAGTTGTTTTCTACAAAATTAAGAAAACAGGTTTTTAACACTATTTCCTATCTTACTACTATGGGAAAGAATAATTGTAAACCAGAACAACAGTAAGATGCGAGAGAATACTTTATAGCATCGTCTGATCAGTTGACTCCTGATTGACGTTTCGGAGAGAACCTGAGGAAACTATTGCTGGTTTTCAGTGTCACGCAATTCAAAATAGATCAAAATAAAAATCAAAACCGGTCGATAGATGAAGTCCAGAATCTGGCAAATGAAAGAAGGTAAATATGCAAAGACTCTCGCCAAAATTCTGGTCACAGAAATTTTTCTTATGCGAGATATGCGGAGAAAGTTTTTGCTCAAATTTATAGAGATTTGTATGGCGACGCCATGCTGGTGCCCATCCCTATGGGCACCAACATGGCGACCGAAAACCAACAGAAACATCTGTCACTGAGTTTTGCTACAAAAGCGTGAATTTATCCCTCGAGGAACTCTAAAACATTAAAATAATACTTTTTCTAAGACATGAACTGTTCAGATAGCCAAGTTCCCCGAAATAAGTCACTTTTTTAACCATCATGACAGCTCTCTAGGCCGTCATGTAAATGCTGCGTCACGCAAAAGCTTAGAAATTCAAGCGTTGTGTATCACAACACCAAGAACCCATTCGGAGCGAAAATTTGTATGAATATTAGTTCTCAGCTGCTCTTATACATCATTTTTAAAAGTAAAATCTCAGGAAGATCAATAGTTTTGTAGTTTGAATTTTAGTGACGTCATGTGAAAACCAGCTATTCATTCCGTACTTTATGACGTTTACTAATTGTTACCTCTAAGACCATGAGAAACTGGGTAAATACTTTTGCATCTGTAAAGAGCAAGTCATAATAAGCAAAATTATAAATCCCCTGGTTACTAGCCTAAACTTTAAGTAGATGTAACCCACGTTTTCCACGAAGAGTCAAATATTTCTCAAAATATTGTGGTTATGTCACTGTTCCTTACAACCTTTCATATGCAAGTAAATATATAAAACATCATATATTTAGCTATATTTGATCAGCGGGATAAAGGTTTCAAGACAACAGAGATTATTGGCAGTTCCGTATCAACCTGACCGCAGTTGCGAAAATAGATTTTGAAAAAAAAATCGATCTCATGACCGCTCTACCAACCAAGTTATCAGGCCACCTGGGAGCTGGTCATGTTGTGGGTGAGAAACCTTCATAGGAACAGTTTTCCGGAAAGACGAAAATACGCCATGATTTCTCTGGCTTGCGTAGCTGGGTTTCGCGCGCAAGCGCTTTGTTTCGGCGGTGTAGCCGTGAGGAGAATGGTAAGTAATTTTCTCTCTCGACCTCAGTCCCTCGCCATCGATACACTAAACACTCTCGTGCGACTTTAGGTTGGGTGTTCATTAAAATTCAAGGTTTTCTGGCTTTTACAGTTTTTCACAATTATTACGTTGTCATAAAATAAAACTTGTGTTATGAATGATTTTAACAGGCTCATGTTGCTTAGAGACTGGAAATTTTCACTAGCTTCCCATCCATCTCTCATTAGTTTTTATACTCTCCCTTCAACAAACAGCTTTCCCAGAAAATACCCTATGCCCTGCTGAACTTATTGCTCTTATCTTTGATTACTACAGTACTATTCGATACAACAAATTAGAAACTGACCTCATTTCGCACAATTTACAGAATAGTCGCGTCCATAATTTTGAATCAGCGGCCTGCCCTGCGCGCTCGGTCGATTTTGAAATTTCTCCCACGCAACTGCCTGAACTGTGCTCCGCTCGGTCCAATTACTATTACGTCCAATCAAAATGATAACACAGGCTGTGTCCAGCAGTATCGGTTTACGCCTGTAAACCTAGACAATTATTTTCGTCCACATAAATCCGAGATGTCTGGGTACGAGACCGATATTGAGCATGTGTATGTTACTTGACGTGATGTCAGCCTTCACTAATGTATCCGTTTTTGCTGTACGTTTAGGAAAATACATACGCTTGTGTCGTTTACGTGTCGACGAAATGCTTGCATGTAAGTGAATAACAAACAATCCGTTTGTAAACCTCAGGAATACCATTGTACTTCGGAAATGTCTGTGTTGTTAGAAAGGCACACATTCATGGCCAATGGAAATTGCACGTCTGCCCACTGGACTGGGCAATTTGGGGAAGGGGTTGTTTTTTTAGTTAGTGAAGTTTTGAACTGGGTAAGAACTCTTAGCTACAATAGATAGTCATGAACACAGTCACTTCTACAAAGTTCCAATAAAATTAGTCGCTCCACTAGTCATAGTAAATTAAAAGTTAGACAAACCAGTATGCAATATATAGCTTAATTTCTCTAGTTACAAGTCCGCCAAAATAAGAAACACCTTATCACTGAAACAAGACATGAATGCTTGCCAATTTAAAATTCTTTTGTGGGCATTTAAATTAGCATCACTAACCTCGCTCGTAGAGATTAAGAGCCAGTGCCCATAACTATGGACCAAACAACGGCACAAGTCGAGAAATCGATTTTGCTCATTTTTTGCCCATAGATTGGCCCTAGCTAGTAAACAAACGGACCATAGTTATTTTCTGCTAATGCAGCTTTTTTGGGGAGAAATTTACGAAAAACTATTTTGCCCCGATTGAGCTCAAAATCTACTTCCTGTTATGCTAAATTTTCTGAAAATTTGGTTGCTTTGCGCGTCGCACAGCAGCTACTTAAGAATCTTTCAATGGTCTTTACATTCAGCTCAGGTCTTCATGGTATGACTGAGCGAAAAATAAAATTAATCGAGGTTTCGTTTGAGCCCGAAACAAGATCGAACAGAAACGCAAAATATTACGATGTGTTACAGACGAATTATAGCACTAAAATATCGCCATATTTTTCTATGGGCTATAACTTTAAATGTCATAAAAATACTTTCTACGGGTTAACTATACACCCACCTATTTGAAAATCAAAAAATATCTCTGGGCAAATGGTTTTAAGTCGCCCGCCTTGGCCTCTGCTTCTCACAAATTTTTCCCTGAACCGCCGTGAGAATGTAAACAATTGCGTGACGCGGGCGTCCACCGTGAATACGTAATTCGTTTCCAACAAACCGCAGATGGCTATCTTAGAACATTTGGGTGAAAAAAGAAAAACATAATGGACCAC